>NC_047084.1:425348389-425649332 GCF_902459505.1 Geotrypetes seraphini
AGTAAAGGGAGATTGAGGATCTCAGAAACCCGCTTGGGATTTGGTAAATAAACTTTTAGTCAAGACTGACTGATTTCATGTTTCATTCATTGATCCTCTAAACCTCTCCCACCTTAATCTAGTTTCAAATTTCTTTATTCTTTGATATACCATTTATCACACAGGTACCCATACAGTTTATAATGGGAAATGACTAAAAATGAAAATATTAAATATATTAAAAAATGAAAATATAAAATAAGATATTTATATAAAAGAGAAAAAGAATATAAGAGAGATGCATGACACTCTGACATACTGGAAACAAAGAAGGAGGGACGTGGTAAATTAATAAATACATTGAGATAGAAAATAAGGGAGAGGGGAAAAGTGCAATGGGGTAGGGCTCACTTTAAGAGAAGCATTTTTTTGGAGAGGCCCATGAGGGAGCTTCATGGATTCTAATTCAAGGAGATTGGATCAGCGGTTATAGGCAGCTTTGAAAAGAAAGGTCTTAAGTTTGGACTTGAATTTTTCCAAAGAGTTTTCTAAACAGAGATCCAATGGGAAAGCATTCCACAAAGAGGGGGCAGTAACCAAAAACATGACTTTATGAATTGTGTCAATGGCTAGACTGCTGTAGTATGAATCTTTTGTGAGCTTCTAAAGATTTATTTAATGTGATTGTTTGGTTGGTACTGATTACAGATCAGAGATTAGCCTTGTTACATTTAGTGGTTTTGAAAGTATCCCATGCTTCCTCCAACATGTACACTTTTCTGGTAGTGCCATTGACGGTAAAAACTAATGTGATGGGTAGACCCATTTGTATTTAATATTTTCAATTTGCAGAACTAGGATGACCACCACACAGTTCCTTCTGTTTCTGTAGGATTATGGCTGAGAAATCCTTGTGCTGCCATGAGCCATATGTACACATTATAATATCTTGACTCTTGTTCTCTCTTCTCGGGCCCAGTGCTTGGTGATCTCTGTTTTTATAGCATCCAGGACTTCAGTCGAATCAGTTTGACCACCTAGTAGGTAGTAAGCCAGTTCTCTTACTAGTCCAATGCAGTCCACATGGTTTGGTGCTTGAGGTTGTGATGCCAAGATCTATTCTCTAGATCCTCCACTTTTTCCCACAGCACATGGATGTCACTGCTTGTGAATTTGAAAGAGGAGTGTAAATCCTCCATATTTATTTGAACATTTGTTAAACTGTCAAAAATCCAAGGATATCCTTTTCACATTAGGCTACACACTGTTCAAGTTCCATTTGATGCTTTCCTAAGGCATTAATTTCTTTTTTGAGGACATCTATTGCCCTAGAGCAGTGGTTCCCAACCCTGTCCTGGAGGAACACCAGGCCAATCGGGTTTTCAGGCTAGCCCTAATGAATATGCATGAAGCAAATTTGCATGCCTATCACTTCAATCATATGCAAATCTCTCTCATGCATATTCATTAGGGCTAGCCTGAAAACCCGATTGGCCTGGTGTTCCTCCAGGACAGGGTTGGGAATCACTGCCCTAGAGATATCTTGCTGCAGAAATTTCAACTCCTTATTGTTTTTTTTCCAGTATCCACAGTTGGATGTTATTTTTCCAGCTATCATTGGTCAGAGTTGAGTTTGTCCTTGAAGTCTAAGTCAGGAGCCACCATCTTTGGCTGCTGCAGATTCCATGCTTAATGCCATCTGTTGCTGAGCTTCATCAGTTTGCCCCATTAAGCAAGCTGAATCAGACTTTTTGGGACTCTGTCAGGTACTTGTAATCTGGACTGGACACTGTTGTAAACAAGATACTGGGCTAGATGGACCTCTGGTCTTACCCAATAAGGCAATTTTTATGTTCTTTATGTTATTTTTAGAATGTTTTTTCTTATTTAAACCTAAAGATTTTTTTTCGACAAGTTATTCAAAACAAGCCCATTTCAGTAGACAGAGTTGGTAGTCAACCCTAAAATAAAAATAGGAGTGGAAAATCACTAGGACTTCTTTACCCCTTCCTATTTTGGAAACATATGAAGTGATCTTTCTTTAGTAAATGCACATATTTCTGTCTATTCCAGTCTTTAGGACCCCAAACGCTCAACTGAAAAAAAAAAGTCAAGGCAGAGAGTTCATGAAGATATATAAAGCAAAGAACTTAAGCTTCTTTACTTAGGAAACCCATAGTTCAGCATACTTTATTGGCCAGAGAGGAAGACGAGACTTGGCTTAGTTCCCCAGGGAAAGATGTCCTGTCATAGCAGCTAAAATTTATGTATGGGGAAACATTTGGCATAGTGCTTTGTAAGCAATATAACATTCTGTACTTGCTCTGAGCTCAGATTTAATAGAACTCTTTCTTCTTAGGTAGTGCAGGAATTCATCTGTGATCTAAGAAACATCAACTAATTTTCACCTATTTGTTCTGCATTTTGACACTGTACATCTGGTACCCAGTGCCTCCATTTCATGTTCGTATTTTTCTGACAACTTTGATTGTTAAAATATGTGGAGGGGTGTCTTTTCTTTATTTTTCCATAACACCCTATAAAAATTGCTTTATCACTCAATGAAAAGAATTAAGAAACTGACGCCAAATAACAGAGGAATTGATTTACTCTTGGGGAGTGAAGCCTTCTTTTTAGTGAACAAATCTGAAAAGGAGGGTTTTCCAAATATCTTCTGTCAAAGGAAAAAAAAAGATATTTGGTCACTGTTCAATATGCTTTGAAACTTCATAAATATTATTCAGGCGGCAAAGCTGTTTTATGCTCTATTTTAAACCTTATAAGA
Organism: Geotrypetes seraphini; assembly: GCF_902459505.1. Classification (NCBI taxonomy): domain Eukaryota; kingdom Metazoa; phylum Chordata; class Amphibia; order Gymnophiona; family Dermophiidae; genus Geotrypetes; species Geotrypetes seraphini. The sequence goes on from NC_047084.1 coordinate 425,351,154, forward strand.
ACACAAGCCAAGCTGAGTCAGAGCAAGGTCTATCGAACCCAGCATTCATCTCCAACAATTGCCAGTCAAATGTATCTGAAAGATCCCATAAAGTAATCCGTTTCTCAATGATAAGCAATGGCTTCCCCAAGTCTACCTGGCTAATCATTTTAATGTACTTTCTCCTGGAAATTGTTCAAACTTCTTACAAACTCTGTTTTGTTTGTGGCCCTGACCACATCCTCCAGGAATAGATTTCACAACTTAAATATGCTCAGCATAAATCGGGGATCTCAAAGTCCCTCCATGAGGGCCGCAATCCAGTCGGGTTTTCAGGATTTCCCCAATGAATATGCATTGAAAGCACTGCATGCACATAGATCGCATGCATATTCATTGGGGAAATCCTGAAAACCCGACTGGATTGCGGCCCTTGAGGAGGGACTTTGAGACCCCTGGCATAAATCAATACTTTCTACATTTTATTTATTTATTTTTTTAGCCATTATTAGCATTAATTTCTACCTCCAGTGATACTCATAAAAGGTGATTTCTCCTTTCCTCTTACATGTCTTAATTTGACTCTCTGATATGTCATCCCAGATAAAATGACGCCTGACCCCTTCTAAATAAGAAGAAACAAACAAAACTGCAGACTGTATACAAGATGCAGGCAAAAATTTATTGTACCAAAATTAAAATGCAAATAAGTAAAATAAAACCTTTTTACCAATCAAGGGACCCGACACGGTCCGTGTTTCGGACAAACCTTCGTCAGGGGCTGCCTCTTTTTACTGCTTCCTTGAGACACTTTACTTTTTGCAGCGATCCTCGGCGAACACAATATACAGGCACTTTGTTACTTATCTTCATTTTTTTATGGTATGTCCCAACCTTTTTCACCATGGACACCATTTTAGTTCTTCAAGCTGTAAGCTTTATTTTATTTATTTATTTTTTTTAAATAATAATTAAAAATAATAATTAAAAAAAATCTAAGATTTTCTTTGAGATAAACCTTTGCAATTAGCTTCTTCAACTTATTTGTTTACTAGGGAGGAAAATTGATATTTAAAGAATGTGCCACATGTTCTTGCCTGCCTAGATGTTTAATATATATATTTTTTTTCCTTTTTGTTCTTGCCTGCCTAGATGTTTAATATATATATATATTTTTCCTTTTATTCATTTCTTAAGCTCCAGCGCTTTTGGCCATTTAATGTGGACTAGATCATTGATAATTCATTGCCTTGGACTTTATTTACTGAGCATTTTTATGCTATATTTTGAAAATTGATATATTTGTATTTTTGTTATGTAATTGTAATAAATAAAGGGGAAATTTTTTTTTAAAAAAAGCTGTGCAAGACCAACTCTGCTTTAGAAGGCTGGTGAAACTTGGCTCTTTTTCCCAGACTTTAATTAAAGAAACAACTAGCTAGTCACATACCCAAGGACTAACTGCTCACCACTTATTCTCTTTTCTGACTGAATGCAATTTTAACTTTAGTTATTCACATTTTCTATCTAAACTCCTGTTACTCTGTCTTATATGCCTATGGGCTCCTTTTACTAAGATGCACTAGCGTTTTTAGTGCATGCAGGAAATTACCGCACGCTACACCGCATGCTACGCTTCTAGAACTAATGCCAGCTCAATGCTGGCGTTAAAGTCTAGTGTGTGCGGCAATATAGCCTGCACTATTCCACGCGTTAAAGCCCTAACGCGGCTTAGTAAAAGGAGCCCTATATGTTCCACAGTCGCTTATCCCTCTTGGCTCTGATTCTTTAAAAGAAGCCTAAAATTAGGTGCCTAAATTGCCCTGCCTAGCTGATTTAGGCAGCTAAATTAATTTTCTTATTAGCTTAATCGGTGCTGATAACAAGCTTAATTGGCTCAATAATTAGCTTAAATTAATTACTAGTTAGGCGCCTAAATTGTTAGGCAGCTAGCAGTTTTGGATAAGCGCCTAACCTGAGCTGCCTACCAGAAAGTGGGCGTGGTTAATGGTGGATCATGGGCGGATCTAGAGTAGGCATCTAAAATGGGCTTAGCCCAAGGTGCCTATCGAAGTGGGTGTGGTTAAAGGTGGATCATGGGCGGATCTAGGGTATGTTTTCTTTGTAGGGATCTAAAATAGGCTTAGCCCTAGGTGCCTATCAGAAAGTGGGTGTGGTTAAGGGTGGATCTAGAGTTCTTTGTAGGCACCTAAAATGGACTTAGGTGCCGGTATTTAGGCCAAGGAAACCGTGATACAAATAGGAGGCTCCTATGATTCAGGCATTTATCATTTTAGACATCACTAAATGCGATTCTATAAACAACAGCTAACTGATAATTGACAGACATTATGCGTGATGATCCTTGGCACCTGATTTTTAGGTTCCATTTATAGAATTAATACTCTAAGTAGAATATTATGCCATAAAATATTATGTTATTTGAAATTTATATTCCTGTAACTATTGCTTATGTCTAGGTTATACATGCTGGACACTTTCTTGAGTGATTCTCCTAAAAAAAAAAAGCAGTTATATAAATCCTTATATATATATATATATATATATATCAATTTGAATATCTTCTCCATAGGATTTGTGGTCACCTCCCCCTAGTGGTGGTCTAAGAAAGAAAGATATTAATACTTCTATCAATATTTTCCTTATGCATGCATTTAATTCATTTCTGTTGTTCTGTAACAAGTGTTTATTTCTGATTTATTACAAACTTAATAAAAATAAATACATATATATTATCAAGTAGCACTGTAGCAAAGGAATATTACACAGAACTAATTAATAGAAAATTTAACAAGCATTTAGGGCTCCTTTGACAAAGCCACAGTAGCAAGTCCTGGTGTGACAAATGTAACAGAGCCTATAGGAACTGAATGGGCTGCATCACATTTGCCACATGGGGATCGCTACTGAAGCTTTGTCAAAGGAGCCCTTGAGAAATTTTTTTTTTCAGCCAATTTACAATTAAACTACTTAACAACTTACAAGCAAATATGGTTAAGGATAGTAGTATAATTGCTAAAGCTTAGTGTGCACTAATAGATATTAAAGCCGCACAATTGTTGGATCTGCAGGGCAAGGAAGAGGCATTGTGGATCAATTTGGAAAGAGAGAAAGGTAAATATATTTACATTGGTGTGATATACAGGCATCCTTCATAGACAGAAGTGGACAGAGATTTAATAGTAGACATTCAGAATATATCTAAAAAAGGGGGAGGTTATACTAATAGATTATTTTAACATGCCAGATGTTGACTGAGGAATTCTATTGTGGGGTCTTCTAGAAGTAGGGAGATCCTGGATTCTCTACAAGGAGAACTGTTCCAGCAGTTGGTAATAGAACCAATGCGGGAAGGGGTCATACTGGACTTAGTGCTTACAAACGGGGAAAGTGTTTCTGATGTTACAGTGGGTGATAATCTGCCATCCAGTGATCACTGCACGGTACGGTTTAATATTAAGACAGGAAAAGAGAGGGCTCATTCAAAAGTAAAGGTTCTGGAGTTTAAAAACAAAAAAAACAAACTTTGTTCTGATGGAGGATTAAGTCAAAGAATTGTCTGGATGGGAACATCTGCAAAGAGTAGAAATGCAGTGGACAAAACTGAAAGGAGCATACGGCTGACAGACCTTTTTGTGAGACAAGAGGAAAAGAACATAAGAATAGCCTTACTGGATCAGACCAATGCTCCATCAAGCCCAGTAGCATTAAATTTTAGCTGCCAAATTTCATACCATTCTTCAAGATTCACTAGGTCTTTCTTCTTGTTATTCACACCATCCGGGGTGACTACTCTATTGCAGATTTTGGTATCATCTGCAAGGAGGCAAATGTTACCCGATAGCCCTTCAACAATATCACTTATTAAAATGTTAAAAAGAACAGGTCCAAGAACAAAACCTTGAGGTACAACAATTGTAACATCCCTTTCCTCAGAGTGATCTTCTACCCTCTGTTGCCTTCCACTCAACCAGCTCCTGACCCAGCCTGTCACTTTGTGGCCCATCCCGAGGGCACTCAGTTTATTTATTAGACACCTGTGTGGAACACTGTGAAAGGCTTTGCTAAAATCTAAATGTGCCACATCTAGCACACTCCCTCTATCCAATTCTCTGGTCACTAAGTGAAAGAAATTGATCAGATTTGTCTGACAAGACCTACTTCTAGTGAATCCATGTTCAGGTCATGTAATACAGGATTCCATAAATTTCACCATTCTCTGTTTTAAAAGTGTTTCCATTAATTTGCTTACCACAGAAGTCAGACTTACTGGCCTGTAATTTTCTACTTCTTCCTTACTTCCACTTTTGTGGAGAGGGACCACATCTGCCCTTATCCAGTCTTCCGGTACCGCTCCCAACTCTAGAGAAGCATTGAAAATGTTAGTCAGAGGAGCCACCAGAACTTCCCTAAGTTCCTTCAGCACTCTTAGATGTACACTATCCAGCCTCTCGCTTTGCCTACCTTTAATTTAGCTAGCTCCTCATGAACACAACTTTCTGGAAAATTGATCAGGGTCTACCACTCCTCCATTCCTATTCACATTCATCTTCTGCGGTCCTGCTTCTGGCACTTCGTCCATGAAAAAAGAACAGAAATATTTGTTAAGCAATTCAGCCTTTTCTTTATCATCAACTTCTACATATTTCTCCCCTTCATATTTGAGTCTCACAATGCCACATTTGCACTTCTTCCTATCATTGATATCTAAAAAATGTCTGTCGCCTTGTTTTACCATGTCAGCCATATTTTCTTCCATTTGCATCTTTGCTTTCCTGACTGTTTGACCAGCCTTTCTTAACTTTTCCAAATATTTTTGCCTGTCTTCCTTTTTCTGCGATCTTTTGCAGTTTATGAAAGTGAACCTCTTATTCCTTACCTTCTCAGCTACTACTTTAAGAACCAAGTGGATCGATTTTTCACTCTGTCAAAAATTACAAAGACTAGGGGACACTCAATTAAGTTACAGGGAAATACTTTTAAAACCAATTGGAGGAAATTTTTTTCCACTCAGAGAATAGTTAAACTCTGGAACGTGTTGCCAGAGGACATGGTAAGAGCAGATAGCGTAGCTAGTTTTAAGAAAGGTTTGGACAAGTTCCTGGAGGAAAAGTCCATAGTCTGTTATTGAGAAAGACATGGGGAAAGCCATGCTTGCCCTGTATTGGTAGCATGGAATATTGCTACACCTTGGGTTTTGGCAAGGTACTAGTGATCTGGATTGGCCACTGTGAGAACGGTCATGCATGGTAATGCATTTGGGCTGCAAAAACCTGAGGGAATGGTACAGTTTAGGGGGTGAAAAAAGTATGTGCACGACAGAAGAGTGGGGCTTGGGTGTAATTGAATCTTAAAATGGCCAAACAGGTTGAAAAGTTGATGGTGAAAGCTAGAAGGATGCTAGGGTGCATAGGGAGAGCTATAGCCAGTAGGAAAAAGGAGGTATTGATGACTCTGAGACCTCATTTAGAATATTATATGCAATTCCGGAGACAGCACCTTCAAAAAGATATAAAAAGGGTGGAGTTGGTCCAGAGAGAGGCTACTAAAATGGTGGAGTGGTGGAGTGGTTAGAGAAACAGCCTCAGCACCCTGAGGTTGTGGGTTCAAATCCCACATTGCTCCTTGTAACCTTGGATAAGTCACTCAGTCCTCCTTTGCCCCAGGTACATTAGATAGATTGTGAGCCCAAAGGGACAGATATGGAAAATGTTGGAGTGCCTGATTGTAAACCACTTAGATAACTTTTGATAGGTGGTATATAAATACCTAGAATAAAAAATCATAAGTCATATGGGGACAGACTTAAAGATCTCAATATGTATAATTTGGAGGAAAAGTGGGAGAGGGGAAATATGGTAGAAAAATTTAAATATTTCCATGACATATATGCACATGAGTCAAGTCTCATTCATTTGAAAGGAAGCTCTGAAATGAGAGGGCATAGGATGAAGTTAAAAGAGGTGATAGCTTAAGGGGTAATCTAAGGAAATACTTTTTTGTTACAGAAAGGGTGGTAGGTACTTGTAACAGTCTTCCTTATGAGGTGATAAAGACAAAGACATTGTCTGAATTCAAGAAGGTGTGGGATAGGCGCATGGGATCGCTTAGAGGAAGAGATAATGATTACTACAGATGGGTAGACTAGATGGGCCATTTGGCCTTTATCTGCCATCATGTTTCTATAAATGTGCACTAAGTGCCTCATGCCCTATAATAGGACATGTAACATTTAGCATGTGTTATGCTTTAGCAAAAGAATCCCTATGTTATTAGCCAGATAAATTTGGTTCTGGAAATGAGCCACATAGAGCAGAATTTAGGATCTGCTATTTCCAAGTAATGAGGACTAACCATTGTCAGAGACAATATGCTAGACTCAAAGTACCATGGATCTAATCTGTATAGCATTTCTTATGTTCTTATGCTTCTTCATATCAGTTATCCTGATAAACCATACTCAGTTGAGTTCTTCCCAAAACTAGGTTATGCACAGTCTTATGGACTAGTACAAGGAAGCTCCATGAAACTCAGGTCATCATGTTTCCTTAAACCCCCTTCATCCTCATTTCCATTTCTGATCTACTCCTACATACACTTTTCTCCCTCTTTTGTACACCATCTGTCAGAAGAAAATAATATACAGTAACATATATTGTTACATGTGTTAACCATATGGAAAAAAGCTTACATCAGCACAAGTCTGAAACTTGTGTACAGTAGCTTGCTTTCAGATTGTAATTTCCGAACAGTTTTACAAACTTCAATATCCCCTCTACTGGATTTATCACAAATCTCTCTATTTGGGTCTTCCCAACTACATATTTCATGCCATGCAGGTTGTGCAGGAGCAACTACTTGCTTAATTGTGGGTGAAATTTAAAGTACTATTGGTAAGTCTAATACACAAAGCTTCAAATAATGAAGCTGTTCTCACTCTTGCTACATCTCTTAGAATCTATCATCCAACTCTGAATCTATCGTCGACACTCTGATGAGCTGATGTTTCAGACAAATAAGACTTGATGTTTACCATTCTGCTTGTTTTTGTTGAAGGCGCTCCATTATGGAACACTCTACCTCTTGAATTATGATGTATTGGCTCAATAATACATGGAGTCTTTTTCTAAGATGCGCTAGCCGATTTAGTGCATATTAAATGCTAATGCATCCATAGAATATTATGGGCACGTTAGCATTTAGCGCAAGCTAAATCGATTAGTGCTCACTAAATCAGTTAGTGTGCACTAAATCGGCTAGTGCGCCTTAGTTAATGACCCCAACAGTTTAACACAGTAACACAATAAATGATTGTAGAAAAAGACCCTCACAGTCCATCCAGTCTGCCCAACAAAGTGACCAGTGCCTCATCTACTACTTCATGTAGACCAGGGGTCTCAAAGTCCCTCCTTTAGGGCCACAATCCAGTCGGGTTTTCAGGATTTCCCCAATGAATATGCATGAGATCTATGTGCAGGCACTGCTTTCAATGCATATTCATTGGGGAAATCCTGAAAACCTGACTGGATTGCGGCCCTCAAGAAGGGACTTTGAGATCCCTGATGTAGACCCAGGTCACCCATGTTTAAATGTTGATTATTGAAGCCACCACCATGCCAAACCATATAGGCAGTCAAACATAATTGGGATGATAAGTTAAATACTATCAGCAATCCACCATGTACCAGTCAAGATGCCTTCTCCTCCCTTCTAAGCTGCAGAGTTCCCCTCACACACAGTATGTGACAATAAAATGATCAACACACTGGAGTTGTTGAACTTTCACCTCTTTGTCACCATGTGCTGGACCCAGACCGTACAAGTCTGCCGGCATCAAAATCCATTTCCCTACACTGGATTTGGCCACTCTTTGTCTATCACTACATGCGGGACATAGAGCATAAGGAGCTCATAATAATTTTTTTTTAAGTTCAAAAAATGGCCTAAATCGGTACTTGGATGGTCAAAAACACAGAACGTCCAAGTACCGATAATCAAAGCTGGTTTTAAACCAGCTTAGGACTTTGCCCTGTCTCTGTACACCTAGAGTGCTTTTTGGAGGAGTGGGAGGTGGGCAGGAGGTGGTTCGGCCTAGACTTAGTCATCTGGCAACCATAACCAAAAAGATTTGACAGGTTGCCAGATGGAACTTATACATTTTGACTTAGTCCAAGTCAAAACAGGTATAAATTCTGAATAGAGGCCGCTGAGCTGATTGCGGCTGCTACAATCAGCTCAACAGCCAAGGCAACCTGTTTCCCCCACACACACACACACACACTGCAACAAGCACGGCAGGAAAGATACTTAATTTCTCCTGCCGCCATCCCTGCTAACCTCCTTGGCAGAAGAGATGCATGATCTCTCCTGCCAACCCCCCCCCCCCCCCGAACTGCTGCGATGCCTGGCAGGAGGGATTCCAAGCCCTCTTGTCAAAGAAGCACCCCCTCCCCCTCGATTACTGACAGGAGGGAGCCCAAACCCTTCTTCCGGAAGACCGACCAACCAGCCCCCTAACCTTAAGCAATGGCCAGCCAGCTGGGTTCTCCCTCCAGCCGCCTGGCAGGCCCACTATCTTCCAAATGGTGGGCCTGCCCCTTCCCGGGATGCACCAGGGAGGGACCTAGGGCATGATTGGCCCAGGCACCTAAAGCCACGCCCATAGGAGCCATAGGCCTCTCCTATAGGCAGGGCCTTAAGCACCTGGGCAAATCAGGCCCTAGTCCCTCCTCAGTGCATCCCAGAATGCACCATGAAGGGGCCGGCCAGCCATCGCTTAAGGTTAGTGGGGGGTACGGGGGCAATTTCAGGGCTTCGGGGGGCTCCGAGGGGGTCCAGGTGGGAGGTTGGTCCATCTTCCAGCAGGAGGGCTTGGGCTCCCTCCTGCTGGTAATCACGGGGGGTGCTTCTTCAGCAGCAGGGCTTGGGATCCCTCCTGCTGGGCATCACAGCAGTATAGGCAGTGGGAGGAGCAGATCGTCTTAAGGCAGGAGGGCTTGGGTTCCATCCTGCCAGGCATGTCAGTGTGTCAGCAGAAGAGATTGGGCATTTCTCCTGCTGAGGAGGTTAGCAGGGATAGTGGCAGGAGGTACATTAGATAGATTGAGAGCCTGCCAGAACAGTCAGGGAAAAATGCTTGAGTACTGAATAAATTAATGTAAACTGTTCTGAACTTCCTTGGGAGAACGATATAGAAAATTGAATAAATAAATAAATTTATGCTGAGATCATTGCAGGGGTGGGTCCCCAGGATTCTGTAAGCGGCATTGTTTTTGACAGATGCTGGATATAGAATCCTGCTTTTAGGCAAAGGACTGACCCCTCCTTGACCTAAAAGGTCTTGTTTTGGGCGTTTGGGACTTGAGTGATATTTTGACTGATAATGTGTTTTAAGGTTAGACGTAGTGGTAGTCTGGGCGATTAAACTGCTGAACGTAGAGGCAGGCCATTCTCAAAAAAAAAAAAAAAAAAAAAACCTCATTTCCCTGCTGCCTACTTTCAGCGTCTAGGGACTTAGGCCAAAAGTGGACTTAGATGGTTTCTTTTATTATGCCTTCGGCACGAGCCTGCCTGACATTGGCCACTGCTCTCACTATTCTTGCCCAAGTGAAATCTCGACAACCATGTTGTGTTTCCATCTTCTCTCTATGTAAGCATCCCCTGTGTCTAAGGCTTATTTATTTGCTCAGGGATTTGTACCTTTGTTTTTTATTATGTGCTGTCATCTTTGATGTTGCTTTATTTTAGTCAATTATTATTATTTTTTTAATGTATTTTTTTTTACTTTGTAACCCACCTAGAATGAAAGGATAGTGCAGGCTATATATATTTTAAATAAATAGTATTGTCAAGGCTTCAAATCTTGTTGTGGTGAGAGATTGTGGAACTTGGAGGTGCAGCTGTATGGATGTGTAACAGTTGAGCTTTTACTCCTAGGCATCTACAGAGCATTTTTAAAGTGAGAAGAAATTTTTTTTTTTCCCTCAAAGCTGATACACAAAATTATACTAAAGAATGTCTTCTATCAAGCAAACCAAACTTGAGGCGACTTCAAACCCAGGAGGAAAAGCAAAAAGGCAAAAGGCAGATCCACCTACTCCTTCTAAAGCCGCTTTACCAATAGATGCCCTTGACATGATTGAGTTGCTGGAAGAATTAAGCAGTATTAAATCAATGATTGCTGCAAATACTGAATAGCTGACAAACCTGGAACAAAAGATGGATGTGGTAAGTAGCAGTGTGGGGCAATTAGAAGTAAGAGTTGGAAAAATTGAAATGGAGCAGACAACTTAAATGATCACAAGGCTATTCAGGATCTAGAGAAAAAGATGGTGGATATGGAAAATAGATCCAGAAGAAGGGTGTTGAAGAAAAAAATGTGATTACCTTTTTGGAAGATATGATACCAAAGATACTCCCCATTAATCTAAAAGTGCCACTGGAGATTGAAAAGGTACACAGAGTACCAGGGAGAAGGGCCAACGGATGATCAGGTCCTAGACCACTGATTTTTCAGGTATTATGTTTTCAACATGTGCTGGAAATACTAAAAGTGGCAAAGGAAAATAGAAATCTGACTTATAAAGACTCAAAAATCCTCTTTGTTCCAGATTTGGCAAGGGGAACAGTTAATAAATACAGACAATTTCTGGCAATGAGGTCAAAACTACAGGAGATTGGAGCAAGGTATGGCATTTTTTATCCTGGTTTAATGCGGATCACTTACAACGGGAAGACTACAATTTGATGATCCTGAAAAGCTAAAAATTTTTGGAGCAGCAAGAAACACCAATGATCTGCATTAAAGGTCCTGTGACTGTCTAAGCAAAAACTGAGTTTTTAGGTTTATTTTATAGGAATTTATAAGTAAATAAAACTTTGATTTTATGGCAATATATTTTATTTTTGGTTTTAATAACAACTAATGGTTACTTTGGGCTTTCAACGCCATGGAATAGAAGATCTCGAGGATAGCAGAATTACTTGATTCAGCCATGTGATTGGTTAGAAATCGATCTGAGCTCCATTCTTAGCGAATGCCAGGTTAGAATGGGTCTGTTCCCTCCCACTGGAGTGTCCTCCATTCAGTGCATGCATTTTAGACACTAGATACGTCAGAGGAAGGTGAGGGAGATGTTTTCAGCTATTATATAACGAATGACAATAGAAAGGATTGGGTCCTTGCTTGGGGATTGTTGTAATTTGGAAGGAAGCAAGCACCTAATCATCCCTTTTCCCCAATTCTGTTCCTCTTTGTAAAGGGAGAGAAGGGACACTTACAGGGCTCTGGGAGAGAGTAATTAAGGAGTGCAATCTGCCCTGGCTTGGCTCTAATGTTTCCTTTGCAGCCAATGTGAGCTAACATGTTATTCAGCTGCAGTTTGTAGCCGTCCTCTGGGGAGCAGAGCGAGTGGTAGCTGTAAGCTTTCTTGCTCCGCACCAGGAAAGATCTCGGCAGGAAGCAGCCGCACCACAAGTAAATGCAGTGAATACTCCAGGCTTGGTGGCAATCTAGGGAAGGATTGGAGTAAGACTCGGTTAGGAATGCAGGACATGGGGGAGGGCGAGCCAAGGATGAGCACCCGCATTGCCTCTGCTCCATTCACCAGGTGGCACGGGGACAGGAGGTGCCAGGATCCATATCTTTCTGCTGCACTAAAGCTGACTTTTGGTGGTGGATTTGTCCCAGCAGGGAAATCAATCCCTGAAGACTTAGAATAACCGATGGTCCTATTGCAACCCCTCTTACTCAAACCCTAGTTACTCAGTACTCAACGTTGTCTTTCATCAGAAGCCTGATAACAGACATTCTCAGCACCCTGTGGAGCAATACAGTTGGGGATATGACACTTTCTTGCTCATTGTTAGGAACAGACAAACGACTTTAGATGCTTACAAAGGATACAATTCATCAATATTTAGTTACCACCTCAAATATGTCAAATTTTTACCAACTGAATCTTGATTATAGTGTGGTAGCCGTCCTCATAGGAACCTCTATACGGTGCAATTTTCTATTAGATAAACTAATGGTTTATTTGGACATTCTGATGCTGAATATATCTAATTATATCTGTTTATTACATTACATTACATTAGAGATTTCTATTCCGCCATTACCTTGCGGTTCAAGGCGGATTACAAAAGAGATAAAAAACGGAGGGTTACAATGGAAGAACATTACTCCTTTCTAGAGAGGTAAAGAGTAGGTTATGTAGTTTCTGTGTGGTGGGAAGAGGGAGGGGGAAGGACGGTAAGTTTGAAGTTAGGGCTGTTTCAGGAATTTCTTGAAGAATATAGTTTTTATTTCTTGAAGAATATAGTTTTTATTTCTTTTCTGAACATCTTGTAGTCTGGGGTCGTTATCAGTAGATTGGAGATTTGGTTATCTAGTTTAGCTGCTTGAGGGCCAGGAGGCCATCATAGTTTTTTTCCATTTTACTTCTTTGATCGAGGGGTGTGTGAATGGGGTGTGTTTTTCTATGTCTGATTGAGGTGGTTTGGATGAGGCGGTTGTTCAGGTAGGTTGGGCTGTCTCTGTTTAAGGCTTTAAATAACATACAATAGAATTTAAATAGTATTCTTTTTTGGATTGGTAGCCAATGTGAGTTGATGTATGCTTCTGTAATATGGTTGTGTTTTCTCAATGAGTAGATGAGTCTCAGAGCTGTATTTTGGATTGTTTGTAGTTTAGTCATTGTAGCAGGGCAGGGGAGGTAGAGGATGTTGCAGTAATCTAGTAGACTTAGGATTAGGGATTGTACTATAAGCTGGAATTGTGTTTTTTCGAAGAATTTCCTGACTTGTCTTAGGTTTCTCATCACTGCGTGTTTTATGTATATGCGGTTGCATGGTGCAGCATCGGTCTATAGTCATTCCTAGTAGTTTTATGGTAGTTTGAATGGGATAGTTGATTGTGTTAATTTCTATATTGGTTATGGTTCGGACTTTGTCATTTTCAAGGAGGATGAATTTAGTTTTGTCTGTGTTGAGTTTCAGTTTGTGATCTTTCATCTAGGTTGCTACTGTTTCTAGTGTTCGGTGTAGTGTGTTTGTCATGGCGGTCTTTGGTTGATCGAAAGGTATGAGAATGGTAATGTCATCTGCATAACTGTAGGTGGTGATGCCTAGATTATCTAGGTATGTTCCGAGAGATGCAGTGTATAGGTTAAAGAGAGTAGGGGATAGTGGGGATTCTTGTGGTACACCGCAAGGGTTGGACCAAGGTTCAGATTTTTCTTTATCTGATTTTACTCTGTATGTTCTGGATTTTAGGAAGCCTTCAAACCAAGAGTATACTTTATCTGAGATGCCTATTGGATCCAAAATTTGCAGTAGGATGTTATGGTCTACCAGGTCAAATGCTGCGGTAAGGTCTAGTTGTATGAGCAGCATTTTTTTTCCTGTGCTGAGGTGTTGTCTGGCTGTGTCAATGAGGGAGCCTAGTAATGTCTCTATGCTGAAGTTGGATCTGAAGCCAGATTGCGTGGGGTGAAGTATATTATGGTCATCTAGATAGTTGAAGTGTTTGGCTACTAGTCCTTCTGTCAGTTTGACATATAGAGGTATTGAGGCAATGGGTCTGTAGTTGGATGGTTGGTCTGTTGGTCCTTTTGGATCTTTTTGGATTGGGGTGATGATGATTTTGCTGAGGTCAGTTGGGAAAAGGGTTCCAAAACAATATCAAACAGCAAAGGAGATAACGGACATCCTTGTTTAAATCCCCTCTCCAGACAGAAACGCTCTGAAAAAGTATTATTTATATATAATCTGGCAGAAGGAGAACTATACAAGGTTTGAATCATTTGTATAAATCCAGAACCAATACCAAACCAATCCATTGCTTGATACATAAAAGGTCCATTCTACCCGATCAAAGGTCTTCTCTGCATCCAGGGATTCAGAGAAGGCTGAATCATCAATGGCTTTTGTTAAATTTAACATGTGTAAAGCCAGCCTGATTTTATTTGAAGAATGTCTGAGCAACAAACCCCTTTTGGTGCATACCAATAATATAAAGGAGAGCCTTGGCCAAGCGCAAAGCCAATAACTTAGCCAAAAGTTTACCATCTACATTTATCAAAGAAATAGGCCAGTAATTTCAAACCAACATAGGATCTTCGGCAAAACAATAGTTAGAGTTTCTGCCATAGTACCTGTAACACAACCTTTAGTCAGTTGAACCTGATATAAATTTAATAGATGAGGTAATAGAGTACTTTGAAATGATTTGCAAAACTCTACAGTGAAACCATCACCACCTGGAGCGGATCCAACTAAAGGACTTCAACGCTGTTAATTCTTTCAACGATATAGGCATTTTACTAGAATGGAGGAATGGGCCGTGAAATGGCAAATGAGGTTCAACATGGATAAGTGCAAGGTGATGCATATTGGTAACAAAATCATGTGCACGAATACAGGATGTCCAGTGCTGTACTCTGTGAGAGCCCTCAGGAAAGAGACTTGGGAGTACTTGTAGACATGTCAATGAAACCATCCGCGCAAAGCATGGTCGCGGCAAAAAGGCAAACAGAATGCTAGGAATGATTAAGAAGGGGATCACAAACAGATCTGAAAACATTATCATGCTGTTATACCCGGCCATGGTATGCCCCCACCTGGAATACTGCGTCCAATACTGGTCGCCGTACATGAAAAAGGACATAGTACTACTCAAAAGGGTTCAGAGAAGAATGACAAAAATGATTAAGGGACTAGGGGAGTTGCCGTACAACGAGAGGCTAGAGAAAGTAGGCCTCTTCTCCCTTGAAAAGAGAAGACAGAGGGGACATGATCAAAACTTTCAAGATATTGAAGAGAATTGACTTAGTAGAAAAAGAGAGATTGTTCACCCTTTCCAAGGTAAAGAGAATGAGAGGGCACTCGCTAAAGTTAGCAGGGAAAAGATTCCGTACAAACATAAGGAAGTTCTTCTTCACCCAGAGAGTGGTAAAAATCTGGAACGCTCTTCCGGAGGCTGTTATAGGGGAAAGCACCCTTCAGGGATTCAAGACAAGGTTGGATAAGTTCCTACTGAAACAGAACATACGCAAGTATGGCTAGACTCAAATAGGGCACTGCTCTTTGACCTAAGGGCCGCCATGTGAGCAGACTGCTGGGCACAATGACCCAGCAGCGGCAAATCTTATGTTCTTATGAATGTTATAAACTGTAAATCTGATTTTCCTGTTTAAAGGAAGTATGGCAGCTGATAGTTCTATAGCAGTTCTGTACTGTTTGTGATGTATTGATGTTTTATTGATGTGATGCATTATGTATATTTTACGGTAATCTGCATAGGCATTAAATGGAATAGAAATTTTTAAAATAATAAATAAAACAAATTCTAGAGTTTTTTTCTTTTTAATTTTCCGGTATTATTAATGAGTATTGTAAACCACTTTGACTGCATTAGTGCAAGGCAGTATGATAAATCCCAATAAAGTATAAAAAAGTTGGAGATTATTTTAAAGATGCCGGCGCCTTCTTCGGGATTCTAATTTTAAATGGTTTCTGTTCAAGGTTTTCACACAACTCTGGGTAATCAGGGACACATTGGTTTTAGCCTATGTTATTTATGGATTTATAGATCTTGTATAAAAGCATATCTACCAGTCCATCCTAGACAGAACTAAGATTGACTCAGACAAGGTGACCTTTCCTATCATTAACTGATGAAAGGCATTACTTCTACAAAGAGCTGACTCAGCACTGGCAGATGCACTGCATTTAGCAATAAGTAGATTTGCACAAATCCCATGCAAAGATTAAAGTAAGCATGTTCTTTAAATAAAAAAATATCACCTATATTTCCTTTAAAGAAGCACCAAAATGAAGGTTTTTTTCAAAATATCATTTTAGGAGTTTTTTTTTTTCCTCTCCTGGTTCTATTAATTCCAACTGGAACATTATTCTTTGGTCTTCTAGTCTTTGTTTCCTTAATATATTTTGCATGTCTTGCTTTTTTGTACTTTCACCTAATTATGCACCTTTAATTATACCCTCTCACATTTTAAAAATGGCCCTTCTCTGAGTCCACTCTTTGGTTATTCAAATTCTATTCATGCTTTAAGTGTATCTGTGTGATGCCTGCTTGGGATTTTAAAGATCAATACAGTAGAACCCTAATTTACCTAGATTCTTAATGGTGAAATTGACAAGGAAGAAACCACTTAAAGAACTTTAAATACTAATTTCATACAAGAAATACAATACCAACCAGAAAATAAAAGCAAGAGATTTAATGATTTTTTTTGTAACTACCAACTAAATTATCCCCCAAAAATCCTATTACTGCTGTTTTAATAAAGCAGTTATTCATCTCTTAAATAAAGACAGGGTTGCCTAATTCCTCCTGAATTTTAGTTCCTAAAAGCTTTTTCCTCGCTGTTTCTGCCAGGATGTACTAGTTCCACTAGCGCTGTCCCAGAACAGCATGGAAACCAAGTGTCTCTGGCAGGAGAGTGAGGATTTTACTATAGCATGGTAGGTTTCAGCCAGATTAGCCTGTGGCTATAATTTAAAAATAAAAAAAATTATCTATACATATGTAAATGCTCGTGTTTGGCATGACCATTGTTAGTGTCTAAACACTGTGGATTAATACACAGGCAGAGAGAGGGTGAGAGGCAAATACATATTCACAGCAGAGTAGTTGCACCATTAACACAAAATGAAATACCAACTGATTAGAGGCCATCAAATTCAAATTATGTTATTTATAAAATTTTTCTTGAACAAAATTATATGTTTGCTTATCCTAGGAATTGTCCCTCTATGTAAAATGAGGAAAATTCTAGAATCCCTTCTCCCAATATGATCTGTAACAGAGGATGGGCCTTTATGACCATTCAATGCTTTTTCTGTAGCTTTGAATACTTTTGACCATCACAGAACTAAGGGTTTATCCATGTAAGTTTAAGAGGGTGTTATGTTAGACCCCGTATGTTTCAGCAGGTGCCTCTTCTAGATGTGGAATTCTGAGATGTAGAGAAGCAGCAGACAGCTGCCTCTCATCGAGGATGGTAAGCCTTGTTCAGAGAGAGGAGGTACTCTGGTTTGTCTACCCTATAGAACCTGGTAAAGGTACATGTAGCTGCTTTATAGATTTTATCAACCAAAGCAGCACTAGTCTCTGCCCATGAGGTAGCAACTTCTCTGGTGGAGTGAGCTTTCAATTCAATTGATGGATGCTTACTGCAGCCCACATACACAGAGGAAATGGCCATCTTAATCTTTCTGGAAATCGAGGCTTTAGATGCCAGCCTCCCTTTCTTGGCATTACTGGTCAGAAAAAGTGATCCAATACATGAAACTCATTGGTAACTTTGAGGTACCAGAGAAGCACTCGTTTGACATCCAGCAAAATGCAATGCTTTATCCTTTTTCTTAGACCCCATAGAGTGAAAAGCAGGCAAACGGACTTCCTGATTAACATAGAAAACTGAGACAACTTTCAGTAAGAAGGATGGAATCATGTGTTAGTAGAATCCTGCTTCTGTAATATTGATGACTGGCTCTCTGCAGGAAAAAGCTTGCAACTTGGAGACTCATCTGGCCAAAGTAATTGCCACTAAGAACACTGTCTTGACAGTAAGATCCCAAAGGGAAACCTCCCATAAAGGCTCTTACAGAGGTTCATTGAGGCCCTGCAATATGGTGTTAAGGTTCCAGGAAGGGAGCCCCTTTAATGAACTGATGACATCTGGGTAAGAGGCCAGGGAGCCTCTGTCCCCCCACCACCATCATCATCCATTTTATGCTTGGAAACAGGAAAGGCCTCCTATCTGCACTTTCAGTGATCTGCCCGACAGATCCTTCTGAAGTCCCTCCTGCAAAAAGTCCAAGACTACCAAAATAGGCGCTCAGAAGGGCTCTATATCCTCCAAAGTGCACCAGTGCTGGAACGACTTCTAGGCCTTAGCATAGGCTTCCACTGTCGACTGCTTCTTAGCTCTGGGCAAAGTGGTGATGACCACATCCAAATAACCCTTGCTCATCACAGCTGGCCGCTCAAGAGCCATGCCGTAAGTCCAAAGTGTTCCAATTCTCAATAGGGACTAGTTCCTGAGTGAGAAGGTCTCTTTGAACCAGAAGTCTGAGGCCTTTGTCCCACTGGAGATGAACTAGATCCACATACCATGGCCTGTGGGGCCAATCGGGCGTCACTAAGACGTCCAAATTTGGATGACTCTGAATCTTGTGAATGACTCAACCAAGTATAAGCTACAGAAACATGATGGCAGATAAAGGCCAAATGGCCCATCCACTCTGCCCATCCACAGTAACCATTATCTCTTTCTCTCTCTAAGAGATCCCACGTACCTATCCCAGGCTTTCTTAAAATATCAAGGAAAACATACTTCTATAAATGATCAAAACTTACTTAAGTGATCATAAATCTTCAAAACAATGTTTCAAAATTGTTTAAAAGTAAATGAGGCACATAACAATCCTAAATTTCCTCATCCAGTTTAGCTGCCTGATAACATACAAACTCTGCAATACTTTCAATCCTCTCTTCCCTTTAATAGTTGAATAACTAAACATTCTATGACTTCTACAGGATCATGCGTTATCCAGCCAAATAAATCTAGAGGCCAAATATAAAGGAGCTAGGTCATACAAAATTTTATATAGCATTTAACAGAATTTAAACACTACCTGCACTCGAATTGAGAGCCAATGTAATCTCACATAATATTCTGAGGTATGTCCATACTTAGATAAGGAAAAAATCAGTCTCAAAGCTATATTTTGACAGGTCTTTAGTTTAAATAAATCCGTTGGACAAGACAAATAGAGAATACCATATATACTTGAATATAAACTGAGATTTTTGAGCAAAACATGACCCAAAAATGGGGATCTCGGTTTATATGTGAGCCACTACCCAATCATCGGTGCGGCTGTCCTCCTCCACTCAACCTATGATTCCATGTGCACCCCTCCTCCTCCATAGCCACAATAAATACCAGCACGGCTATCCACCATACACCCCCACCCGATGAGTACAAGCACCACTATCCTTCATGGATTTCCTTTTCAGTTGGCATCACACTTGCCATCAAAGAAAGCTGCTACTGCCACTGCAGCCACCGAACCCGAATTAAGCTGCTGCCGCTGATGCTGTATGGTGATCCGGTGCAGGGCCTTGAGCATCTAATGAGACATTCTGTAAGCAGGGCAGGATTAACAAATCGGTCAAGTAGGCATGTGCCTAGGGCCTGAAATGGTCAGGGGGGGCCCGAAGAAAGGATGGCTTCAACATTGTTTTTTCCAAACAGCGATGGGCCCCTCCAGCATCGATCGGCAACGTGTCCCCCCTCCCCCCCAATTGACAGAAAGTAAGACAAGCAAGCAACGTGGGTAAGAAAGGCAACGGGAACTGTAATTGTGCAAGCGGTGCTGCTTGCCCAAAGCTTCCCTCTGACGCAGCTTCCTGTTTCCGCTTGGGCGCATGGTGGGGTGGGGCGGGGCAGGGGGCCCAGTGTATTTGGGTGCCTAGGGGCCCTTGATGAATTAATCCTGCCCTGTATGTAAGGAGTCATTTGACTAAGCTGCAACAAAAATAGACCTTAGTGTTCCCGTATGCGGATTGTTCCCATACGTTAAGGTGAGTTTGGTTGGTTTTGGGTTTTTTTGCAGTCTTAAATGGATAATTTTTCATTTTTTTGTATTCACGACTATGGGCTCCTTTTACAAAGGCACGCTAGCGGTTTAATGTGCGTAATACCGTGCGCTAAACCGCCGGCCGCGCTAGCCGCTACCGCCTCCTTTTGAGAAAATGGTAGTTTTTAGGCCAGCGCGGGGGTTAGCGCATGATGAAGTCGCGTGCGTTAACCCCGCTAGCGCGGCTTAATAAAAGGAGCCCTATGTGTTAAGTTGCCATTAGTGCGCAGCCATTAAAAAATTACATTGTGAGCTCTTACTACCATCCATTTTGTACATGGTATGGGCTTACATAGTAATTCTGCGCTTACTAGTTAGCACGCAGTAATGTAGCTGCGCTGATTAGCACAGAAATGTTCCTGACATGCTCTGCCCCCCAAATTTGTGAAATATTTTAGTGCATGGATCAGCATGCACTACAATAGCACCGCAGGATACCCGAGCGTGTCCCGCAGCCACATTAAGCTGCATTAGGCCCATGTTAGCGCCTAGCTCAGCTTAGTAAAAGGGCCCCTTTGTTAGGAAGATTTTCTACTTGATAAAAGTTTTCTAAAACACTTTATTCCTATGACTTAACTTCTTGAAGAGGCAGACACGATTCATTCTGGTTAGACGTGAACCCGAATCCAGTCTTCCAACATCACTTTAACATCCTCTGCATTCCTAGATTCGAGAGCAGTCAATTTAACTCGTCAAATCGCTGACAAGAAGCACTGGATAAAAGAAAAGGAGAGAAAATAAAGTACGGGCAGAGCAACAGCCAAAGCCCTGCAGTCTCTGTCACGATTAAAACCAGATGTTTCGTTCAGTAGTCAGTTTTGATAAACACGCCAATCACGTTGACCACAGGATGTTAGCCCGTTTCAGGGCACGAAATCCCATTCATAAATGTTTTCTTTGATTGTCATTCACAGAGGCAGAAATTATACAGCTTGTTAACATACAAGTGCTTTTTAGAAATACTTCAATTGCTTGCACCCCTTTATCTCCCTGTTTATATACGTTGCTGCGGCTTAGCAGCTTCTGCTGCATTTGCTATGGCAACATTTATCTGATATAATCAAAGCATTGTGCTCTTATTCTTGAAGTAATCATCCTGGAATTAAGACTGTGATTTATGTAGGGCTGTTCAAACATTCTAGCATATATAATGCTTTAATTGAGGGTGTTGTTCCAACACCAAACTTCCTCGAGTAGATACACTGTTTTCGAAAAGGCAATTTTTCTCTCTCCTCATCCTGACCTAACCACCTGCATTTACCCCTCTATAAACACATGACATATAACTGCTTTATACTTTTATTCAAATAGAACAAATACTCTAGGCTACAGTTTATTACACATCAACCAATAATTTTCCCAAACATGTTGCTGAGACCTCACCGTTGTAAACTAGTCACCAGTCAAATTTCTTTGCCCGCTGTCTTCCCCATGCTTTCAGCAGGACTAACTGACTGCTCGTAGCATGTGAGGGGGCATCACAGGGCATGCCACACTTAAGACAGCTGAACTGCCCACTCTTTTCATATCATCTTCATCATCTAGATCAGGGGGTCTCCAAAGTCCCTCCTCGAGGGCCGAATCCACTCAGGTTTTCGGGATTTCCCCAATGAATATGCATTGAAAGCAGTACATGCACATAGATCTCATGCATATTCATTGGGGAAATCACGAAAACCTGACTGGACTCGGCCCTCGAGGAGGGACTTTGGAGACCCCCTGATCTAGATTGTCCAACAACATCCCTTAACTGTTCCTTGCAACTTATGGATAGAACTTCTGTTCTTAGGTGCTGTATTTATAAATGTATTTATTTCATTTTCTATTACGTCCTCACCAAAGAGCTCAGGACGGGTTATAGGTTAACATACATAATATACAGTCAACAGGTTGCAATATGCCACAGTTACAGTACAAGGCTTGTTTTCTTTTTCTGGTACATGTTTTTATCCTAACTCGATACATACTAGGGATCTAATACCAATATCTGTATTACCTCTCTTCTCTCCCTTTCCCTTCCTCCCTTCCTCCTCTCTCCCCTCTTTTTCTCTCCCCTTCCTCTCCCTCTTACCTATCCACCTCTTCTCTCTCCCTCCTCTTTCTTCCCTCTTACCTCTCTTTACAGTCGCCTTGAGCCTGTATAGGTATGAGCGACGCACAAATAGAAGATTCGATTAGATCTGTAATATACAGTTTACAGGTTAGATTTTACAGTAAAAATTTTTTGTCCTAACACAACACATACTGAGGATCTTGTATCAATATACATTTTTTTGTAATCTATCAGTCGTTGGTATGTTTTTATTGCTTTCCTAAAGTTGAGGAGTCTTTCAAGGGATCTTACCTGCGGGGGCAGTCGATTCCAGTGGGTCGGTATGAAGTGGGAGTAGGAACATTTGCAATTTGCAGTTGAAGGGTACAACCAGGGGGCTTTTTGAGGTGTATTTCATCCTGGGAGTGGAGGGACCTGTTCGGCACATACGGAGGAAGCTTGGCAGTCACATAGCCCAGTGCCATGTCATGCAAGGATTTGAACGCTGGCAACAGGCCCTTGAAGACACAACATTTGGCTACAGGCAGCCAGTGAGCCGACAGTAGAGCCTATCTATCTGTCCAAGTTAGATTGTAAGCTCTTCCAAGTAGGGACCATCTATAAATGTCAAAATGTACAGCGCTGCGTATGCCTTTCAGTAGTAGTAGTAGTACTAAGTAGTACTAAGTAGTAGTAGAGACCGGGTCACAGGGTTGAAGGTTCTTTAGAAGTCTGATTGCCGCATTTTGTACAACCTCTAAGACAGGAGACCAAAATCCTTTGCAAATCAAAGTATCACAAAGCAACAGCAGTGGCGACAAGAATAGTCAGGATAGCAGAAAACACGTATAAAAGGGATTTTATTTTAGATGACTCGACACGAATCATGTTTTGGCCAATAAGGCTTGCCTCAGGAGTCTAAGAAAATAAAAAATAAAAATAAAAAACATGCATACAAACAGCAGTTCAAATGTGACAAAACCATGTTGTCAAGTATCTGAACTACGGTATGTATAAAAGATGAACCCTGTTTAAAAATATATACTAAAACCACTTAAAAAATAATTGTGCAATACAAAATATTAAAAAATACTTTAAAAATATGCATATATAAAAAAGATTTTAATACAATGATGCATGGAATAACAAACAAACACTGAACAGGGAGAAACAACGTTACTTATGAACCACTCATATCGATGAACTTATCTTGTAGTGAGAGGGAAAAACCTATATGAATTTTAAAAAATGAAAGTACATTACAAACACAACTGAAAAAAGTAATGTAAAATTATTAGATGTGGCTGAAATATATGTATTGAAAAAAAGTGCTGTGGCATTCGACAATAAATGCAAGTGTTAAATCGACGGTTTGACTCATAGTAAGAATGAAACAGACAAAGCTATAATGTTAATTGAGTACAACGTAAAATAAAAATACTTTTCAGCAATGATCAGCACAATGAATATGAAAATATGAAAAACTAACAAAAAAATGATAACCAGCCCTTGTGACAACAACAAAAGAAACCATCATTTTATAGACAAGAAAAGCCATCTTTAAATATCATAGATAGTCAATTAGTGGACATATATATTGAAAACATCTTATCACCAGCGTGAAAAAGCTAGAAATAGTCATTACCAGTGTAAAACCACCATAACAGTCCAGTTTTACATTTCTTATTATGTGTCAATCTGTCAATTTAATGCTTGAATTTATGGTTGAATGCCACAGCAGAGATTCAAATTAAATTTTTTATTTATTTTAATATTTGTATATCGAGTATAGACTTTGCAGTTTATATTCAGGTACTCTAGCATTTTCCTTATCTGTTCCAGTGGGCTCACAGTCTATCTAACGTACCTGGGGCACTGGAGGATTAAGGAGCAAATTCTATAAATGGCATCCCGATTTTAGGCGGCCTACTGCTGCCTAAAAGCCATTCGGGACACATGATATATTACATTACATTAGTGACTTTTATTCCGCCATTACCTTGTGGTTCAAGGCGGATTACACAAGAGGTTATCTGGACATTTCCAGGACAGTTACACAAAGTAGAGCGGGTTACTTCAGGGGAGATCTGGGCAGTGTATCAGGGTCACTGCAAGATAGTTAATTTAGTTAGAAGGTTGTAGGATCTGGGGAAGATTGAAATGCTTCCTGCGGTGTTAGTTTGTCTTGATGGATTTCTTGAATAGCATGGTTTTTATTTCTCTTCTGAAAGTTTTGTAGTCTGGTGTCATAATCAGTAGATTGGAAAGCTGGTGGTCTAGTTTTGCTGCCTGCGTGGCCAGTAGGCCATCGTATTTTTTTTGCGTTGGATGCCTATAATTGGGGGGTGAATGAATGGTGTCTGGGTTCTCCTTTGCCTGGTTGTGGTAGTTCGGATAAGGTGGATGTTCAAGTAGGCTAGGCTGTCTCCATTCATGGCTTTGAATAGTAGACAGTAAAATCTGAATAGTATTCTTGCTTGTTTTGGGAGCCAGTGTGAATCGAGGTATGTGGCGGTGATGTGGCCCTATTTATTCAGCGAATAGATCAGTCTGAGAGCTGTCTTTTGTACTGTTTGTAGTTGTTTTATCATGACTGTGAGTCAGGGAAGATAGAGGATGTTGCAGTAGTCTAGAAGTCCTAGGACTAGGGATTGGACCATGAGCTAGAATTGTTTTCTGTCAAAGAATTTTCGGATTTCTGGATTGTTTTGTTGATCTGTGGTTGCATGGTACAGCATCTGTCTATCATCACTCCTAGTAGTTTTAGGGTGGGTTGAATAGGGTATGTGATTGAGTTTATTACTAAGTTTGATATAGTTGGGGTTTTGTTTTTATCGAGAAGTATAAATTTTGTTTTGTCTGGATCAGCTTTAGTTTGTGTTCTTTCATCCATGTTGCCACTGTTTCTAGTGTTCTATGTAGTGTGTCTGTCATGGAGGGTGTTGATTGATCAAAAGGAAGGAGGATGGCGATGTTGTCTACATAATTATAAGAAGTTAAGCCTAATTTGTCTAGGCAGGTGCCGAGGGATGCAATGTAGAGATTGAAGAGTGTTGGGGATAATGGTGGCCCTTGGGGTATGCCACAGGGATTGGACCATGGTTCTGATTTTTCTTTGTTTGACTTTACTCTGTAGGTCCTAGATTGTAGGAATCCTTGAAACCATGTGTGCACCTTTCCTGTGATTCCTATTGTTTCTAGTATTTGTAGTAAGATGTTGTGGTCTACCTAGTCATATGCGGCGGTGAGATCTAGTTACATAACCAGCATTTGTTTGCCTGTGCTGAGGTGTTGTCTGGATGTGTCCAGGAGGGAACCTAGTAGTGTCTCTGTGCTATAGTTGGTTCTGAAACCAGATTGTGTAGGGTGGAGTAAGTTGTGGTTTTCTAGGTAGTTGGTGAGGTGTTTAGGTACGAGGCCTTCCATTAGCTTGGCATATAATGGTATTGAGGTTATGGGAAACTAGTGAGGAGCGAAGGGCCGCCTAACCTCATCTAAGGCTAAGCCAGAAGTGGCCTTAGGCGAGCTTAGGTGGCCCTAGGCAACTCTAGGTGCCTCCCTAGGCCAGTGGAAGGTGTCAGAAATGTAGGCCAGCAAAAAGCTGGCTTACATTTCTGGTGCTTTCAAGTAAATGTGGCTGGTGAACTGATTGGCAAGGGAACCTCCCTGTAGCAATCAGTTTAGCGGCCGCAGCAGGGACCCGTCTCGCCTCCACCCCCTCTGCAAAGACTACCAGCAGGAGGGATGCCCAGTCCCTCCTGATGGAACCCCCGAAGCTGGCCCCACACCTCCGAATGTCCATGGCAGAAGGAGTGCCCAATTCCTCCTGCTCCCACTCTGCTGACACATCCTCCGGCAGGAGGGATGCCCAGTCCCTCCTGCTGGACACTCCCCAACCCTCTCATAAAGACCATGGCAGGAGAGAAGCCCAGTCCTCCTGCCAGAAACCCCCAACCATCCCATAAAGACCATGGCAGGAGAGATGCCCAGTCCCTTTTGACGGAAACCCCCACACCCTGTGAAGACCGCAGCAGGAAGGATGCCCAGTCCCTCCTGCCAGAATCCCCCACCCCCCTGAAAGTTAATTCCCACCTCCACCCTCCCCACATCGGACCTCCCCCCCGGATTCCCCCTCTAACCTTGAATTGTCGGCCGGACGGACAGCTCCACGGCAGGCCCGCCTCCACTTTCATGGCAGGCTGCCCCTTTCCTCTCAGAAATCAGATATGCGGGATAACAAATTTTAACAAACTTGGATTGTGGGATGCACCATGGAGGGGCCTAAGGGCCACCTGGGCCAACCAGAATCTTAGGTCCATCTCCCAGTGCATTAGCAGCTTGATACTCCAGGAATGAAAAATAATGTAGTCTACACTTAGTATTATTCTTCCACATAACACTGCTTGTGGAATTCAGTGCAAGCTGCAGCATTCCATATGAATAATAACGAAGTGCTTTGTGTATAAGTATATTGCCCGCAGTGACTTAAACTAACATTAATTATTCTCTTACCATAGATTAATAACTACCCCCTTAAATCAGCTAAAATTAAAGCTAGTAGAATCATCTCCATACCCTTTAGGGCAGGGCTGCCCAAGTCCGGTCCTTGAGATTTACTGGCAGGCCAGGTTTTCTGGATATCTACAATGAATATGCATGAGAGAGATTTGCCTGCACTGCCTTCTTGGTATGCAAATCTCTCTCATGCATGTTCATTATGGATATCCAGAAAACCTGCCCTGCCAGTAGATCTCGAGGACCGGACTTGGGCAGCCCTGCTTTAGGGGAAGAGTGTGGCTCAGTGGTTAAAGCCACAGCCTTAGCCCTCCTGAGGCTGTGGGTTCAAACCCATGCTGCTCCTTATGACCAAGTCACTTAATCCCTCCCCCCAATGCTCCAGGTACATTAGATAGATTGAGTACCTGAATAAATTCATGTAAACCATTCTGAGCTCCCTTGGGAGAATGGTATAGAAAATTGAATAAATAAATTCCACAAGAGGTCACCCAAATTTAGGCATCAAATTGCACTGAGCATAAATTCTATAACAGCACCTGGGCATCAGATTCCATTTAAAATGGAGCATAAGTTGGCACAAGTGTGATAATAATTAGGCCAGAGCTTCACAAACTGTGGGTCAAGACCCCAAATGGAATCACAAAAACTACATTAGGGGACACAACCATAGTGGGTTCTCTAAAGGTGCATCATTATTCTACACCATAATTCTATTTGGCCACTGATTTAGGCATTGTGGACTGAATTCTATATATGGTGCCTAAAAAAAACATCAGTGCCAAAGACGCACAGTTTATAGAATAGTGCTTCCATGCAGGAACCGCGATTAAATTTAGGCACAGTCATTTGCACCAATGAAAACATGATGCAAATGCTTGTGCCTAACAACCGCTCCCCCCCCCCCTGCCCCAATCTGTCTATGATCCACCCATTTCTCCACCTCGTTTTTTCACTTCCACGTAAGATTTAGGCACAGATCCTGCGCTTAAATTTACATGATTCTGATTAGTACCAATAATTGCTTGTTAAAATGCCAATTATCAGCAGCAATAAGCTTATTATTCAATTAAATTCTGTGCGCAATTTGGGTACACAACCAAAGTTGTGTGTGCAATTTGTAGCGCTTTTAATAAAATTAGGGAGTATAAAAATGTAAATGATGCACTGTAGTGCAAAACTTAATAGTATTCTATAAGTTCTGCACATAAGTATGAGACCCGACCATGCCCTGCCAATGTGCTTCCCCCTGTGCATGCTATCTTGCAGTTATGTACTACGCAACCTTCACACTCACATACTAGAATACATTTGAGCATGCACATCACATTTTTAATGTTACATTCATGTGCATAACTGCTAGGATTCTACAATCATACGAGGGGGTGCTGAAAAGTTTT
Organism: Geotrypetes seraphini; assembly: GCF_902459505.1. Classification (NCBI taxonomy): domain Eukaryota; kingdom Metazoa; phylum Chordata; class Amphibia; order Gymnophiona; family Dermophiidae; genus Geotrypetes; species Geotrypetes seraphini. Next base: position 425,378,775 of record NC_047084.1, read on the forward strand.
CAGCCCAACCAACCAACTTCCTAAATATTTTGCCACTGTGGCTGTTATCTTAATTCGTTCAGTGCCAATTTGCAGAAATGAAATTCTGTTTTTGCAATTGTTTTAGATCATTGATTAAGCCCAATCTGCGTCATTCTCTTCTTGGTTGGGCTGAGAACTTTTCAACACTCTTCGTAGTGTGCATATGGCACTTACATTTAAGTACTAAGGTTATAAAACTAGGGGGATAGAGCCCAGTTTATTAAAGTGCCCTTTTACTAAGTTGTGATAACAACTTGAGTCATTCTCATGTACTAAGAGTCATTTTTACTGCAGCGGTAAAAACAGCAATTTGCTAGGTGCAACCTGACCTTGATTAATTCTGGTCACCATATCTCAAAAAAATATGGTTCAAAGAAGAGTGACTAAAATGATAAAGGCTAAAGAGGTTAGGGCTATTCAACTTGGAAAAGAGATGGCTGAAGCGAGATAACGTCCGGCAACTAAAATTCCATGCAGAGAAGTGCAGAGTGATGCATTTGAAGAATAGAAATCAGAGGGAGCCATATGTGGTGGGAGGTGAGAGGCTGATTTGCACAGATGGGGAAAGGTGATACTGTCTGAGGATCTGAAGGTGACAAAACAGTTTGAAAAGGCAGTGGCTGTAGCCAGAACGATGCTAGGCTTTATAGCAAGGAGTAAACAGCGGAAGAAAGGAGGTGTTGATGCCCCTCTGCAGGTGGTGGCACTTGGAGTTTTGGAGGCTGTATCTGGTGAAGGATATAAGAAAGCTTGAAGCAGTACAGAGGAAGGCGACAAAAATGGTAAGGGGTTTGCACCAAAAGAAGTACAAGAAGGGATTAGAAGACCGGAATATGTATACTCTGGAGGAGAGGCTATTCTTTTGCCCGATGGTAATGTGGACTGGAGCTGATGCTTTGCTTGGACTGTTTTGGGACTTTTGAGGGGTTTTTTTTGTTTTACTTTAATTTTATTCTTTTTATTTCTTATTTCTTTTTCTTATTGAATTTTGTTTATATCTTTACTATTTAATAATTGTTGCTCAGGTACTTTAGCTAGATTGTGAGCCTTCGGGACAGATAGGGAAGTTCTAAGTACCTAAATTAATTTTATTGTAACCCGTTCTGGGCTCCTGGGGAGGATGGGCTATAAAAATGAACAAATTAAAATATATATATATATATATATATATATATATATTAAAGTCTATAAAATCCTGAGTGGTGTAGAACGGGTACAAGTGAATCAATTTTTTTACTTCATAGGAAATTACAAAGACTAGGGGACACTCAATAAAGTTACAAGGAAATATTTTTAAAACTAATAGGAGGAAATATTTTTTTCACTCAAAGAATAGTTAAGCTCTGGAATGCGTTGTCAGGAGATGTGATAAAAGCGGTTAAAATAGATGGGTTTAGAAAAAATTTGGACAAGTTCCTTGAGAAAAAGTCCATAGTCTGCTATTGAGACAGACATGGGAGAAGCTACTGCTTGCCCTGGAATTGGTAGGATGGAATGTTGCTTCTGTTTGGGTTTCTTTCAGGTTTTTGTGACCTGGATTGGCCATTGTTGAAACAGGATACTGGGCTAGATGGACCATTGGTCTGATCCAATATGGTTCTATTTATTTCATTAATGCAAACATGCTAATATTTCCATTAGCATGCCGCCATTTTGAAAAATTATCATGGAAGCACTTATGCAACTATTTTATAGGTGATAGCCCCCACTGTCCCCCCCCTCCCTTATTCATGCGCTAACCAGTTAGTGCAGTGGTTTCCCAATCCTGTCCTGGAGAACCACCAGCCAGTCGGGTTTTCAGGATAACCCTAATGAATATGCATGAGAGAGATTTGCATATAATGGTGGTGGCAGGCATGCAAATCTGCTCCATGTATATTCATTAAGGTTATCCTGAAAACCCGACTGGCTGGTGGTCCTCCAGGACAGGGTTGGAAACCACTGAGTTAGTGCATAGTAATATATGCACTAACTCAGGGGTAGGCAATTCCGGTCCTCGAGAGCCGGAGCCAGGTCAGGTTTTCAGGATATCCACAATAAATATGCATGAGATAGACTTGCATCTGAAGGAGGCAGTGCATCCAAATCCATCTCATGCATATTCATTGTGGATATCCTGAAAACCTGACTTGGCTCCGGCTCTCGAGGACCGGAATTGCCTACCCCTGTACTAACTGGTTAATGCAGCAATGCCCACTCTCAGCCATGACATGCCTCTTTAAAAAAAAAAAAAAAAAAAAAAAAAAAAAAAAAGCAAACACAATTTCCACACAGGTAGTTTTTGCCTCATCATTCATTAACATATGATGCTTTTTAGCACATCCCACATTAGGCCATTTTTGCTGGGTTAGATGCGCATTAGTGCTTTTCGCAGCTTAATAGCACATCTAAGCTTTTTCCCTATTTACACAGAACGATGGAAAAGGTGTTTGCAGGAGTAATGAAAGACAAACTGAAAATGATTTCTCCAGATTCCCTTAATGGTTCAAGACATTATTCAATATGCATTAATCAACAAAAATCTGTAGAAACTGGCAGAATAAATGAATCTGGGAAGTGGAACATGTAGTTGTCAAGAAAAATTTATATGACTTTAAAGAAACAAGGATGGCTTTAACTTTCACCTAGTTTTAAGTGAATGCAATTAAAACGTTGCTTAGGGAACCATTAAAAAATAAAAAGATTTAAAGGAGAAAAATGAAGAACCGGAGATGATTGGAATATATGAGAAGATTGTGAGTAGTAGCCATAGAGGTTTGAAATACTATAAATTACTAAAATGTAGGGTAAATACATGATGTCGTGGAGTGAAAAGAATATGAGTGTATAATTTATAAGAAAGTGCATTTAGTTAGTGCTTTTGATTTGGAAAATATTATGCACATAAAGAATTAATGGACATCAGGTTGATTTATGTTTTTTTAAATATTTGCATGTACTTTAATCAGGTTTTATAAATATTAATTTCTGGAACAAACCAAAACTGTCCAAAATCGCCCAATCAACCCAAAAATGATCTGTAAATGAACTAAAAAACCTCCCTCCCCCTATGCATCCTACTAATAAATTTAATTAAATGAATCCCTACACAAGGAAATATTTTAGTACCAAGATTTGTGAAATTTGCTGTTTGTATCTTTAATATACAAGTAGGTTTTGATTTTTATTGCACACCCAACAATTTGGATCCCAGTTAAAATTTATAATGTTAATCCATTTAAGACAAATCTCAACATAGCTGTTTGTGTATTTAAATGACACACCAGGTCAAAGTCTGCACTGTCTCCCACAATATGAATACTGAGAGGCATGTTCAAGGCAGTGTTAGGAGAAGGGATGAAATTACATGATTATGTTTATTTGGTACACCAGAAAAATCACACACTTTTGGACCATCCAAGTCAAGGCGATTTACAAAAATAACTAAAAATCATTGGAGGAAAATAGAAAAGAATGCCATTAATAACAGGAAAGAAGAAACACAGACACTTATGGAAGAGGGGAGGGGGCAACAGTAATGGAATGATTGCTACCATGCCCCTATTCCCAAAATGTATATATTGTATTAGAAAGAAAATATTTTTGAGAACAAGTTAACTTTAAATTTGGCAAAGGAATATTCGGGGCAAAATCCTAAGGGTGAAATAATAATTTTTTTTTTTTTTAATTCTTATATACCGCCAGACCAAAATGGTTCCAGGCAGTTCACAACAAATGAAGCTGGTACATACAAAGCAGATAAAAGTACATCAAATTATAAATATAAAGGACTCAATTAAAAAATAAACATGAAATATTATGATACAAACCTGTCAAATAGTTGTGTCTAAAATCAAAATAAGAAGGGACCTCTAACATAATTTTACCGAACCATACATTCAATTTAGCAGCCTGAAACGAGAGGGTTCTCTCAAACTTCTTATAACGACAGAATTTTGTGAGTACAAAGAAGACCCCACACATACACACACTATTTCTAATAGACTCCTAATGTGTCCTAGAAGGAGTTGAGTTGGTACATAGGGTATTGTTTCTGTGGTAAAGTGTGGGAGTAAGGCTTTCATAAGACACAATCAAATAAGGATACAAGGTGAAACAAAATCTCTTTATTAGCCAATAACATTGTTACTTCTCTGGCACAGTAAATAAAGAATAATGTCTCAAGTTCAGACTCAGAGCAAAACTTTACAGAGTCCTCAAACTCTCAATATGTATAACTTCTTGCAGGGTTCACAAATACAGGTCTGGCTCCCTCCAGATCTCCTAAACAGGATTCTTAGATAGCTAACATTTGGCCTGACTCTGGATGACTTACAGGCAAACAGGGGAAACCCAAACCCCCGAACCACTTCCCTATTCCCAGAGCCTCTGCTTCAGGATCATTCCTCGAGACCTCTTGCCTTGGAGTCTTTCTCCTGGAAATCTCTTCCTTCTCTCTGTTTTGTCCTCCCATAGGGCTTGTACTTCCTGCTTCCTGTTGAGCCCTTCCCTTCTAGCCAGACAGCTCAACACTCCTTTGCTTACATTGACTCTGCTTCAGCCTCTGATTCAAGTTAGCACCACATACTGGAGGATAGCTTAACTGCTATATCAGTGAGATAGTGTTTCTATGGATACCTGCTATTATGCCATTCACTACCTCGCAGTGTCCCTTGCCAAATAATCCAGGGTCCCTTCTCTAAGAGCCCTAAATGATAATGTTAGAATCTTAAATTGTATCCTGGAAGCAATAGGTAGCTTGTGCAATTGTAGAAATAAAGGAGCCACATGATCATGTTTCTTCGCCCTACATAAATGTGTGCATTTTAGAGAGATTGTAACCATTTTGGAGAGATTGTAACCACTTAATTGCAGATTGTGGTAGGCCAGTTATACCACAAGGCAGTAATCCAGATGGAATGGTACAAAGTGTGTAGAGTTTCAGAACTAAGGAAAGGACAAACACAATAAAGTTGGCATAAAGTCCGATCGTAGGATAGAGGAAATTTGTTCTGAAAAACTTAACCTTGAGTTAATGATGATTCCAAGATACCTAAAAGAGTTCACTGGAGAATGAGGGGAACCAAAGAGAATAAGAGTGACCGATGGGAATGGAATATGATTTGAAATCCAAAAGTGATGTGAATGCACTGAAGAGAGAGGATCAAATGATTGACTTGTAACCAATTTGCTGTAGCATCCAAGCAACACTTTAAAGTGGTTAGTGGTCACTAGATTCGAGTGATTAACCAGAAGAATATCATCTGCACAGATGTTATGTAGAGATATTAAAAGATTGAATAATAATAGCTATAGGGCTAAGAAAGATACTGAGTAATAGGAGAGATAGAATAGAACATTGTGGCACACCACTGATGAAATTAAAGGAAGAGGTGAGAACTTCATGTGTTAATAATAATAATTTTATTTTTTATATGCCGCCTAACCAGGAATGGTTCTAGGCGGTTCACAACTAATGAAAAATGATAATATAGCAAAGAATACAATTTAAAATTGAAGTACATCAGATAATAAAACATAAGAAATGCATAAAATTTTTAAAAGACGACAGAATACAAATAGGAGACAAATTTATCAAATAATTGGGTCTTCAATAATTTTCCAGAATCGAGATAGGAAGAAGCTCCTAGCATAATTTTTCCAAACCAACCATTCAATTTAGCAGTCTGAAAAGAGAGAGTTCTCTCAAGAAATCTTTTATAACAACATAATTTAATAGAAGGAAATGTAAACAAACAAACTCTATGTGTGGACTTATTTGAGTGGTTCAAAGAAAAATGGGAAACAAAGTAGCCAGGTGACGAGCCAAAGATTGATTTATAACAAATACAAGCAAACTTAAACAATAACTCTGGCCTCAATCGGCAACCAATGAAGTTTCTGATAATATGGCGTAATATGCTCCCATTTTTTCAAACCAAAAATCAACCTAACTGCAGTGTTTTGAATCAATCTCAATTTTCTAAAAATTTTCTTATAGGCACCCAGATAGATAATATTACAACAGTCAAGAATACTTAAAACAGATGACTGCACTAACAGACAGAATGTTACTGTAAATAATCAATATTGAAGAAATAAGTGAACCAGTTTAGTACAATAGCTATGTCACTCGAAGGCCCAAATGATGAAGTTACGACTATCTTATTTTGGTCACAACTGTCAGAAGTGAAAGATCATTGGAGAAGGACATTATGTGTGGGAAGATCGAAGGATCCAGGCAAAGAGGGTGACCATGCAATCAGTTATGGCTGGGACATGTTGAAAACAACCATGGGGCTGATGCTGGAGGACCTTATCAGACTAGCACAAAACTGATTTCTTTTTCGATCTGTAATTCTTCAAGTTGCTAGGACTCGAACACAAGTCAATGACACCTAACTACAAAGATTCAAAGGTTGGTATGTTAAATTGTGACTGTTCTGAACATGGAAAACCTAGAGAAGGAACTTCTTGTAAGTTAAATTATGTTACAGGGAAAGAGGCTTTCAATTTGGCAGTTTTCTCAGAAAAATACAATCAGGGCTGGTTCAACCTATGGACAAGGTGAGACACTGGTTCAGGGTGCTGGTGATAAATAGCACCAAAATCCCAGTCTGGTCTACCTTCAGACTCCTAGAGGGATAGATGTCAGACTGGGATTTTGGCACCTCTATTACCAGCACCCTGAGCCAATGCTTTACTTGGTCCAGCAGGAGGAAGGGACTTTGAGAAGGGGAGATACTAGATCACATGTTGAGGGAGGGGACACCAAAGTAAAAGTTAGTTCAGGGCATCACAGTCCTTTGATTTTACCCTATGCACAATTTTGCACTTTTAGAATTATACACATTAAAAATAGGTACAATTCTATAAAGTGGGCATTTACATGTAAGGGAATGGGAACTTGTATCCTGCCTATTTGTTGCTTTGGAATTGCAAAGCTGACGTTCAAAGCAGTGGACATTGGAGGATTGGATATGTTATCCAAGAGCAGCACTTGGATTTGGTCTCACAACCTATGGGTGCTGAGGCAGCAGCTCAACCAGTGAGTCATAGCCTTCCCTCCTCCCCTCCCCCCCCCCCCCCCCCCCGGTACACCCTGGTTATGTGCATAAACATTCAGAACAATGGCACATACGCATAAGTATGTGTGTACATACCCATGTAAATGCCACTTGATTGCATAGCTTACATAGCACATATTTTACAGGTCATTGTACACATAAGTAGTGTCTCAGTGGAGTGTAGGTGGAATTAAGACAAGTAGCTTATAAAAAACTAGGTGGGTATTTTAGAAGCTATATCCCTATTTTGGACCTCTGAAAACTGACATTTAGACAACCATTTAACATAGAGATCCAAATCTTGATTTTATAAAGCTGGGATATGGATATCTAAAACTACAGTACAGCAATATTGTTTGATGACAGCTTTTATACTGTTACGAATGACTGGGTAGTCAATTCAGAGCAGTTTACATCAGCTTCTATAACGGTGCTATGATACATGAGCTTCAATAATGGTGCTACTATGCCTGAGGTACAGTTTATGAGTTTCTATAATGATGTTACAATACCTGAGCTTCAGTAATGGTGTTACAATATTTATGTATGTAACACCATTACTGAATATAATATTGTAACACCATTACTGAAGCTCAGGTATTGTAACATCATTATTTTTTTTTCTTTCAATACCTGAGCTTCAGTAATGGTGTTACAATATTATATTCAGTTTCCGAAAGAGCTCAGAATGGGTTACAGGTTATACAAAAATAATAATAATTAGAGTAGATGCTCCTTTCAGGTACACATCAATTTATGAAGAGCCAGCAAGTTACTCACTGGTATTAACTAACAAGTGGAGAAAAGACCTCAGTGTCATGTTGGATTAAACAGACAAATCCTCTGGACTCAGCAGCTTCAAATAAAAAAATTTAAAGGTGCAGACACATCCTTGGTCATAAAAACTCCACTGTTCTAGTCATTATTTTGTTTGAGTTGAAAATCTAACATCGATACAGAGCATATTATAACTCTCCACTCTTATAAATTATCTTCTTAGAAAAACCTCAAAACAAAAAAAATTTAAAACTTATCTCTTGCAAGGATCTTCAGTAGATGATGTGTCAGCAGAGTCTAAAGACAGCAAAAGGTCCGGATCAATCTCCTACGGACCCCTTTCAGCCAACTCCGTAGGAGATTGATCCGGACCTTTTGCTGTCTTTAGACTCTGCTAACACATCATCTACCAAAGATCCTTGCAACAGATAAGTTTTCAATTTTTTTGTTTTGAGGGTTTTTTTCTGATTAAGAAGATAATTTATAAGAGTAGAGATTCATAATATGCTCCGTATCGATGTTAGTGCTTACAGGTTAAACATACATAATGTACAGTTAAGAGGTTACAATTTGCACTGGATTTATCCTAATTTGACACATACTAGGGATTTAATACCAATATAAATAGGGCTCCTTTTACTAAGCTGCGTTAGGGCATTAACGCACAGAATAACGTGTGCTAGATGCTAACGCCAGCATTGAACTGGCTTTAGTTCTAACCGCGTAGCGTGGGGTTAGCACATGCCGATCTGCTGCGTGCGCTAAAAAACGCTAGCGCTTTTTAATAAAAGGAGCCCATAGTATACAGGTTACAATTTGTCATACATGAGTAAATGATGACAAGAGAGTGAGCGCTGGGTATGCTAGGGAGGCATTCAATTTCAGAAGAGGAAGGGACATCCGTGTCCAAAAAGATCGCCATCCATATTTAGACTTGCTACTTGGCTCATCCAGATTGCAGAAAGGTGCTTTGATCGAGCAGTTCTCCACTGGAGGGAAGTCACTGTAGGTATTTTTTCTGTTACTGGGGGAGGGGGGAGAGGGGGCTCACAATTTAAAAAAATATATAAAAAAAGGAAATTACAAACAGCTTTGATGGGATGTCAACCTGTGATCTCTGCTATGGTTCTCAGTGGGCTGCTCTAAACATTAGGCTACTCTTTACATTGACATTAGAGAATGACACGGTGACAAAATTCATCACCGCCCCCGTCCCCGCAGATAACCGAGGGAAATAATCCCATGTCATTTTCTAGTGTCTATTTCAACCTCGGTCCTTCTACACCAGCATTCTTCAAAGCAAAGCTTGAAGGTCAGTGGTTGTGGCCATTCATACTCTGATTCTTATGTGAGCCAAGGATAATGAAGCCATTGTGACATCACTAATGTGATTGGCTCTTAGGCACTGGTGGAATGAGGCATTATGACATCACAATATCTGCTCTGGATACCAGAGACTGTAATTCGGTAGTGTCTATCTCAACTTCAATCCTTCTACACCAGCATTCTTCAGAGCAAAGCTTGCGGGTCAGTGGTTGTGGCCATTCATACTCTGATTCTTCTCTCTCTCCTTAAAGAATGACATGAAGATGGTTTCCCGTGGTTATCCGCGGGGACGGAAACGGTGATGAATTTTGTCACCGTGTCATTCGCTAATTGACATCTTATAATATGGATTAGAGAATGACATGGGGACAAAATTTTCCCTGCCCCCGCAGGAATTTATTTTCCCATCCTATCCCTGCCCCATTCCTGCATGCTCCGTCCTCATCTGCACAAGCTCCCAAACACTTTAAAATCATAAGTGTTTGAGGCTTGTGTGGTTAAGGCAGAGTTTACAGGAATGGGACAGCGACAGAACTCATGGGGATGGGGAAATTGAGTTCCTGCGGGGACGGGGAAAAATTTGGCCACATGTCATTCTCTAATATGGATTTTTTTATAACATGGATGTTCCATGCTATTACATGCTCCAACAAAAAATATGCCTATACTCTCTTTTAGAAAACTGGTGTAAATTCTTCTGCAGCCTTGGCTTTTGTTTTGTTTGTTTTTATTACCTTCCTCAAAGATTCCATGAAATCCAAACACCCAAACACCTAGAAAAATTACAAGTCCAAGTCATGTAGTATCAAAGACCTTCAAATTCAAGCATTTATCTTGCAACAATTAGGCAAAAATGCCTCATTTATCAGAACTTCCAATCTAAAGTCACAGAAAGACTTATACTGCTCTGTTTACACTCACAATGCTTGTGTTGTGGTGGAAATTTCTGATATGCACCAGCCTAATAGTTCTTTTAAGCTAAACATTAAAAAAAACCAAACAAACAAGCAAACCTTCTTCTCTCTTACAATTACTGTTTTGTGCAGTTATATGCATCACACGTGGGAAATGCTTCAGTGTCACCCAGCGTGGTAATGTTCCAGTGCCACAGACTGATCAAGTATATCCTTAAGACTCTTGATTTCAGCATTTGGCAGTGAAGTGGTTAAATTATCTGTAGAATGCCAGCTTGTGGTCCAACATCCCAGGAAGGATTCAGTTTCAGCAACTGAGTTCTAAGTTTAGAAGATGCCTTAAACATGAGCTGAAAGGCTAGACGATAACCACAATATAAGAACTTAAATGAACTCTCTAAACCCATGTATTTTTGCATTAGTTTGTTTTTATTATTATTATTAAATTTGAAACTCTATCCATTGCAAGAGTACAATAGCAAAGAAAAAATATTTGTAATATAAACAGAATACTAGGGGGGAATTCACAGGGCAGGATTAACCAATAGGCCAAGTAGGCACATGCCTAGGGCCCAAAATGGTCAGGGGTGGCCGATGAAACAGGGCATCAACATTGTTTATTCTAAACGGCGATGGACCCCTCCAGCATCGATCAGCAACGTGGGCCACCCCCCCAATCGGCAACGTGGGCCCCACCCCGATCGGCAGCGCGCCCCCCCCTCCCCAATCGACAGAAAGTAAGACAAGCAAGCAACGTGGGTAAGAAAGGCAACGGGAACTGTAATTGTACAAGCGGTGCTGCTTGCCCAAAGCTTCCCTCTGATGCAGCTTCCTGTTTCTGCCTGGGTGCATGGTGGAGTGGGGCGGGGCAGGGGGCCATCGATGAATTAATCCTGCCCTGGGAATTCATCAGGGGATGTTAATCGATTTAATGTGTGCTAATCCTGTTATTGTGCGCTAAATGCTAAGATGCCCATAGGGATATAATGGGCATCTTAACATTTAGCAAATGATACTCATTAGTGCATGCTAATGCGTGTAGTGACCCTTGAAGAATTCCTCCCTATATAATTGTTTCTAGTCCACATTGTAGGGTACATTGACTTAGGATACCAAACAAAAGCACAATTAATAATGTTATGTTATATATATAATCTTAGATCCCGCTGAATCCTCATTAATTATTAGAGTTCTAGAACTCTAATAATTAATGAGGATTCAGCGGGATCTAAGATTATATATATAACATAACATTATTAATTGTGCTTTTGTTTGGTATCCTAAGTCAATGTACCCTACAATGTAGGTTACAGGTAAGTTACAGGTTACAGGTAAGTTTTGGGTGACTTGTATTTTTAGCCTGAGTCTGTTTGGACCCTGGTAGGAAATTCTTAAAAAGCCATGGTTTTACATTTTTGGGAAACAGTGTGTACGTATACTGTGGTTGTGCAAATTTTGATGGGAAGTGAGTTCCACACTTTTAAGCACAGTTACTTACCGTAACAGGTGTTATCCAGGGACAGCAGGCAGATATTCTTGACTGATGGGTGACGGCACCGACGGAGCCCCGGTATGGACACTTTTAGAGTGATTGCACTCTAAGAACTTGGAAAGTTCTAGAGACCGCACCGCGCATGCGCGAGTGCCTTCCCGCCCGACCCCGACGCGCGGTCCCTCAGTTAAGATAAGCCAGCTAAGAAGCCAACCCGGGGAGGTGGGTGGGACGCAAGAATATCTGCCTGCTGTCCCTGGATAACACCTGTTACGGTAAGTAACTGTGCTTTATCCCAGGACAAGCAGGCAGCATATTCTTGACTGATGGGTGACCTCTAAGCTAACAAAAAGAGGGATGGAGGGAAGGTTGGCCATTAGGAAAACAAATTTTGCAAAACAGATTGGCCGAAATGTCCATCCCGTCTGGAGAAAGCATCCAGACAATAATGAGATGTAAAAGTATGGACTGAGGACCACGTAGCAGCTTTGCAGATTTCCTCAATGGGTGTGGAACGGAGGAAAGCTACAGATGCTGCCATAGCTCTAATTCTATGTGCCGTGACAGAACCTTCCAGTGTCAGTCCGGACTGAGCATAGCAGAATGAAATGCACGCAGCAAGCCAATTAGATAGCGTACGCTTAGAAACAGGACGTCCCAATTTATTAGGATCAAAGGACAGAAAAAGTTGGGGGGATGATCTGTGGGGCTTAGTACGGTCTAAATAGTAAGCTAAAGCCCGCTTACAGTCCAAAGTATGAAGAGCCTGTTCCCCGGAATGAGAGTGAGGTTTAGGGAAAAAAACAGGTAGTACAATAGATTGGTTGAGATGGAACTCAGAAACAACCTTAGGGAGAAACTTTGGATGTGTACGTAGACCACCTTGTCGTGATGAAAGACAGTGAAAGGTGGATCAGAAACTAGTGCATGGAGCTCACTGACCCTCCTGGCAGAGGTGAGAGCAATAAGAAAAAGTACCTTCCAAGTGAGAAACTTGAAAGAGGCAGTAGCCAATGGTTCAAATGGAGGCTTCATCAAGACGGAAAGAACCACGTTCAGATCCCAGATCACCGGAGGTGCTTTGAGAGGTGGTTTCAGATTGAAAAGACCTCGCATGAATCTGGAGACCAGGGGATGAGCTGAAAGGAGTTTCCCCTGGACCGGCTCATGAAAGGCCGTAATGGCACTGAGATGAACTCTGATGGAAGTAGACTTGAGACCAGAAGTAGACAGAGAAAGCAGATAATCCAATAGAGGTTCCACTGCAAGAGACTTGGGGTCATGATGATGTAGGAGGCACCAAGAAGAAAACCTCGTCCACTTTTGATGGTAACATTGTAGAGTGGCTGGCTTCCTGGAGGCGTCCAGGATGGAGCGAACAGACTGAGATAACAAAAGATCAGCTGAAGTCAGCCCGAGAGATACCAAGCTGTCAGGTGTAGAGACTGCAGGTTGGGATGGAGGAGGGTTTCCTGATCCTGTGTAAGCAGAGATGGAAACAGTGGAAGTAGAAATGGATCCCTGGAACTGAGTTGAAGTAGAAGGGAGAACCAATGCTGTCTGGGCCACCGTGGAGCAATCAGGATCATGGTGGCTCGTTCCCTCTTTAGTTTGAACAAGGTCCGAAGCATGAGAGGCAGAGGAGGGAAAGCATAAAGGAATAGATTGGACCAATCCAGAAGAAACGCATCCGCTGCCAGACGGTGAGGAGAGTAAAGTCTGGAGCAGAATTGGGGCAACTGATGATTGTGAGGAGCTGCAAAAAGGTCCACCTGAGGAGTGCCCCATTGTGCAAAGATGGACTGTAGAGTCGATGGGTCGAGAGTCCATTCGTGGGGTTGGAGAACTCTGCTGAGCTTGTCCGCTAAGAAGTTCTGTTCTCCCTGAATATAAATCGCTTTCAGGAATAAGTGGCGCGAGGACGCCCAAGACCAGATTCTCTGGGCTTCCTGGCATAAGAGGCGAGAGCCCTTTCCCCCTTGCTTGTTGATGTAGTACATAGCCACCTGGTTGTCTGTGCAAATTAGAAGGACTTGAGGAAATAGAAGGTGTTGGAAGGCCTTGAGGGCATAGAACATTGCCCTGAGTTCCAGGAAATTGATGTGATGCTTCTTTTCCTGAGGAGTCCAAAGGCCCTGAGTTTGGAACTCGTTCAGATGAGCTCCCCATGCATAAGGGGAGGCGTCGGTGGTGATGACCAGATGATGAGGAGGCAGATGGAACAGAAGGCCCCTGGAGAGATTTGAGGATATCAACCACCATTGCAGAGACTGACGAAGAGACGATGTCACAGATATGTGTCGTGAGCAAGAGTCTGTCGCTTGAGACCACTGGAGAGCCAGGGTCCATTGAGGAGTGCGCAGGTGAAGCCGTGCCAGGGGTGTGACATGAACTGTGGAGGCCATGTGACCCAAGAGAATCATCATCTGCTTTGCAGAAATGGAGTGCTGGGACAGCACCTGCTGACAGAGCGATTGGAGGTTGTGAAGACGGTTGTCCGGCAAGAAGGCTCTCATCTGGACCGTGTCCAGTACCGCTCCAATGAATTGAAGTCTCTGCGTAGGCAGAAGGTGAGACTTGGGTATATTGATTTCGAACCCCAGTAGTTGTAGAAAAAAGATGGTCTGGTTGGTGGCCAGAAGAACAGTCTGAGATGAAATGGCCTTGATTAACCAATCGTCCAGGTAGAGAAAAACCTGAAGGTGGTGGGAGCGTAGAAACGCTGCCACCACTACCAGACATTTTGTGAACACTCTTGGAGAGGAGGCAAGACCGAAGGGGAGCACTCTGTATTGGTAATGACAGTGATTGATCATGAAACGAAGGTACTGTCTGGAGGCCGGATGAATTGGAATGTGAGTGTAGGCCTCTTTGAGATCGAGAGAGCATAGCCAGTCGTTGTGATCGAGGAGAGGATAAAGCGTAGCTAGAGATAGCATCTTGAATTTTTCTTTGACCAAACATTTGTTGAGATCTCGCAGATCTAGAATAGGTCTGAGGTCTCCTGTTTTCTTGGGTACTAGAAAATACCGGGAGTAGAATCCTTGCCCTCTTTGGTCCAGAGGAACTTCCTCTATGGCGTTCAGAAGCAGGAGGGACTGAACCTCCTGACAAAGGAGGGCAGATTGAGGAGTGTGCAAAGCAGACTCTTTTGGTAGACTTTGGCCCGGAAGGGTGTGAAAGTTGAGAGAGTAGCCGTGGCGGATGATGTTGAGGACCCACTGGTCCGAAGTGATAACTTCCCACCGGCTGAGAAAGAAAGACAGTCGTCCTCCTATCGGTTGAGGGAGGAGAGGAGATGGTTGAACGCTGGCTATGCCCTCGAGTATCAAGTCAAAAGGGCTGAGTCGATTTTTGTGGAGGAGGCTGCTTAGCTGGTTGTTGCTGCTGAGGCCTAGGTGTTTGCCGCTGCTGTTGCCGCTGCCTCCTAGGTTGCTGAGTGGAAGGCTGCAAGGGGCGAGCCACAAAACACCGCTGATAGGCCGTTTGCTGTCTGAATGGCCGTGAAGGTGGAGGTTTCTTCTTAGTCTTAAGAAGGGTATCCCAGCGGGTTTCATGAGCCGAGAGCTTCTGGGTCGTTGAGTCCATAGAATCTCCGAACAGCTCATCCCCTAAACATGGGGCATTAGCCAACCGGTCTTGATGATTAACATCAAGCTCAGAGACTCTGAGCCAAGCCAAACGGCGCATGGCTACAGACATGGCTGTTGCTCTAGAGGTAAGCTCAAAAGTGTCATATATAGACCTTACCATGAATTTTCTGAGCTGGAAAAGAGCTGAAGAGCACTGATGGAAAGCCTCACGATTCCCCACAGGAAGGTACTGCTCAAAGGAAGCCATGGTGGTAAGGAGATGCTTTAAATAAAACGAAAAATGAAAAGCATAGTTACCAGAACGATTAGCAAGCATCGCATTCTGGTAAAGTCGCTTACCGAATTTGTCCATGGCTTTACCCTCTCTGCCAGGAGGGACAGAGGCATAGACACTAGCTCCCAAGGACTTCTTGAGGGTGGATTCTACAAGAAGAGACTCATGAGAGAGTTGTGGTTTATCGAAACCAGGAATAGGGATTACTTTATAAAGGGAATCCAATTTGCGAGGAGCTCCCGGGACAGTAAGAGGAGTCTCCAGATTCTTGTAAAAGGTCTCCCTCAGGATGTCATGTAAAGGGAGTTTCAAAAATTCCTTTGGAGGCTGGTCAAAATCAAGAGCGTCCAGAAAAGCTTTGGACTTTTTAGACTCAGCCTCCAAAGGAATGGAAAGAGATTCACACATATCTCTTAAAAAAGAAGAGAAAGAGGTGGAATCAGGCTTGGAGGAAGTGTCCTGAAGTACAGGCTCGTCTTCCTCTGACAAACATTCTCCTTCTGACAGAAAAGGTTCTTCAGAATCGCCCCACAGATCAGGGTCTTGAATATGGGGACCACGGCTCCGAGACTCCGGAGTGGACGGGTCCAGGTGTCGGGACTTGTGTACCGACTTACCCGACCTCATCGACACGGTACCGGGAGATGTTATCGGTTGCACCGGAGCCGAAGTCTGTACCGATTGGTGAAGAGACTTGGGCTCCGGTGCGAGGACAGGCATCGATACCGATGAGGCCGAGTGTACCGGTACCGAAGGAGTGGATGGGGACAATATAGACTGTTCCACAATCGGTACCGGTTGCCCAGTGGAGACCGACACCGGAGGGCTCGGTGTCAGGAGAGCTGGAAGGAGTTGTTTAAGCTGTTCCCTCAGCTGCACCTGCAAGATGGCCGCAATGCGATCATCGAGGGAGGGCACCGGTACCGCTTTTTTCTTCTGCGGTACCTGCGGTGCCGCTCTACGCCCCGGAGATGAGGAGCCCGATGTCGAGGGACTCACCTCAATAGGGGCGGAGCGCTTCCGCTGGCGTCTCACGGTCGGCAGGACTGGACTCTCTGCACTGGACACCGGAGGACGTTCCAGCGGGGAAGGCTTCTTAGCCGGCTTACCTGGATGTTGCGACGCCGACGCGGTATCGCGTGGCGTCGATGAGGTGGGTGCCGACGAAACAGGTACCGAAACCAGTGCCGAAGACACGGGGTCGGACATGTCGGTGCCGAAAAGCAGTCTCTGTTGGATTTCTCGATTTTTGAGAGTCCGCTTTTTCAAAGTGGCACAGCGGGTGCAGGTGGCGGCCTGATGTTCCGGACCCAGACACTGAAGGCACCAGTTGTGTGGGTCTGTAAGTGAAATAGGCCGTGCACACCGCTGGCACTTCTTGAACCCGGGCTGGGGGGGCATGAACGGAAAAACGGCTTCTGCCAAATCGAAGGCCGAGGCCTCGATGATGGCAGTAGGCCCCGCCGGGGCAAATCAAGAAAACTCGACAAAAAAAATAAGATTTTTTTTTTTTTTTTTTTTACAAAAGAAAGAAAAAAATAAGGGCAGAAAAAACCCGAAAAAGTTTACGCGAGCGGGAAGGCGAATAAAAAATACTTTCAACAGCCGTTGAAAATGCGACTTCTTAGCTCCGCGGAAACTAAGAAACTGAGGGACCGCGCGTCGGGGTCGGGCGGGAAGGCACTCGCGCATGCGCGGTGCGGTCTCTAGAACTTTCCAAGTTCTTAGAGTGCAATCACTCTAAAAGTGTCCGTACCGGGGCTCCGTCGGTGCCGTCACCCATCAGTCAAGAATATGCTGCCTGCTTGTCCTGGGATAACTATTGGTATTTGAATGATTTGCTGTGAGATGTCTTGTATTTTATATCTTTCAGAGTTGGGAGTGATAGGGTTAGGTTGTTGCAGAGTTGTGTTGGTCCGCAAATCTACCTAATAGTTCAGTACTAGTATGGAAAAACTGCTCTAACTGTGCTTCACTAGGATCAGTACTGGAGGTATAAAGCTTTTCATAATAGAAACATAGAACATAGAAACATAGAATATGATGGCAGAAAAGGGCCACAGCCCATCAAGTCTGCCCACTCTAATGACCCTCCCCCCTAAGTTCTTCCTTGAAGTGATCCCACATGCTTATCCCATTTTTTCTTAAAATCTAGCATGCTGCTGGCCTCCATTACCTGCAGTGGAAGATCATTACAATGATCAACCACCCTTTCGGTGAAGAAATACTTCCTGGTGTCGCTATGAAATCTCCCACCCCTGATTTTCAACGGGTGCCCTCTTGTTGCCGTAGGTTCCTTTAAGGAAAAAGATATCTTCTTCTACCTCAATACGGCCCGTGACATATTTGAATATCTCAATCATGTCTCCCCTCTCTCTGCATTCCTCGAGTGAGTAAAGCTGTAAGTCACCAAGCCGTTCCTCATACGGGAGATCCTTCAGTCCTGAGACCATCCTGGTAGCCATTCGCTGAACCGACTCAACTCTCAGCACATCTTTTTGATAATGTGGCCTCCAGAATTGTACACAACATTCCAGATGAGGTCTAACCATGGCCTCCAGAATTCTACACAATATTCCAGATGAGGTCTCACCATGGCATTATAACTTCGGGCTTGCGGCTGACGAAACTTCTTCGGATACAACCCATCATTTGTCTAGCCTTGGATGAAGCTTTCTCCACTTGATTGGCAGTCTTCATATCTTCACTAATGATCACTCCTAAGTCCCGTTCTACTGCAGTTCTTGCTAAGGTCTCACCATTTAGGGTGTAAGTTCTGAGCCGCAATACCTTGGGAGTTAGTAATAAGATGATCCCCATCATTGAGTACTAATATTCGAGTCATTTGCTTCTTTTTCTTAAGGTAATTGGCCAGTAGTTGGCCAGCCCTATTCCTCTACTCATAATAAACTGTATGTGTCTTAAGCAAAGCCACCTCAGCTCTTTCGGACAAAAGAGTGTTGTAGAGAAATTTCAATTTGAATAACTGCTGCCTGGAAGTGGGATTAGGACTGAGATGTAATTGACGTTCAAGGGTCTGAATATCAATCTCTAGGGAAGTCAGTTCCGCATTTCTGAGGCGATGTTGGGATGCAGAATAAGCTATCATTTCTCCCCTGAGATATGCCTTAAACGAATCCCAGGCTACATGATTGGGAAGCTCCCTGGTGTCATTGAAGTGAAAATATTCAGTTACCCTCTTGGACACTAGTTCAACAAAATGAGAATCAGCCAGTAATGTAGGGTTAAAGCGCCAATGTCTAGGCTTGTCAGAGGGCGAGGGAGCATCAAAACCCAGAGAAACCTCCAAATAGTCCGAAAGGGGACACACAATAATATCGGAGCCCACAACACTACCAACTAACTCAGAAGAAATGAGAAAATAATCCAAACACATGGAGGAGGAGTGCAGAAAAGAAAAAAAGTATAATCGAACTCTGGGGATGAATCAGCCTCCAAATATCCATGAGATCATAGGTAGAGAGTAACTCAAGTAATAAAGCATGATTCTTAGGGGTTTTATAGGATGCTGACGATCTATGATCCAAACAACTGTCTAGCACAAGTCTCCAATCGCCCCCTACTACAAAGGTAGAAGAGGGCAACGAGGCCAATGTGGTGGATAAGTCATGAAAGTAAGTAACATCCACCGTATTGTGGCCATACACATTCAGGAAAGAAAAAGTCAAGTTATCAATTTGTAGAGTGAGTGCCACCTACTGCCCCTTTGTATCCTCCTTATGAGAGAGTATAGTACATTGAAGTTGATGGGAAATTAAAATGGCCACTCCCGTCTTCCCAGAGTCAGCAGCAGAATAAAAACAATAAGAGGCCCAGTCCCTCTTCAATTTTGCGGACTCTAGGGCTGACAGTTTGGTTTCCTGTAAAAATATGATTTGAGCATTTTTTACAATACAATAAAATTTTCTTACGTTTAATGGGACTATTTATACTCTTGGCATTAAGGGAACGTACAGAAATCGTCATTCAGGAAAAATAAGATTATATAACAAATAAGGAGATATCCAATCAGACCTGCAAGAGAATGGGAGCATTGACAGTGACAGATGCAAAAAAGAAACCATCTTCCCTTGTGTAACCTGTAACCAAAGAAATATAAAAGCCACCACCATTGTCACAGAAACATCATAATCAACCAAACTCCCCTACCTCCTCACAAACAAACTCCCCCTCCCATCCCCTGAAGGTAAAAAGCCTTTCATCAACCCAACCACGAGGTTATAAGAACCCCTGTGGGGAAGCTAATACAGCCTGATGAAGGCGCAGTAGCAGCACTCCCCTCTCGCCTATCTGATGAAAATCATAATTGTTAGGACCCCATTATCACAAAACTAAACTGTTGGCAACTACAGTAAAAAAAATACAGAAACATGCAAGATCAGAACTGGGCCCCATGCAGGCAGGACCTATTAGGAAGTCCCTCAAGTATCCATAGAGTGCAGACTCTCCTGCTCATGAAGAAAATGTTCAACATCAGCAGGATCTACATACGTTTTAGCATGAATTTGATACGTGATTTTAAAGTAAGCTGGAGCCAAAAGACTATAGCGAGCCTCGAGAGCCTTCAGGCAGGGTCGCAAGGCCAGAAAACGGTGTCGTTTATCCGCTGTAGCCTTGATGAAATCAGCTACGATGTAAATAGTTTGCTCTTACCAAACAATCTTCCGCAGATCTTTCATTTTGTCAAGGATAATAGCCACCTGAGGATAACGGAGCAATTTGAGGATGAACAGTCGCGGTTTGTTATTGCCAGCAACGCCATGTGTCAGCACCCAATGCACACGCTCTACCTCCAGCGGCCTGTTGAATTTCACATTTAGCACTTAGGGAAGCCACTTTTCAACAAAAGCAACAGCATCGGCTCCATCCATCACCTCGTGAATGCCTAAGATTCTAAAGTTGTTCTGGCGACAGCGATTACCAAAGTCTTCCATCTGACTTTCTAGGCTCCGCAGTAGCTTCTGATCAACAGATTGCTTAGCAGCAAGATCAACCACCAAAGCACTTTTTTTCTCAATCGCTCCCAGCCTACTATCCAAAGAATCGATTTTACTGGTAAGATGTTGAATTTCTGACTTGATATCTTTAATATCAGTTTGGCTCTCAGACAGAATGGTAGAGATCGTGCATAACTGATCTGCAACTTCTGCCATATTGTCTCCTTCAGGCCTCCCGTTATCAGACTTAGTAGGAGATGGGGGATCAATTTTATGCCATTTGGCGCTGGAATTCGCTGCAAACTTTGCCTCTATCTTACCCATCTTTGATTTCAACATTTTTAGAAAGCAAAATATTGCACTGCGCCAGAGAAATATCGGGTTTGTAAAGCTATTATTGTCTAGTGAGAGCAGGAGCTCTGGTCCTACACCTCCATCTCAGTGCCCCCCGAAGGTTCTATCTTTTAACACACTGTAGCATCTTTTCATCAAGAAGCCTTGGAACCATTGTAATACCATTCCCGAGATTCCTATTTCAGCTAGTGCATTTAGCAGCAGTGTGGTTGACCACGTCAAATGCTGCTGAGACATCGAACTGTAGTAGTAACATTTGTTTAACTGTAGTTAATACTGATCTAACTCTCAATGTTAGATCAATCAAACATGTTTCTGGATTGTGTTCATTTCTGAGCCAATATTGGGAGGGTAATAGCAAATTCCATTTTGAAATACTGTATAATCTTATAGTTGGGTGGCAACTACAAACTCTATCAACTTCGTCATGAATGGTATGGTTGCTACAGGTCTGTAGCTTGCAGTTTGGACTAGGTCTAGATCTGCTCCTTTAGGGATAGGTGTACTTAGAATTTCCCCAAATTCCTCCGAGAACCATCCTAATTCTAGTGTAAAATGAATCATCTCAACTAACCAATTCAGTACTTCTATTGGCATATCTTGACATATCTCGGCATGGGTGGAATGGACATAGATCCAGTTGACATTTCATTTCAGATAGCCTATTCACCAGAGACCTTAATTCTGTTGTTGTGACAGTATTAAACACTGTCTGTGTTCTGTCTACTGATACACCTAGGAGCTCATAATCGAAAGAGAAAAACGTCCAAAAACTGGCCTAAGTCGGCACTTGGACGAACATTTCTCAAAAACGTCCAAGCGCCGATAATAAAACCAGGTTCTGGACGTATTTCTAAACGACCTAGGCCTTCATAGTGCCGCTCAACGTCCAAAGCTAAATGGAGCATTTTGGGAGGCATGTCGAGGGCGGGAGTTGGGCGGGACATGGGGCGGCTTAGATTTAGTCATACAGCATGTATAACTGAAAGTTTAACAACAGAGCCTAGACGGAACTTGGACGTTGTGACTTAGACCATGTAAAACATGGTCTAAGCCACAGAACCCCACCTAAACTCACCAAATAAGCACTGCAAACACATAGCACAGACCCCCACACACTACCCCAGTGATCACCAACCCCCCCACCCCCATAAAAAATTTATTCACAACTTTAAATTTCAGCCTCCAGACCATCATCACTTGGCCGCCTGGCATAGGAAAGCCTAGTCGTCCAGCACAGAGGCGGCTTAAGTCATCTTGGGGGTGGGTTAGGGACCCATAGAGAGGAGGACCCATGCCCATAAGTCCCTGTAATGATTGCATTGATACCTAAACATGTGCACTCCCCTATACACCCTCAAAACCCTTTTTTACTGGCATATAAGTGGCTCCTGTAGCCATAAGGGCTATTGGGGTGGTAGATAAGTGGGTCTAGGGGATTATGTAGGTGTTTTGGGGGGCTCATCGTCACCTATAAGGGAGCTGTAGTGAGGAGAAGCCATGGCACCCTTTTTGTGAAGTTCACAGCAGTGCCCTGTAAGGTACCCCACTATTTATGTGGCATGTCTGGGTGTGCAGTCCATCACTTTGCAGACCCCCTCCCACATCCAACATGGCTTGTTCTAGGCATATTGGACTTGGACGGAAAGTTGGACGGAAATGTGGTATAAAGATGGACGATTTAGCGGCTTGGACGTTCAGATCGGCCGTACGTATAATTAGACAATTTTCGAAAGTAAAAAAAAGTTGGACGTATCTTTCGAAAATGTGTCTTAAGCTCTTTTTAACTTTGGACGTCTTACGAGATGGACGTAAACGGACTTAGACGTCCCTTTCGATTATGCCCTTCCTAATGAATTACTTTCAGAAATAGTATCCTCTACTGTAGTTGACTGCCATATTATCTAATAGTTTGAATATATTTTCTTATTCTCCAATCAAACCTCAAGTGGAAATCAGACCCAAAACTTTATGGAAATGTTCTAGATTCAAGAGGTTCCTTAAAGATGTACCTAGTATTTTCCACAGTGACCAGACATTTAGAGGAAATTTCAAGAACTGGTCTCCTAGACCTCTAACCCAATCTTTAGGACCAGGAAGAACTTTCTATGGATTTGTTTCTGTTCAGTCACATCAGGGAAGCCATAAGGCCCAGATTCTATGAAACTGAAAAAAAATATGAGGAAAGAAGACCTCAAAGCCAAAGCTTCAGTGCCTGTGTGTTGAAGGCAACACCGTTAGAGCACTAGTTCATATCATGCGTCAAAAAAGCCTCATAAATGTGCAAATGTCACTACAATGAAACTTTTTAACATTTTTCTTATTTTTAGAAATAATTTGCACCCTTACAACAATTGCTTATAAAAAGAAAAAGCACTTATCTTTAACCCAATGGAAGCTGTACCATTTCACATTCTAAGGCTTCATCAGGGGTATGCTTGCAAAATATGCTGTAAGCAAAAAAATATGGTCACGTTTCATTGTAAATGACAAACTTTTAGCGTACCAGAAAATGCTGTAACACAAAACAAACTGTACAGAGCAGTTTAACTGTGCATTAACATCGTGTCTTTGACTTTTTTCTTTGCATCATCACTTCAAGATTCAAATAAGTAGTTCTACATTTGCATATTTCATCTTTACTTCTTTTTGGACCCTTGATGAAGGCTTGTTTGCCGAAACACAGCCTGTCAGGACCATCGAATCTCAATGTAATCAATGTGGACAAGTTTTTATAATTGTTTGAAGATTTTTGCAAGAAATAAAAGGAAATTCAAGAACATTGTAGTTTCTAGAGTTCTTTTGCGTTTGGATTGCTGCTCTAATTGGACTGGCAATAAAATCTGAAGCTGTCATATAGGCTATTATGCACTGTTTCATTCACATCTTAGGCGGATGTGAGAGTGTCTGATAACACTGGGTGAGTAAGGGGGGGACATGCCTTTATGCCTCCAGTGGTCATCTGGTCAGATTGGCCACCTTTTTGGAACTTATTCGTTAATGAAACTGGTCTAGCCTCAAAAATCCAAGTTTTGACCTGGACTTTTTCTGTAATGCTCCCTTATTACAAAAAAAATGTCCAAATCATAAATTTGTCCTAATCACACCCAAAACACCCCCAACACTTCCCCATGAAATTTAGACACACTGCAAACAGCATAGAAAACCATCTAGAAAAATTTATTTCACAAATGACAATTTGATGTTTTAGCAAACAAAACAGCCAAATGCCACTTTATGCCATTTTGGGGGGATGTTTTTCTCTTTTGAAAATGAGCCCCTTAGACTTTTCTGAAATTGCCCCTCCATATCTTTGCATATACAGAGAGAAGGGGCAAACAAGATGACAAATCAGTCCAAAAAGGGAACGTTTATTGTGTCAATCCCAACAAGGATCCACGTTTCGTCAATATGAAAATTGTCTTCCTCAGGGGACAATGGTCCTAAACAAAATCAATAAAAACATATACATTTCCGGAACTTGGAGGCGAGGAGGATGGCAGTTTGAGTGCAGAGCTCCTCTCCCTGGACAATCTGCCTGCTTTTAAATATCAGCAGCAGTGGGAGATCAATTGCTTTTACACCTAAGCAGCAACGGGACCAACCCACAGTCCCGGTCCTGCAAAAATATGAGCTCCACCCTCCCTGCAGTTCGCTAGGAAAATCAACTGCTTTTACACCTAAGCAGCAGCAGGACCGATCCAGCCAGGCATGTGAGCTCCTCCCTCTGCAGTCCATTGGAGAGATCAATCTACCTGCTTTTAAATATCAGCAACAGTGGGAAATCAACTGCTTTTACACCTCAGCAGCAGCGGAACTATCCGCAACTACCAAGAGCACACAGACCCGATCCAGCCAAGAGTGTGAGCTCCACCTCCCCCTGCAGTCCACTAGGAAGATCAACTGTTTTTTACACCTAAGCAGCAACAGGACCAGCCACCACTACCGAGAGCCCTTTGCCCTGATCCAGCCAAACAAGTAAGCTCTTCCCCCAGCATTCCGTTGGAAAAATCAATATGCTTGCTTTTAAATATTATCAGAAGTAGGAGATCAACTGCTTTTACACCTAAGCAGCCTATAATAGGAGCCCTTGCCCCGATCCAACCAGGCATGTGAGCTCCTCCCCCTATATCCCGTTTAAGAGATCAATCTACCTGCTTTAAATATCAGCAGCAGTAGAAAAACAACTGCTTTTACATACAAGCAGCAGCGAGACCTACCACAACCACCAAGAGCCCACAGACCCGATCCTGCCAGGAGTGTGAACTCCTCCCCCTGCAGTCCATTGGAGAGATCAATCTGCCTACTTTTAAATATCAGCAGCAGTGGAGATCAACTGCTTTTACACCTAAGCAGCAACGAGACCAGCCACAACCACCGAGAGCACACAGACCCGATCCTACCAAGAGTGTGAACTCTTCCCCCCATGCAATCCGCTAAGAAGATCGACTATCGGCTCCGGGCGGCTTTCCCGCAGAGGAGAGAATCCTGCATTCACTGTGGGCCTCATCTGGGGCAGCCTCCTTGGAGCGGCTGGGGCACGGGCAGTGTGTCTGGGAGGGAATGCATGGATGGGAGAACATCGCAGGGGAGGAGACATAGGCA
Organism: Geotrypetes seraphini; assembly: GCF_902459505.1. Taxonomy (NCBI): domain Eukaryota; kingdom Metazoa; phylum Chordata; class Amphibia; order Gymnophiona; family Dermophiidae; genus Geotrypetes; species Geotrypetes seraphini. The sequence goes on from NC_047084.1 coordinate 425,404,135, forward strand.
TCCTGGGACTGTCTGCCAAGTCTCTTCCCTGAAGAAGCCCTTTCTGGAAACGTCAATCGCTCTTCCTAAACTTACTTGCTCCACTTCATCACTGACGCTGAAACCTCAGTGATTGAAGACAAAGTTTTATTTTATTTTTCTTTCCAGCTTATGATTTATCTTTAATCTTATCTATTGTTTTGCCTTTTGTCTTTGTTTTGTTCTATTTCTATCATTTAAATTTCTCCAGAATTCTACTGTTCAACGGCTCCCCCTTCTGCTTCTATTCCTTTCTCTCCTCTCTTCTACCTTCCAAAGTATTTAGATCAATGCTGTCTTGTTAAAATGTTTATTTTATTTTTATTTTTCCTCTAACTCTACTTTTCACTTCTCTATTACCCTCCAGGTACTTTAGTTAGATTGTGAGCCTTCGGGACAGTAAGGGAATTTTTCAAGTACCTTTCTTATTTCTAATCTTAATGTATATTTTCTGTAAACCGCTTAGAACCTAACGGATGTAGCGGTATATAAGAAATAAATTACATTACATTACATTACATTACATAAATATATAATCACATATTAAAAATATATTTTTTTACATCTTTATTCATTTTCAATCTTTATTCACTTTCAATCTTAAAAACAAACAAACAGCGCATACAAGAATATTTTAATAAAACAATATTTCTAAAAACTAATCATAGCATACATACAAATAAAAATAAAAGGTGTGCATAAATTGTGACTCAAATGAAAAAAGAAATAGGAAATAAAAATTAGATACCCAAAGACAGGCTCCTAAAACAATAATCAAGCTCAAACTATAAATGTTAATGAGGCAGGATATAACAGCTTAATACAAACCAATAGAGAGGCAAAGCCATTAAGAACCAGTGAAGTCAAATGTACGAGCAGCAATCTCAAACTATTGAATCAATTAATACTAAAAACTACTGAATCAATTAATGCTAAAAAAAAACATAAAAGTACTATAGTGATGCAGACGGCAATGAGCGAAAGATGTGTGCAGGCAAAAATGAAACTTTGCAATGAGAGGGCATAGGATGAAGTTAAGAGATGATAGGCTCCGGAGTAATCTAAGGAAATACTTTTTTACAAAAGGGTGGTAGATGCATGGATCAGTCTTCTGGAAGAGGTGGTGGAGAGAGAGACTGTCTGAATTCAAGAGGGCCTAGGTTAGGCACGTGGGATCTCTCAGAGAGAGAAAGAGATAATGGTTACTGCGGATGGGCCAACTCGCCAGCTAACTTCGACAGCCAGAGTAACCTAAAAGGGTGGTCTATCTTTGGAGTTAGCTGGTCAGCTGCTGAATATTGGCCTAGCTGGCTATGTCTCAGCTGACAAAAGACAGATTGGAAATTCAATGCTGGTCACTGGATATGGCACCAGCACTGAATTTCTGGTATCATAGTGGACCGCAGGAGATTGCAGTGATTTCCTATGGTCTGAATATCGAGGAAGGGGAGGTATATTGTTGAGATGCAAAATCTTCCATTGGAAGCTCTGCCTCCCATTATTAAGATCTGTTATATGCCTTTTAAGAAGCGGTATGTGGGTGAACAAGAAAAGTGAAGTTGAACACAAATTAATGGCCACCTTTACAAAGCTGCGGAAGGGATTTCCCCATAGCAAAAGCACCAAAGCCAATTCAATTCCTATGGACTTCAGTGCATTTGCTGTGGGAGAATTGCTACTGCAGCTTCATAAAAGAAGCCCTAACTTATCAAAGATATAAAGAGGATGATATTTCCTCTCCCCCCCCCCCTCAAACATACCAAATAAGCATATTTAAACCTGACTCAGGAAGAAAAATTGCTCTACATAAGTTTATAATACCATATTATCATCTAAACCGAAAAGTAAAATCCTAATCTTTTTTTGCCTGAATAAATACCTCCAGTTTTGCAGGTTAATATACGAGGGGATGCTGAAAAGTTCTCAGCTCAACCAAGAAGAAAATGACTGTATACGGTTCAATAAATGATCTGAAACCATGTCATAACATACCGTATATTTCGCTCCATAAGATGCACCTGATCATAAGAAGCAGCCAAGATTTAGAGGAGGAAAACAAGAAAAAAAAAACATTCTGAACTAAATTCTCCCTGCCAGGCTCTGCACCCAACCCCACACTCCTTGCCAGGCTCTATACCCTGTCCCCCCTCTGGTGGTCTAGTGGTAGGCCAGGACAGGGCACAGGGCAGGCCGAGACAGGGGACAGGGCAGGACAGGCAGGCCTAGTGGCAGGGCAAGGCAGGCAGGCAGGGTCCCCCACTCCCACCTCCGACAGGGCCCCCCAACCCAGAGGCAGGCAAGGTCCCCCCTACCTTAATTTCTCTGGCGGTCTGGCGGTCCAGCAGTCCAGCGCTGTAGGGCAGGAGCTTTCAGCCTCCTGCCCTTCCATCCGGCTTTCTCCCCAGCAGTAGGCAGAGTCAGAGCGGCAAGAAGGCAGGCGCGAGTTTTTTGCTTCTTGCCTTACTGCTCCGTGAATGGAGGTCCATCCCTATAGCCTCCTGTCTTTCTCTCCTTTCTCCCCTGAACAGCAGCGGCAGAGCAGCAAGCAGGCAAGTGCAAGTTTTTCGCTTCCTGCCTTGTCCCGCGCCACACCCCTCGTGTATATATATATATTCAGTATTTTCATAGGATTCTAAACATTTACATGGAAATTGAAGAGAAAAAGTAGCAACAAGCATAAGCATTGTAGGTTTTAACCACATAATATTCCTCTGGAAATGGCCAGATAGATCTTTTTTGTAATCCACCGCAAGGTAACGGCGGAATAGAAATCACTAATGTAATGTAATAATATTTTTGGGCTAAACGTGTAGCTTTAGCCACATCAGGAAATACTGGCACATGCTGGCCACAAAAGCAGGAATCTTTTTCTTTAAAATGAGTCTTCATGACCCCAGATTTATCATGGTCAGACAGAAATGAGACCAAGAGGGTAGGGTCGATTTCAATATCATCTTGAGAAGTTTCAAGGAAATTAGTAAGATTAAAGAAATTAGATGAATTCAAGACATGCAAGGCAATCGGTCCATTTAGCTGAACTTTGGCAACTGGATGATAGGAACAATTTCCAAAAGCAATAGTATCTGTATTAGCTAATAGCAGCCTTCCTTAAAGAATTTCCTAAGCAGACTTTCTGCTTAGGAAAGAAGATAGGAAAGATAGATAGATAGGAAAGGAAAGATAGAAGATGACAGATCGGAAAATTCAAGATGTACAAGTTATTTCATCTACTCAAATTCTAATGCTTCCAACTTCCTATATACAGTATATATATCTTTAATTACAGATGCTCCAGCCCATTGTAGCGTAGAAACCTGGGCTTCAACCCGAGTCATCAGACCTTCCATAACAGAAAGCAATCTGCTTTGAAAATTCATCCAGCTGAATAATAGATGGCTTCAATATGTTTTCAATTCTAGTGACCACAGACCAAATATCTGCAAGAGAAAGCGCCTGCCTGGTTCCTGAAGACTGAGACAAAGTAATGGAGGACAATTCATCAGTCTCTGCAGCAACAGGAACCTTAACATGGGCCAAAAAACTAGGCATAAGATTAGAATTTATCATCCAGCAGAGCTAGATAATAGGGAACTTAATACAAGAAGCCCATTAGCATGGTTAAGGAGTTAGACCTAGGGGTGGGGTAAGTCGATCCCAGATCTTAATGAGACCCTGAGACAATTTAATCACTCAAAATAGCAGGGAATCTATTACAGGGAATTCTGTTACCATGATTGGGGGATAATTCTCTACAGGTCACCCAAAGTTAGGCTCCAGGATGATGCACACTAAGGGCCAAATTCTATATTTGATGCCCAAAAATTCAGTGCTTACTACAATTCTATAGAAGGCACCCACTATATGAATAGCATGCAGCTGTCAGGTAAGATTTGCCTCTTTGCGGATGATACCAAAATTTAGAATAGAGTAGATACCCCAGATGGTGTGAATAACATGAAGAAAGACCAAGCGAAGCTTGAAGAATGGTCTGAAATTTGGCAGCTAGAATTTAATGCTAAGAAATGCAAGGTCATGCATTCAGGCTGCAAAAACCCAAAGGAATGGTACAGTTTAGGGGGTGAAGAACTTATGTGAATGACAGAAGAGCGGGACTTGGATGTGATGTTTGTGATGATCTTAAGGTGACCAAACAAGTTGAATGGTGCTGGTGAAAGTTAGAAGGATGCTAGGGTGCATAGGAAAAGGTATGACCAGTAGGAAAAAGGAGATATTGATGCCCCTGTAACATAGTAACATAGTAACATAGTAGATGACGGCAGATAAAGACCCGAATGGTCCATCCAGTCTGCCCAACCTGATTCAATTTAAATTTTTTTTTTTTTTTTCTTCTTAGCTATTTCTGGGCGAGAATCCAAAGCTTTACCCGGTACTGTGCTTGGGTTCCAACTGCCGAAATCTCTGTTAAGACTTACTCCAGCCCATCTACACCCTCCCAGCCATTGAAGCCCTCCCCTGCCCATCCTACTCCAAACGGCCATGCACAGACACAGACCGTACAAGTCTGCCCAGTAACTGGCCTAGTTCAATCTTTAATATTATTTTCTGATTCTAAATCTTCTGTGTTCATCCCACGCTTCTTTGAACTCAGTCACAGTTTTACTCTCCACCATCTCTCTCGGGAGCGCATACCAGGCATCCACCACCCTCTCCGTAAAGTAGAATTTCCTAACATTGCCCCTGAATCTACCACCCCTCAACCTCAAATTATGTCCTCTGGTTTTACCATTTTCCTTTCTCTGGAAAAGATTTTGTTCTACGTTAATACCCTTTAAGTATTTGAACGTCTGAATCATATCTCCCCTGTCTCTCCTTTCCTCTAGGGTATACATATTCAGGGCTTCCAGTCTCTCCTCATACGTCTTCTGGCGCAAGCCTCCTATCATTTTCGTCGCCCTCCTCTGGACCGCCTCAAGTCTTCTTACGTCTTTCGCCAGATACGGTCTCCAAAACTGAACACAATACTCCAAGTGGGGCCTCACCAATGACCTGTACAGGGGCATCAACACCTTCTTCCTTCTACTGACTACGCCTCTCTTTATACAGCCCAGAATCCTTCTGGCAGCAGCTACTGCCTTGTCACACTGTTTTTTCGCCTTTAGATCTTCGGACACTATCACCCCAAGGTCCCTCTCCCCGTCTGTGCATATCAGCTTCTCTCCTCCCAGCATATACGGTTCCTTCCTATTATTAATCCCCAAATGCATTACTCTGCATTTCTTTGCATTGAATTTTAGTTGCCAGGCATTAGACCATTCCTCTAACTTTTGCAGATCCTTTTTCATATTTTCCGCTCCCTCTTCGGTGTCTACTCTGTTACAAATCTTGGTATCATCTGCAAAAAGGCACACTTTTCCTTCTAACCCTTCAGCAATGTCACTTACATACATATTGAACAGGATTGGCCCCAGCACCGAACCCTGAGGGACTCCATTAGTCACCTTTCCTTCCTTCGAGCGACTTCCATTAACCACCACCCTCTGGCGTCTGTCCGACAGCCAGTTTCTGACCCAGTTCACCACTTTGGGTCCTAACTTCAGCCCTTCAAGTTTGTTCAACAGCCTCTTATGAGGAACTGTATCAAAGGCTTTGCTGAAATCCAAGTAAATTACATCTAGCATATGTCCTCGATCCAGCTCTCTGGTTACCCAATCAAAAAATTCAATCAGGTTCATTTGGCACGATTTACCTTTTGTAAAGCCATGTTGCCTCGGATCCTGTAACCCATTAGATTCAAGGAAATACACTATCCTTTCTTTCAGCAACACTTCCATTATTTTTCCAACAACTGAAGTGAGGCTCACCGGCCTGTAGTTTCCTGCTTCATCCCTGTGACCACTTTTATGAATAGGGACCACATCCGCTCTCCTCCAATCCCCAGGAATCACTCCCGTCTCCAGAGATTTGTTGAACAAGTCTTTAATAGGACTCGCCAGAACCTCTCTGAGTTCCCTTAGTATCCTGGGATGGATCCCGTCTGGTCCCATCGCTTTGTCCACCTTCAGTTTTTCAAGTTGCTCATAAACACCCTCCTCCGTGAACGGCGCAGAATCTACTCCATTTTCTCGTGTAACTGTATAAGACTCTGGTGAGACCTCATTTAGAATACAGTGGTAACTTGGATTACGAGCATATTTTGTTCCAGAAGCATGCTCTTAAACCAAAATACTCGTATATCAAAGCGAGTTTCCCAATAGGAAATAATGGGAAATTCGCTTTGATACATTCCCACCCCCTTGAGGCCAGCGGCGCTGCTCCCTCCCGCTCACAAAGGCCCCCTCGCACGAACCGGCACCCCCCCTCCGCACGAACCGGCACCCCCCCCACCCGAACAACTTGACGTGCCGGTGCCGCTAGAAGATCTTCCTGCCTCTGCCAGCCTTTAGCATGCATCTGTGCATACTCAAGGCCTTCTAATTCTCCCTCTCGCCGAGATAAGAATAAAACAAAGCAATAAGCTGCAGATACCAAAATCAATAATAATAAAATGCTAGAGGCGCATGCGCTCTTGAAAATTTGTGGAATGGTGGCGTCCGTGAGGTGTGGCTTCTGTGCCAGTCCTCACGGCGCCTGCGCATGACTGTGCAGAAGACACCAACGACTCCTCCCTCCTGCTCCTCTTCAAAAGCGGCCCTGTTGAGGTTCGCCAGCCACTGTAGCGAACCTCGCAAGCCGCTCTCCACCTCCGTGCAGAAGAAGGAGTCGCCGTGTCACCTCCCGCCCTACTCGCCACTGCCTCAGAGCAACCTGCGATCGTGGCCAGCTTTAAAGAACCTTGCAGGCCACTCTCCAGCTTCAGAGGGAACGTGCTACCGAGTTTGAGAGCAGCCTGTGAGGTTCGCTAAAGCCGGCCACCACAATCGCAGGCTGCTTTGGTGAAGAGGAGCAAGCCAGAAGACACCTGGATGTTGGGAGGGTAAAAAGGGAATCAATACCGGGAGCCAGGGGGAAAGGAAAGGGGGCTGCTTTGGGGGGGAGGGGTGTGTTGGGGGGGAGACAGAAGGGGCCATGGATAGGGAGAGGGAAAAGGGGCTATTTTGGGGGGAGGGGTGTGCTGGGGACAGACAGCTTTGCTCGGGGGGGGGGGGAGACAGGAAGAGGGCCATGGAGAGGACAGTTAGGGGAGAGGGAAAGGGGGCCTGCTTTAGGGGGGAGGTGTGTCCTGGGGGCAGACAGCTTTGCTCAGGGGAGGGGAGAAGGATACAGACAGTGGCCAAGGAGAGAGAGAGATAAATAAACACAGATAGACAGACAGACACATCTATTCTAGCACCCGTTAATGTAACGGGCTTAAAGACTAGTATACATAATAATATGCAAAATATAGTATAGTTAATATACAAAGTAAAGTTAATTGGGATTTACATGAGTCCTTACATATTCATCAAGAGGGGTCCAAATTTTTGTGGATCTGGCTGTTATTTAGTTTGAATGTTATTATTTCCTCATACTTTCTGACAACACAAAGGTGATATTTATTTATTTTTAAAACTAAACGGTTTACATAATTTATATACATAATTTTGTTAAAACATAATAGACACAAAAATCATCATAAATCATATCTACAAACTAATACCATAGCTGATTTTCCTGGACAGTGACTGCTAATGTGGAACCCTGCATCACATAGCTATAGTTCAGGTTCCTCTTTCTCACATGTATTATTTTGCACTTGCTCACATCAAACGTCATCTGCCATTTTGATGCTCAGTCTCCCAGTCTCACAAGTTCCTCTTGCAATTTTTCACAATCCTCTTGCAATTTATCAACTTTGCTCAACTTTGTGTCATCAGCAAATTTAATTATCTCACTAGTTATTCCCATCTCAAGATCATTGATAAATATGTTAAAAAGCATAGACCCCCCTGGGGGAACACCACTATTTATCCTTCTCCATTCAGCATATTGACTATTAAAAGTCACAGGATAGGGGGGTAATTATCCTGTTATGCATTATGAACTGGTTGAAAGAAAGAAAAGCCCACTCTGTATTTTTTGTCTCTCAACCAGTTCATAATATATAACAAGATATTGCCTCCTATCCTATGACTTTCTATTTTCCTCAGAAGTCTTTCATGAGGTACTGTACTTTGTCAAATGCCTTTTGGAAAATCCAAATACACAATATCAACCAGCTCACCTATATCCACAGGTTCATTCACCCCTTCAAAAAAAAATGCAGTAGATTGGTGAGGCAAGATTTCTATTGACTAAATCCATGTTGGGTTTTTCTCATTAATCCATGCTTATGTATATGTTCTGGACTAGACTTTGTAGGGTTCATTTTTCGTTCTTTATGTATATGTTCTGTCATTTTGCTCTTCTCTTTATAATAGTCTCTACCATTTTGCCTCATTAATCCATGCTTATGTATATGTTCTGTCATTTTGCTCTTTATAATAGTCTCTACCATTTTGCCTGGCACCAATGTCAGACTCACTGGTCTATAATTTCCTGGATCAACTCTGGAACCCTTTTCAAAAATTGACATCTCGTTGGCCACCTTTCAGTCTTCCGGTACTATGTCTAGCAAAACTCTCCTGCAAAACCAATACACAGGTATGTCTGTGTGCCTTCTGCTAACAATTCCACATAGGAACAGGAACAGGAACAGGCCAGGTTTCCCACCATGTTATTCGCAGTTTCACCATATTCATGATGATTTTTAATAGAAAACAGTGAATAACATATGAAAAAGTTATTCGCAGGTCTGTTAATCCCCTATCACAGCGAATATGGAGGGAGAAGTGTTGTGAATTTTTGCAGTTCCAAACCACCATTCCTTTAAGACTTACCGACTGCCTCTCAGTAGGACCACTCTCAGGATTCCCTGGCTGGCAGCCTACAGATAATTTACATTCTTTTAATTGTAGATTTTTTTTTCATCTGGTCAAGCCTAATAGGTTGGAACACCGGACCAAGTCTCATTAGGATCCCACAATTTATTATTAACTTACTTTGAGAGCGCCTGCTACTGGTAGCTATGAGAATAAAGGTTTCCTGTTTCACTGTAGTTGTATATGTGTCTTAGTCTTGTCTTGAAGTTCTTTGCTTTGGGTTCTGCTATAGGCTTTCTAATGAAGTTTCTACTTCATTGTCAAATACAGCATCATGTATTTTACAGAACCTAGTTTATAGTAACTTATGTTTTTAAACTGGTGCTGTAGCATTGAAAGAGCAACACAATATTTGGTTTTTGCATTCTTGAACAGAGCAAGTTTAAGTGGTGCACTCCCACTAAAAGTATACATATGGGAGTAACATTCTTGTAGTCACAGCAATCACCCTTTCAGATCAAGATTGCCTGAACTCCCCATCTGTCTCCTCTATTAGCCTCCTTGCCCTTGACAACATGTCTCTGTCACTGTAAGTCTTGAAACACAGAACATGATGAGGCAGATAAAGACCATATGGCTCATCCAGTCTGCCCATTCCACACCTCCATGCTCAGTCTCTGCAAATTCCTTTACTCTCTCTCAGAGATCAACTGTGCTTATTCCATGCTTTCTTGAATTCTGATACTGCCCTTCCTTGTGTCCATTATCATTTCTGTAAAGAAATATTTCTGGAGATTGTCTTAATCTAGTCCCTTTTAGTCATATCCAGTCACCTCTCATTCCAAATAATTTATTCTGTGGATTTATTTATGTCTCTACTAAATCTCCCCTTTCTTTTCTTTCCTCTGGGGAATACATGTTTAGATCTTTAAGTCCCTGTCCGTTAAATTCTGTTTAGGTCACCCATTTGGCATGCAAATTTGGGCATGGAAATGTAATTGGCTAAATTGGTGATAACAATCAGAATCTGTCCTTTAGGGGTGCTAATTTGCAATTAGCTTACTTGTGTATCTGAGATCCATGCCTATACTATAACTTGAATACCCAGTTCATGTTGCATGTAACTATAAAGGTGTGTGGCTAAGTAGGTGCATGGGCAGATTAAGGGCATTCCCAGGATTCAGGTGTAGAGTTAAAGAATACACCCGTTTTCATTCCTAACAGACAGGAGACTGAACTCTAAGGACTCCCCTTGAGGGGAGGAATGCTAGCCTAGTGCCTAACCTTCAGTAAGCCTAGGTCTAAGAGAGAGGTTGTAGAGGCTCAGCCTGGGAACTGCATATATAATTTATATATATTTGCTTGAGGAGAGAACTGTTCACTAAAAGGTTTCTTTGGATCTGTTTAAGACCTTTTTGAGACATTGGGGATTAGTAAGTGGGAGAGGGACCTGGAAAACTCTTAAAGTCAGGCCAAGTGCGTTATTTTTCATGTGGTAAAAGTCCTCTCAACTTATCTGAAAAGCATTCACTTAGGAGAGTTCTCTGGCTGGTTTCAGCCTCTTAGTTTGGGACTGAACTTGAGGATTTTCTTAGAAATCGGACTTCACAGGTGACCCTTGAGCAACGGCGTACCTAGCATATGTGACACCCGGGGCCCATTATTTTTTGACACCCCTTCCCCCCATCTATATGAAAAATATGATTTTTAGTAACAATCCACACATCATACAAGAGTGTACTTAGGAAAAGGCAACATCTTACATACTGCAGTGAGCAGTACATCAATACACCCATTGTAAAACTAAACAAGCCAGACTAGTACAGATCAATCCTAAAGTCAATCCTAACAGAAAACCATGTCTTTTCGAACACACAGAACACAGAAAACACCTTCGTCTAGTATAGAATATGTAATCACAAACTAAACCCTCCCCCTTTTACAAAACTGTGTTTTTAGCCATGGTGGTAACAGCTCAGACGCTCATAGAATTCTGAGCATCAGAGCTGTTACTACATTGGCCAATGCTAAAAAATGCTCTACAGTTTTGTAAAAGGGGAGATAAAATAGAAATACGTAGACAAAGGTTAAACTGAAGCACCAAGAAGCTGGTCTCTGCATACAATGCAACACCACAGAAACAGCAATGCATCTTCCCTGGTTCTGCTTTCCTCATCTTCTTGTCACTCTCTTCCTTTCATCCATTGTCTACCCCAGGGGTGTCCAACCTGCGGCCTGTAGGCCGCATGTGGCCCCGTGAAGAATTTTCTGCGGACACACTCGCGCTCAAGGACGATTCGATATTTTCCTCTGCCGCTCCCAGCTGTTTCCTGTCTTGCTGGCTCCCTTCTCCGTCTTGCTGCAGCGTTCACTCAAAACCGTGGGCAGCGGCTCCTTCGTGCCTCCTGTGGATGACCAGGAAGCATTCCCTCTGATGTGGTGACATCGGAGGTAACACTTCCAGATCAGCCGCAGGAGGCGCGTGGGAGCTGCTGCCCGTGGCTTTGAGCGAACACTGCAAGACGAAGGAGGGAACCGGTAAGACGATGAACACCCGCGGCCCAGAACTATTGTATGGCAGGGGACCCAGTGGACTTGTGCCTAGGAGCCTTCAACTAATTAATCCTGCTCTGATTAGACCCTTCTTCCAGCTCAACCACCAGTCCCAGCATCTGCCACCATCAGACCCTCTTCTCCATCCCCAGCCCTCTTCTCCCACCTTCATCTCCTCCTTCTCCATCTGCCAGAATCAGCCCCCTTCTCTCATCCTTCTTCTAGCCAAGTCATGAAATCTTTCTCCCAACTCATCCAGCCTCAATAACAGCCCCCTTTTCCCATCTGTACCATCAGACGCTCTCTTAATCTATCTGCTGACAGCATTAGTTTCCTTCTCTTTCTCCTGTACTCTCCCCAATCCAGCACTTTCCCTAGTCTAGTCCATCATTCTTGTCCAGCACTATCCCTTTCTCTTGTTCCTTTGCCCATTTCCCTGAAAATATAGTCTGGCATTATTCTTCGTTCCCCGCAAGTGGTGTTTGCCGGTTATGGTTCTTATTGAGAGCACGTGAAACGAAAAGCTACTTTGGCTGCCACTTAAGGTGTGAGTTCTAACGGAGGGAGTGCGGGGGTCTGGCCCACCCCATTTCTTTTCTCTCTCCTTCCTGGGACACATAGATCCTCGCGTGGCTTTGTTCCAGCTGGAGCAAATGGGCCCCGCTAATATACTGTGAATGCAGATTTGGGAAACCTCGCAGTGTCTACAGGCCCAGCACAATGCGGGATCAGCTCATCGCAGCCCACTGCATTATCTGTATCTTATATCCTGTCCTTCAGGCCTGCATGTTACTGCTTTTCTTAAAAGGAAAAAAAAAGAAGAAGAAAGAAAAATAAAGGGAGAGAGAGAAGTAATTTGACTTGTGAAATGACAGGGCTGAACATAATAAGAGAACTTGAATTTAATCAGTGAAGTCCCCATGGGAGGGGCCTTGGGATGAGAGAGTGTCTGCAGCCAATGGAGCCTTCAAAAAAGAATTGCCGAAAGCTCTTACCTAGGAGGAGAAAGATGAAGGCAGAGAGACAGGGAGCCGGTAAGATAAGAGATGCTTTTGCAGAGTGAAAGTTGGATAACTTTTGGGAGAGGAAGGTAAATTGCTCTGGACTCTGGAGCTGCTCATTGATCTTTTTTGTTCTCTGTCTGCCTGTGAGGGGGTGGGGGGTAGATGCCTGGGGGTGTTGGCAGTGTGTTGAGGGAGACAGTTAAGGTTTGGCAGTTGGTGAGGTATAAGATGTTTTGTATTTCCTCCTACATTAGGAAAGCTGTAGGAAGCAGGAGTCCTCACTTGCTAGGGTTGTTGAGGTTGTCCTCCTGGGCTTTTGTCCAACTGTTGCTCCTTGGCTGCTGGGCTCTGACTGTACTCCACCTCCTGCTGAACCCCTGGGCATGGCCTCGGACCACTGGGGATCCCAGAGAACCACCACCATCCTACACCATTCTTACCATCTATCAGGCCCCACATACCTTTTCCGCGAACAGGACCCTTAACCCTCATTCCCCTGCAATAAACCAACTCCCGCCCCACCCCCTCCTTTCTCTCCCCCTCCCCTCCCTTGGTTCCCTTCTCCCTCCCTCGTTCCTTCCAATCCAACTCTGTTAAACTTCTGCTAAAACCCCAACACTTCCTTCCTCGTTGCTTGTAATTCCGACAAAAATGTTTGTAAATCTGTGTTCAGATCGGATCCTAATTTAATTGATGTGAACCGCCTAGAACTCTTTGGGTATGGCGGTATACAAGAACATAATAATAATAACAAGGAGAAGGGGAGAGAGAGAGAAGGGAGCAGATGATGGAAGTGGAGAGAAGGGGGCAGATGATGGAAGTGGGGAGAACTTCTGCCATCAGCATCAGGCACATATGGGAAAGCAGCAGCAGCGGTGAGGAGGTGAGGGGCCCTCACCTCCTCACCACTGCTGCTGCTTTCCCACATGCTGGATGGGGGGGCATATGCTGGATTGGGGAAGAAGATAGAGTTAATGAGATAGTGGAGGGGTGAAGGAAAGGGGTGGCAAGCTGTGAGTAAACACTGAAAAGAGGGAACGGGGCCAGGGGGCCCAGTGTACTTGTGTGCCTAGGGGCCCTCAAAGAATTAATCCTGACCTGCCCAGAAGGGAGAACGGCTTGAGACTTGAGAGGGAGGGAGCATAAACTTAGGAAAAATGATGGAAGGAAGGAGGAAGGGGCATGAACTTAGGACACAGAATGAAGGGAAAGATAGAGGGAAGCATGAGCCATAAGATGGAAGAATGGAGGGAGTGAGGGAAAGAAATGCAGAGGTGAGAGAGATAATACAAAGGGAGAATTGGGTGTCTGAGAGAGTGAAAGAGATGGTGCAATTGGGGAGATAAAGAAAGCAGAGAACTTTTGGGCAGAGAGAGGAGGGATGGAGACAGAGAGAATTATTGGACATGGTGGTGGGAGAGGAGTGAGGTAGAGATGCATGGGTGCAGAAAGAAGGGGGAGAACATGCTGGGCCGAGGAAGCCTCCTGGATGTTTTTTTTTTTTGGGGGGGTATTAAAATAAGAAATTGCGGACCTGGGGAAGGGAGGCAGGGTGAGAGATGGAATGGGACAGTTGGGAAGAGAAAGAGAGAGAAGTTGAATCTAGGGATGGGAGGGAGGGAAAAATGTTAGGCTTGTGGATGGCCTGTGGAAGGCAGAGAGATGCAGCATCTCTCTTTTTTTCTCCATTTCATTGTTCAGCATCAAGGGGGAAGAAGAAGAAAAACAGAACAGAGAGGGAGCTAAATGTTGGACTATGGAGATAGAGGAGGAGAGATGGAACCATGGGAGGGCAGGAGGGAAGAGAGCTGGGATAAGATTATGCTAGGGGATGGAAAGAAAGGAACAGGAAGTTATAGCCTGACCAGTGGAGAGAGGGAGGAGGATTCTGAAAGTGGTGAGCCATGTGGATGAGGTCAAAAGGAAGATGACAAGATGAGTGAGAGAGCAGTGAGTACAGTGGTAAAAATGTGGTAATGGGGAGTAGATGTCAGGAAATAGGAGGCTGGGAAAGGAATGAGATGGGAAATGGGAGAGCTAGGGACTGAAAGAAGATGGAGAATTGAGAGGTAGCTGAACATTTAAAAAGAAGAAGGGTGAGAAAGAAGGCAAGATTTGAGTGGACAGAGGCAAAAAAGAAAAGAAAAAGTTAAGAAAGCCGAAAGGAAAAAATCAATACTTTGGAGATAGGCATAAGAAGGAAATGGAACGACAGAAGAGGAGAAAAAAATGGACACACTCCACCAGACCCTCCCAAAAACTGAAACTATCATTCCCCTCTATAAAAGGTATATCCCGCACAGGAAAATTTGGAACATCTCTCCTCTTTAGAACCACAGAACTCTGGAACAACCTCCCATTCCCACTCAGAAACTCAAGCTCCTTCCAATCCTTCCGCAAACACTTGAAAACTTGGCTCTTTGCAAAAATCTAATCTCCTCCCATCCTCCAGTATTCTGTCCCTCTCTTTCCTCTTAGTCCCTCTCCTTTATCCCTCATTGTAGTTCCTTTCCTCTTAACTCTGTAAACCGTGCCGAGCTCTGCGCTCGCGGAGATGGCGCTGTATACAAACCTAAGGTTTAGTTTAGTTTACTTTAGTTAAACATAGAGAAAAAGCAGAAAGAGAAACTGGGACCAAGATGATGGGGAAAACAAAACATCCAGACAACAAGGTAGAAAAAATTGTTTTATTTTGAATTTATTAATTGGAATATGTTAGCTTTGGGATATGTGCATCACAATTATTTTTGTATTCAGTGGTGTAGTCATGTACAGCTGATTTGGGGGAGGGACTGGAGCCCAAAATTAGTGGATGGGCACCAAAGTTTCTCCCCACCTGAGTGCAATTTATAAATACTTGAGCTAGTGGGGATTCCCAAGCCCTGCCAACTGAAGACATCTTCCTCCAGTCTGGCAACTCAAAATCTCCAAGCTTTGCAGCCAATGGTAATATCCTCAAGCTGCCCCTGCTTTCATGCATGCATGAAAGCCAAAGGAGGGGCAGGGAGGAGGGAAGGCAGTAGTTCTTAAATATTGCTGCCAGCTGCAGAACTTGGGAAGTTGGAGGGGGAGGAGGTTGCTGTCAGTTGGTGAGGCTTGAGGATCCCTACTAGCTGCAGCAGGGGAGATATTCATTTTCAGGGAATCTAAGCTCAAAGTGGGAGGCCCAAAAAATCAGTAATATTTACCCTGATTAAACGATCCTCCACATGCGCCTCTGAAGAGGCTCACCGTAGCTGTAATAGAAGTGAATGGGAGAACCAGGAGCGCATATCCTTGCTCATCAGAGTAGGGATGCAGAAGCCTGTGGCTGCTCCCACTGTCAGCGGTGTACGTGGATGATCATTCAGTCAGGGTAAGTATTACTGCTTTTTTGGGTTCCTCTCCATAGTGTCCCTTTAATGAAGGTTTATTATTAGGTATATACATCTTCTATATTAGTGATTGCAGATTTGGGACCTGCTCAACCTTTTTTTTTGCTCATTGTCTAGTGTTAGTATTTGTGCGGCCCCAGAAAAAAAATTTTTCGGCCAATGCGGCCCAAGGAAGCCAAAAGGCTGGACACCCCTGGACTACACTCTCTCTGCCCCTTCTATATGGCATCTTCTCTCCTTTCAGAAACTTTATGCCTCCCCCTTCCATCTCTCCCTTCACCCCCCCATTGGTCTGGCATCCATCTTCTTCCTTTTGGTAGGATTTTTCTGTTCTTTCTTTTTTCTTCCAGGTGTAAGTACTTCTGCAACCACAGTATGACTGGGAAACATCATGTCACCAAAGCTGTTGCTCAGGTTACAGCTTCTGTATCTGTGCAGACAGAAAATGTTATCCAGGCAGAGGGAGTGGTTCCATGTGCAAGCTATTTTCAGCTTAAATCCCTCATTAAGGAAGTAAAGGAACTGAGAGAGGAGGTGGCAAGACTGAGAAGCATTCGTGAGAATGAGAGGGACATCAATGAAATGGTTCATGAGGTGTCAAAAGATTTCCAGCAGTGGGGAAGAAAAGGTTGTGCTGAAGGAAGACAGCTGAACTCAGATTACCGAACACTGCAACATTGGTACTGTGACTCCACCCACCCTTGAACTGAAGAACCGGTATGCTGTCCTGTAAGTGGAGGAGATGAGAGCATCCCAGGGAGCGAAGGACCAAAACTTGAGATCCCTAAAATTTCTGGATCCATGACCAGTAGGAGGTGTAAGGTAGTGGTGGTTGGCGATTTCTTTCTGAGGGGTACAGAAGCGCCCATCTGCACATCAGACATGATGTTCCGGGATGTATGCTGTCTGCCTTGTGCCAAAATCCAAGATGTTACAGAAAGATTGGCAAGACTCATCAAGCCTGATGACTATTATCCAATGCTGCTCATCCAGGATGTCCTGCATGCTTGTACGTGGTGCGTGTGTTGTTGGAGTGGTGCCGGCTTGACGGGGGAGTTCAGAGGTCCTGCGCATGCATCTGGAGGATGGCCGGCTTGAATCGGAAGCCGGGAGGTGCTGATGGACAGCAGAGGCATCGGCCGAAGAGGGAGGAGAGCCACACGGGGACCCCGGGGAAAGGAAACCACCACGCTGCAAGGGCTGCAGCACTCACAGGCAGGTACCAACCCCTGGGCCACCATAGTGAGAGCTCGTGCAGCGAGTCAACACTCGTTTTGCGAGACAAAAGTTTGCTGAGTGTTTTGCTCGGTTTGCAAAACACTCGCAAACTGGGTTACTCGCAAACCGAGGTTCCACTGTATATCTAAAAAAGGGGAAGTTTTACTAATAGGTGATTTTAACATGCCAGATGTTGATTGGATAAGCGACTGACTCAAATTTTAATAAAAACTTGAAACTTGAAGTATGGAGATCCTGAATTCTCTTCAAGGAAAACTGTTCCAGCAGTTTGTAATGGAACCACGCGGGATGGGGGTCATACTGGACTTAGTGCTTACAAACGGGGAAAGTGTTTCTGATATTACAGTGGCATCCAGTGATCACTGTATGGTACGGTTTAATATTAAGACGGGTATAGAGAGGGTTCATTCAAAAGTAAGGATTCTAGACTTTAAAAAAACTAACTTTGTTCGGATGGGGGATTACATCAAGGAATTATCTGGATGGGAATGTCTGGAAGAAGTAGAAATGCAGTGGACAAAACTGAAAGGAGTTATTGTAATGGGTACAAATCTTTTTGTGAGGCAAGCAAGTAAAAGTAAGAGAAAAAGAAGGCCAATTTGGTTCTCAAAAGTAGTAGCTGAGAAACTAAGAAATAAGAGGTTAGCTTTCATAAACTACAAAAGATTGCAAAAATATCTGGAAAAGTTAAGAGAGGCTGGTCGAGTAATGATGAAAGCAAAGATACAAATGGAAAAAAAATAGCTGACACTAAAACAGGGAGACAAGACATTTTTTAGATATATCAGTCATAGGAAGAAGTTCAAAAGTGGCATTCTGGACTCAGAAGTGAAGGGGAGGAATATGTAACAGCTGATAAAGAAAAGGCTGAATTGCTTAACAATTGACTCAAGATGAATAGGTAACACTGCTTTATACTTGTGGTGGGAGATTGGGGCCTGATTGGGACTTTCCTATAGTATTCATATGGGCTTGTTTTCATTTAGATGTGATACATGCCATTTTTATACTATTCTTTTAGGATAGGCATTGTACAGTCTATTGTACTATTTATACCATAGGCAGCAAAATGCTTTTCTGTTTGGGGGGCCTGCAAGGTCCATCCCAGATCGCGCCCAAGCTCCACCCCATACATCCATCTTCAGCATTAACTTTTAACATTCTGCTTTCTTCTCAAAATCTACTTTTCCATGCCTTTCCTTCCCATCTATCCATGTGTACCATCTCCTCCCTCTGTCTCCCTCCATCCCTTTGTCTTCCCCTTCATCCCTATGCACCATTTCATCCCTCACCCATGGTCAGACATCTCTGTTTTCCCCCTTTCTCCTCTCCATCCCATAGCCTGGAATCTCTCTCCTCTCCCATGATCTGGCATCTCTTTCTCCTTCCCTCCCTCTTCCTGAGGTCTAACATCTCTCTGCTCTCCTTTCTGTGGTCTGGCATCACTCTCTTCCCTCCTTCCCTTCCATTCTATGGTCTAGCATCTCTCTCTCCTTCCCATTCCAGGGTCTAACATCTCTACCTTCTTTGGGTCATCTCTCCTTCCTCCCAGTGTAACATTTCTCCCTCCCTCCTCTTTCTATCCTTCCCATTCCAGGGTCTAACATCTCTCTCTTCTTTGGGTCATCTCTCCTTCCTGTGTAACATTTCTCCCTCCCTTTTCTCCACCACTATCATACCCAACAATTCTCCCTCTTTCTTCCTTTTCCCATATACATCATCTCTTTCCTTCTCACGACACACACCTATGTCCAACAATTCTCTGTTCCTTTTCCCTCCCCCACCGGCAGCATTTCTTTCTTTCCCTTCCCACTACTCCACCTGTGCAGCATCTCTTTTCCTCCTTGCCTAACCCCCCTCCCAGTCCTTGCATTTGTCCTTCCCAACCCTCTCCCAGTATGTGCAATATCTATCTTTCCTAACCCCCTGAGCATCTGTCCTCCCTGCCTTCCCAACTCCCTACCCCCTGCACCTAGCCACCCCTCCCATGTCAGACTCTGCACCCAGCCACCCCCTTTCAGACTCTACATCAAGTGTGGCACTGCCGTTGCCGCTTTACACAACGGCCCCGGACAGCGCCCAGAACAGCCGACGTCCTACGTGCTTCCAGTAGAGGTTGGAAATCCTGCTGGTCACTCAATCATTCAGGAAACATCAAAGAGTCAGGAACCAAGATGTTCAAACAAAAAATAAAGTCTTAATTTATTGGCTTCACAAAACCTTGAACAGGTTTTAGTCCATTCATTCCATGAACCAAAAAAACCCAAATAGGAACAAAAACTGGGTTGCAAAAACAAACACCCCACACTTCCCGTTCAGGATCACAGGTAAGTAGTTCCTTAATTTGCAATAAATCAATCCTAATGTGTCTGCCTTAAAAAGCGGGCAGAAATAAGGTAATAACACTTTCTTTGAAAAATGAAAGCATGGCACCCAGGCTTTGATTGAAGCAGGCCTGGCCCCAACCAACTCAGCAGTAGTTGGTGGGGGAGGGGAGAAGCCGAATCCACTAATTTAAACCCTGTATTAAACAGAATGCCAAAAAGGCCCCACAATCCCTCCCAAGGATCTTATGTGGATTCTCCCCACTAACACCCCTTTGCACCAAGTTCAAATTACTGGTTTCCCTTAATGTTCAAAGGCAAACCCAAAACAAAATCATTCAGTAAAATAAACTGAATTAAAGGTTTTCAACTTCAGGCACCTTGCAGTGCCCAGCACTGCTCACTGGCTTCACACAGGTGCTAACAGGTTCCAAAAACCAAACTAAAAGTTCAACAATTTAAGTCCAACAAACACAGGCATTGCACTTAGCTTTCCTCCATGGCACAAGGTTCTGTAACCATGCAAGAGTCCCCAAATTCCAAGGACTCCGGTTCAGCTAACTGGTTGGTCTCAGAGACAGGGGCTGCTTCCAGCATTTCAACATCCAGGCAATACTGAGGTTCAGGAGAGCTATCCTGACAACCTCCTTCCTGGGCTGACCCAGGGCAGACTGACTGCTTCCTCCTCAGTGCTGCCTCAAGAACATTGAGGCGACCACGCCCTGTTCTCTGAGGGGGCAGGGCAACCTGAAGCTTCTGCCTAGGTTTCCTGGTGTTTCTCATTAAACCCTGCAGCTGTGTGTTAGCTGAGCTAGTATAATCAGGCTGAGGCTGTCCCAGGCTGTTCCCCTCAGAATCCTCACCTCCCCAGGGTTCTGTACACTGAGTTTCAAATGGGAATGCAGCACTTTCCTTCTTCCTGGAGTCTAGCCTGTCACACTGATTGGCTCTTTTTAAGGCTAGCCTAGGTTTAGGCAAAGCCTTCCCTGTCACAAGCCGAGCTTTAGGGCTAGGGTTGTGACATACCCCCACCCTAAAAGGTTGACTGTCCCCAGTCTGTAGAGGACTCCCCTCATCCTCCTGTATTCTGGATAGGCTATCCACGTTACTACTAAGCTTGCCTGGGCGATGCACTACCCGGAATCGGAATGTCTGCAGGGCCAAGTACCACCGCGTCAACCTGGCATTATTGTTTCTCATTGTGTTAAGCCATTTAAGTGCCGCGTGGTCGGTAACAAGGGTGAATTCTCGTTCCTGCAAATAATGTTCTAGGGTTTGCATCGCCCATTTGGCAGCCAAGCACTCTAGTTCTACGGTCGCATAATTCTTTTCATTGGAATGCAGTTTGAGACTGAGGAACAGAATAGGGTGCTCCACTCCCTGGACCTCCTGGCTCAGTATTGCCCCCAACCCAGTTCCCGAGGCGACTGTTTGTAGCACCAAAGGTTTCGTGAAATCAATTGCTGTCAGGACAGGGTTGGTACACAATGCCTCTTTAAGGTCCTCTATAGCCTGTCTTCCCTCATCCTCCCACCGAAGTTTATCGGGCCGGTTCTTTCTCAGCATATCGGTAAGGATTGCGGCCCTTGTAGAAAAGCTCGGTATGAACCGCCGGTAATAGCCCAGCAGTCCCAAAAACCCTCTTAATTGTTTTTTTGAGGTGGGCAAGGGGTATTCTTTCACACAACGCACTTTATCTATTATGGGCCTGATTTGTCCCTTCCCCACTACATATCCCAGGTACTTTACCTCGTGCTGTCCTAGGTAACACTTCTTGGGATTGATAACACTTCTTGTCTTCCTAAGGGACTCCAATACGGCCCTTATGTGCTCCAGGTGCTGCGCCCAGTCAGTAGAGAAAATCACAATGTCATCCAAGTAAGCTTCAGCGTACTTATGATGCCCCCTTAGTACCTCGGTGATTCCTCTTTGACAAGTGACAGCAGCACCATGAAGTCCGAAGGTCATACGCTTGAACTGGTACAACCCGTGGGGTGTGCTAAAGGCAGTTTTAGGTCTGGCACTTGGAGCAAGAGGAATTTGCCAATATCCTTTGGTTAAATCCAGGGTCGAAAGGAATTGTGCTTGTCCCAGTCGGTCGAGGAGATCATCTACCCGAGGCATGGGGAAGGCGTCGAACTGAGAGACTTCGTTAAGCTGGCGAAAATCGATACAGAACCTGGGAGTACCATCGGCCTTAGGTACTATGACATTAGGGCTGCACCAGGGGCTTTGTGAGGGTTCAATAACCCCTAGTGCTAGCATTTCGTCAACCAGGCTCTGTACCAATTCTTTCTTGCCTTCAGTAAGTCTGTAGGGTTTGACCCGGACTACCTTCCCCAGAGTGGTCACAATTTCGTGGGTAACCACCTCAGTTTGCCCAGGTATTGGTGAAAACACGTCCGTGAAGGCCTGTACTAATGTTTCCACTTGGCTTGCCTGCTCGTTGCTCAATTCTACCCCTATGTTGACCCCTTCCACCTGACCCATCTCCGTTATTTGCGGACCTAAATCATCGTCGGCGTTTTGCTCCGCCATTAAGGCTAGAGTTTCCCTATCCCGCCAAGGCTTCAGTAGGTTGACATGGTAGGTTTGGACTCGATTTTTCTCATCCTTAACCCTATAGTCCACTTGGTTTAACTTTTCTACAATTGTCGCTGGGCCCTTCCATTCCGCTAGGAATTTATGAGGGTCAGTGGGTACCAGTATAAGAACTCTATCTCCCACTTTTAACTAGCGCGCCTGGGTTCCTCTATCATAATACCTCTTTTGTCTTTTTTGACCCCACTCTAGGTTATGCTTGCCCAGTTGCGCCACCTGGTCCAGCCTCTTCCTCAACTGAGCCAAATATGAGATTACGTTTGTCTCCTCTCTTTCCTGTGAGCCCCATTGGTCTTTGACCACATCCAGTATTCCCCTGGGGACTCTTCCAAACAACATTTCAAAGGGGCTTACCCCTAAGGAGTCCTGGACTTTTTCACGAGCTGCAAATAGCACCAAAGGGATGAAGAGGTCCCAGTCTCGCTTTTCCTTAATTCCCACCTTCTTTATCATCTGCTTTAACGTTTGATTGAAACGTTCTACCATCCCATTAGCTTGGGGATGGTAGGCCGATGTTTTAAGGTGGCGGATCCCAAATCCCTGCCAGAAACTTTCCATGTCTCTGGAGAGGAAATTGCTACCTTGGTTGGTCAAGACCTCCCGAGGGAAACCGACTAAACAGAAAAGGCCCATTATTTCCTTCATCAAGGCCGCCGAGGTGGTTTTGCGTAGCGGGAAGGCCCACGGATATCGAGTCGCTACATCCATGATAACTAATATGAAACTATATCCCCTGGGTGTTTTCTCTAAAGGACCCACTATATCCATAGCCAACCGGGCTAACGGTTCTCCCACCCTTGGAACTGAAATGAGAGGGACCCTCGCGGGCTTGTTTAGGGAAAGCTTCTGACATGTAGGGCAGGACTTGCAAAAATCCACCACGTCTTGAGCTATCCCCGGCCAAAAAAATCTATGAGATATTTGAACAGCCGTAGCTTCAGACCCTTTATGCGCTGAAAGAGGATGGTCGTGGGCCACCTGTAGGATAATCCTCTGAAAACCCTGGGGAATTACCAGTTGTTCCCTGCTATCATTGGGCCTTTTTCCTGCAGTGCTCTATACAATAAGCCCCGTCTTACTTTAAAAGTGACAGGGTTGTCAGAGGGGAGGGCTGCTTGCTTCCAGGCTTCCTGTAAGGACGCATCAGCCTTCTGTTCAGCTGGGAAGGTAGGGAATACCTGTACCACCTCCCTAGGAAGCCAGGGTATCTCGTTAGTTGAGCTAGCCTGTCTAAGCGCCCGACTCCTCTGCTGTTTCTGCTTCTTGTTCTGAGAATGGGGTCGTCGATTTGGCCTCCGAGAACCTTCTTGTATCAGTGAGAAAGGCAGCTTTTTACATTTTTTTCCATTGACATGAATGGGTGAAATCTGATTTTCTGTTTGTAGCTCCGCCCACGTGTGCAGGTGGGCCGCGAGACCCCCAGAACATATCACCCCAGGTAGTGAGGGATCTGCATACCAAGTTTCGTTCAAATCGGTCAAGCCGTTTTTGAATTACAGTGAGAATGGCAGCTTTTTACATTTTTTTCCATTGACATGAATGGGTGAAATCTGATTTTCTGTTTGTAGCTCCGCCCACGTGTGCAGGTGGGCCGCGAGACCCCCAGAACATATCACCCCAGGTAGTGAGGGATCTGCATACCAAGTTTCGTTCAAATCGGTCAAGCCGTTTTTGAATTACTGTGAGAATGGCAGCTTTTTACATTTTTTCCATTGACATGAATGGGTGAAATCTGATTTTATGTTTGTAGCTCCGCCCACGTGTGCAGGTGGGTTGCGAGACCCCCAGAACATATCATCCCAGGTAGTGAGGGATCTGCATACCAAGTTTCGTTCAAATCGGTCAAGCCGTTTTTGCGTGATCGCGGCACATACACACACACATACATACATACACACATACATACCTCCGATTTTATATATATAGATAGATATATACCACCATACACCTCGCAAGCCGCTCTAACACTCTAGTCATAAATCCTTCTCCTGCCCTTCTCCTCTCCGTTCTAGCCAGCTAAACCTTGTTAACGAGAATGGAGTGGCAGAGAATGCTTTTCCTTTACCTATGTGAAAACCCTGCAGCGCCCTCTGGGGTTCAGTGCTACTCTTACCCAATGCTCAGCAAATTAGCTGAGGTCACAGCACCGGGTGGTAAGTAAAGTTTCCCCAGGGACAGAGTACACTTCCTCCAGAACACGCTGCAGTAGTATAAAACATTGCAAAATCTCTGGGTGGTGTGTGCCACAATGTACACCTGGTAAAGGAAAACGACAGATGCCAATTCAAAATAAATTCAATATTTATTGCGCCAATAATCACAAATTCTCTTCAGAA
This sequence comes from Geotrypetes seraphini, assembly GCF_902459505.1. Classification (NCBI taxonomy): domain Eukaryota; kingdom Metazoa; phylum Chordata; class Amphibia; order Gymnophiona; family Dermophiidae; genus Geotrypetes; species Geotrypetes seraphini. The sequence continues at coordinate 425,428,382 of NC_047084.1, forward strand.
GGAAACCCAGATCAAAGTGCTTCCCATAAATCTAAAGTGCATTTCACATATTTAAGGGCATTTTTTTAAAGTTTGGCTGATTAAAAAGTAAAGCTTGTCTGAGTAAAGCTTGTCTGATTAAAAATACAGCACATCTCAGCACACAAGCACTGCATCAACATTCTAAGTCAGTTTTATTTTACTCAAATAATGTGTTTCTTGTGTCTTTCAGATTTTAATTCAGAAGTTTAACACTACTAAAGGAACTTTTCAGATAAGTACCGTTCTAACATAATTTTCCACCTTGTCAACAACTAATTTTCATATATGCAAGGATACTTTGTGTAAAATTATTTCTTTTCCTCACGGGGTAATGTTAATAAAGAGACCCTGTATACAGGTAAGTATTAGAGAATGACGCGGTGAAAAAATTGGTCCCCATCACCGCCCCGTCCCCATCTCACCATCCTCTGCACCGCCCAGTCACCGCCATTCCCTTCACCGCCCCGTCACCGCCACTGCCACCCCATTCACCGCCCCGTCACCGCCACTGCAACCCCATTCACCGCCCCGTCACCGTCACCGCTGCATACATAAAAGCCTCAAACGGGTACGATTTTATATACTTTTCTTTATTTACGTATAAAGGAAACATTCTTTAAAACTTTAAAACTTTAAAACTTAGTTAAATATTAGTTAATAACTATACAAAAACAAACACGACATGTACTTTTAATGCTTACAATGTTAGCCTACATGGTAAGTAGACGCGGCCGCTGTACCTAATCGCGGCAAAGATCTCCCTGCCGTGATTAGCATAGTGACCGCGGCTACGGCTGCAAGTCTCCCCTCCCCCCAGCGATCACGACAGGAGGGCACCCAACCCCTCCTGTATGCTTCTCCTCTGATCCTCCTTCCCTCAACCAAGCATCTCTCTCTCTCCCTCCATGAGTCCAACTTTTCACTCTCTGTGCTCTCCCCCTTCCCCAGTGTAACATTTCTCCTTCCCTCCTTTCTGTCCTCCCCATCCATCTTGCCCTCTCCATGAGTCCAACACTTTCTGCCTCCTGCACACTTTCTCTCTCTGTCCTTGCCTCTTCCCTCAGTGGTATCCCTCCTTCGCACCCCACAACCCAACATGCTCTCTCCCCATGCACCATCTCACCTTCCCCTCCAGTGTGTAGCACCTTTCCTTTCCCTCCTTTTCTGCCAGGTTCAGCAGTACCTCTTCTCCCTTCCTTTTACTTCCCCCTTGTCCAGCAGTACCCCTTCTCCCTTCCCTGTTCCCATTGTCCAGCAGTACCCCTTCCCTCCTGTCCAACAGTATCCTTTCTCCCTTCCTTCTTCCCCTCCTCCCCTTGTCCAGCAGTACCTGGTGTACACTGGGCAGGAAGAGAAGCTCCGGCATCAGCGTCAGCTGACTAGCAACTTCCTGCAGCTGCATCTTTTGCTGGGACTCCTGTCTTCGTGTATCCGGCAGATATGCGAAGGCAGGTGTCCCATACGATGGGGGGTTGCTAGTCAGCTGACGCCGGAGATTCTCTTCTTTCCCAGTGTGCAAGATTGCGCCAGCGTCAGCTGATTTGCAACTGCCTGCTGCCGTCGCGTATGCCGGGACTTCTGCCTTCGCGTATCCGGCAGATACACGAAGGCAGGAGTCCCAGCATACGCGACGGCAGCAGGCAGTTGCTCAGATTTCGGGATCAGGTTGCCCAGTTGCAGTTGCCCAGATTGCGAGTTCGGGTACTAGACTGTGTATTCCTGTAGACCCCCCCCCAACGGCCCTCCCGACAATCGCAGCAGAAGGGTACCCAACCCCTCCTGCCGGTCCTCCCAATAGCCTCCCCTAAGATCGCCGGCAGGAGGGTACCCAACCCCTCCTGCTGGACCCCCCCCCAACGAACCCTCCCACCCCGGAACCCCCTTAGTCTTACTTTCCAAGTTGGACCGGACGGCTCCTCACACGTATGGCCAGCAGGCTTGCCTCCGTCCAAATGAGGCGGGCCCGCCCCTACCCTGCCCAACCCACAGGATCCTAGGGCCTGATTGGTCTAGGCACCTAAAGCCACTCCCGCTATAGGAGGGGCCTTAGGTGCTTGGGCCAATCAGGCCCTAGGATCCTGTGGGTTAGGCAGGGGAGGGGAGGGGCGGGCCCGCCTCATTTGGACGGAGGCAGGCCTGCTGGCCAGACGAGCGAGGAGCTGTCCGGTCCAACTTGGAAAGTAAGACTAAGGGTGGTGTTTCGGGATGGCGGGGTTTGTTGGGGGAGGGTCTGGCAGGAGGGGTTGGGCACCCTCCTATTGGCGATATAGGGGGCCGTTGGGGGGGCCGGCAGGAGGGGTTGGGCACCCTCCTATCAGTGATCATAGGGGGGCTGTTGGGGAGCTGGCAGGAGGGGTTGGATATCCTCCTGCCGCGATCGTTGGGGAGGGCTGGTTCTGTCGGTATGAAGGGCTGAGCACCTTCCTGCCGGCGATCGTCGGGGGGGGGGGGGACGGGTTCTATTGGCAGGAAGGGTTGATCTGACAAATGCAAGTTGGATCGAGTGTAAATGCGGCAACGTGCGAGTTGGATCGAAAGTTGGAGGAGACAGACAACATGGCGGAGACATCTAACACCCGGTCACAAACACGGTGAAACACAGGTAAATAGCGGTTCCTAGAAGGGGGGACATTGGCCTGCGGGGACAAATCTATTCACCGTTTTTGCGGGCGGTGAAAGGATTTGTCCCCGCATCTGCGGCGATTTGCTAATGAGGTCACCATAACCCGCAGCCAAACCGCAGCCACGCAGCGGTTCGCTGTGGGGATCGCTCCCCGTGTCATTCTCTAGTAAGTATCCTCTTTTCTGCTTCTTTAATTTTCTTCACTTCTTTATTCAGTGTAGTTTTTTTTCAACCTTAACTTGTTTAACTTAATGTTGTTTCCTACAGGGATTAAAACTTCTTATCAAAGACTCTTTAGTGCAGATAAGTATCCTCAACCCCCCAAAGAAATGTTGGATATGTGCACACACAAAAAAAACCCCTCTTAAATTGACACCTTTGTCCTTCGGGCCCTTCTTCGCTTGCTTGCACGGGGTACTAGGAAGTCTTTGCTGGACTTCTGCAGTGGAATGCCACTGGTGAAGTGCCTGAACTGGAATGCCAAGGCCTCAGGATCTGGATTACCTACTATACTACGTTAAAATAAATTAAATTAAAAGGAGGCAAAACCCTCACTCCCTCTCTGTGTGTTACTTCATCAGAGTCTTCTTAGTCGAAAAAGCCTTGTATTTTTATCTGTTTCAAAATAAAATTAACTATAATTCCCTAAGCTAAACCACCCAGTATGTACAGTAGATATGTTTAAATGAATTTATAACTCCACCAGAAGTCACAATTAAATTCACACAATAATAAATTTGATTTCAACAGCCACCAAAAATCACAGTTCTAGGAAAGCCACATATAGGCCTTTTTCCCTTTACTTCAATTAAAAGCAGAGCATTTTTAAAAAAGTTTGGCTGATTAAAAGTACAGCACATCTCAGCACACAAGCACTGCATCAACATCAACATCAACATCAACATTCTAAGTCAGTTTTTTTTTATTTTTAAAACTTCCTCTCTTTCTCTCTCAAATGTTAGGAAATCCGTAATATTACTTCAGATAATGAATTTTATAATATTGCTTTTAGATTCCAATATTTTAGGTCTTAGCTCAAGAAGAAATAAGTAAGGATAAACACTTCTTAAAATAGTAAGTTATTTTAGGAACTTTATCTTTCCAAATTATTTCAAATGCAAGACCATTTTTCCTTACTTCTTTGTTCTTTCTCACACTGTCTCTCTCTTTTCAAACTATTTCTACACAAAAATTTCAAAATTACTTAGAATAACACACCAAATTCTGTTAAAGTAAGTTTAACTCCACTAACTGTAGTTGTAAAATTGTTCAGGCAGTTACTGTACCACAAAGCCTCACTAAGGGAACCATTTACTTCCAAAATATTTTTATTAACCTTAAAATTTCTCTAAATGACCATGAAAATTCATCAAAAGCCTTCTCAAGTTGACTTCTCTACTATCTTACTCTAACAGTTTTTCAATCAATTATCACCAAAAAGAGTCCCCTGAAGTCTCTACTCACACTACAGCATCCTCACTGCTTTACATCCAAGTCCTAACTGACAAACGTGGTTTTCTTCTTCTGGAACTCACATGCACACTCTTCTATAGAACTCATACACTCTGCTCACATACACATTAACAGGCACCCATATGCACCAAGCTTCATAGCTTTCAGCAGCCTACCTTTACCCCTCTGACCACCTGTAATTATTCTCTGAGCATTTACAGCTCAGTGAACCCTAAAAATTCAGCTACAGCCAAAATAAGGCTGTGTCTGTGTCTTTCTCTCATGCTCTCATGTCTCCATGCACGAGAGCTGCTTGAGCCCTCTCTTCTTTGTTGCTGATGTTCCACCAATAGGAGAGTGTGCTGTCCAAATTTCCCTTCCCCCAGGTGGGTGATTTTTTTATTTACCTTGCTTTCATATGCATCGTCCACTTCTGGGACACCAAGAGCAATGACATCTGGCCTATCCTAGTAAGATATACTGCTCGTAGACTCATAGCTCACACCAAACCTTCACTTCACTGTCGCAACCTGATTAATTGTCATGACTTAGGCCTTTGCTCCATCCCAACAATAATCAGACATAGGAAACTACACAGGGGACATGACTCTGATAAGGGCAGGAAGAGTAGAGTATTTAGACAGATCCTGCGTCTTCCTGCTAACATCATCCGCGAGGCTGTCCCAATCCCATTTGCCTATATTAATATCTGGTCCATTAGGATAGAAGCAATCTTGGTGAAAGAATCACAACTGAAAAACAGGGTTGTCTGTTCCCGACAGAAACTTGGCTTTCCATCCCCAGATGACCCTCTAATTAGAGAATTTTGCCCCCCAAAATATAAAGCAGTCTCCTTATGCAGGCAACACAAAAGAGGAGGAGGCCTGGTCATTGTGATCAAGGACTCTCTTGAATTCACAATCCTCGACTCCAAATGGACAACCTGGAAATTCTATCATGCCAACTCAAGGATAGCACATTGAAAGACCCCCTCAATTGCAACCTACAGTATACTATGTTCTTCCCTGGAAGTGGACAGAGGCCCAACATGAGTTAGACTTTTTACTTAGGAACACATTGTCCCCTCCCTACTGTCTTCTGCTAGGAGACATTAATCTATAACTGGAACTCTCACACACCCAAGCTATTAGGGACCTCTTCAATTTTCTACTGTCCCACAGGTACTCCATCCCCACACCCTCACCCACTCACCAGAAGAACCATCAGCTAGACCTCATTACCACCCTGGAAGTTGACTTAATACACCCCAGTTTAGCTCTGCATGATGGGGAATGGTTTCCCTCACTATGGTCTGACCACTTCATGTTCAGGTTTAATCTACTATGGCAGGAAGCTAAACAACATGCTACCAAACCAATGAAAACCTATGTCACAAGAAGTCATATTAAAGCACCTTCCATCTGGTCTGAATTTAAAAACTTTGAAGAATTCTCAAACTCAATAGACTTCTATGTAACCTGGGACAAAATTAGTACAGATGTCTATGACGGACTCACCCCCAAGTCACTACATAAAAGATGGGTCTGTGAGTCTGACAAATGGTTAGATAAGGAACTTTGTGACCTAAAACGCACAGTCTGCCATTTGGAAAGGGCATGGTGAAAAGATCAAGCACTAGTCAATAAGGAACACTGGTGTGAATTAGTACAAATATACACACAAATGCTCAAAGAAAAGCACAAAGCCTACTACTCTCAACTGGTTGGTGACCACTCCATTAACACCAAGGACCTCTTCAAGATAGTATCAAAATTAACCATAATCACTAAACTAGTTTGTGCCCCCCTCTCCATCAATGAACTTTTGTTCATAGATCTGAATGCTCCATAGCAAACTTAGCCCCATTGACATCCCAGAGGACTACCCATGTGAAATCGCCCCTCAGACCACACAGCAGACCAAATCTGGGAAAAGTTTGCCTCTCTGGATATGAACCTGTTCCAGAAGCTCTTCACCAAATACGTGCATGCACGATGCTCATTGGACACCTGCCCACCCAAGATCATATGATTTGCTCCACCAACCTCGGCATATTCCCAGAGAAAAAAGGACATATCATAACACCCGTTACTAGAAACAGCGAGGAATCAATCTCTTCAGATACTAATTAGCACCCCATCACCTCCATCCCTTTCTTTGAAGAACTAGTGTATCACCAGCTGCTAAATTACCTAAAAGAGCATGCTATACTGCACAATTTCCACTCAGACTTTTGGTCACTCTTCAGCACAGACACTTCTATCCTCATTACTTAATGACATCTACCAACTTTTTAGCAGAGGACAGCACCCTTGTTCTACAATTTGACCCCATCAGTGCCTTTGACTTAGTAGACCACTATATTCTTTTTTCTTGCCTGGATGATATTGGCATCACAGGAATTTTCCTGAACTGGTTCCAAGGCTTTCTAACAAGCCACCCATACCAAGTGTTCTGTGATGACAAACTCTCTCCTGTCTGGATCACACACTGTGGAGTCTCACAAGGCTCTCCACTGTCCCCAATCCAGTTTAACATCTATTTATGTTCACTGGGGAACCAACTAGCCTCATCAAGAATTAAGAGCTATAGTTATGCCAATGACATCACAGTCCTTCTCCTAATCCCTACTCTGCCTTCAAAGGAATCAGAATGAATCAAGGTTATTCAAACAATGGAAGACACAAACTGAAATTAAACCCTGAAAAAAACAAGTTCTTTCTCACAAACCCCTCAAACCTGAATGTGGAAAATATTATGATTAGGGGTAAAACCCTATCATTCCAGTCCACTATTAAAATCCTGGGAGTGACACTAGATCAGAAGATGACCATGGAAATCTAAGTAGCTGCTATAGTTTGCAAAGGCTTTGCTATACTCTGGAAGCTGCAATCCATTTGTTCTTACCTTGACACCCTTCCTTTCCAAATCCTATGTCAAGCCCTGAACCTCAGCATGTTAAGACTATTGCAATTTTATCTGTGGTGTGCCACAGAATGTTTGCTAGTTTTTTGAAAATGCTTTGTCTTTGTAGACAAGATATGGTCTGTTTTATAGGAAATCTTTGAACCAGTTCAGGACAGTTCCTACGATGCCTATTTTGTTGAGTTTGGTTAGTGTTACTTGGTGGCCGACTGAGTTGATGGTAGCAGATATGTCAAATTGAAGGAGGTTTGCCTGGCAGCCAACACTCAAGTATTGCTTGATTTTGGTGATTAAAGACAATAAAAGGACCTCTGTGCTATGATTTGAGTGGAATCCAAATTGAGTGGATGGAGGCAAGAGTGTTCTTCGATGCAGGCGAATAGTTGTTTGCTGACGTGCAATTCAGGAAGTTTGTTTAGTACTGGGTGTATAATTTGAGGGGCTAGAGAGGTATACATTCTGAGCTTTGGAGATCGGCATGAGAGCAATTTGCCCCATTTGGGATGGTAGTTGGCCATGATGAAGATTGTTTAAGAATTTTGTTGGTCATTCTATGATGTGATCAGGGGCTTCTGCAAGTAGACAGTTTTTCAGGAGAGTAGTAGTTGTTTGAGATAAAGGCAGGAAGGTGCTCCATATTTGGTTAGCTGGGTCCGATTCTGGAGGATTTGGTTGGAGAGATATAGGGGCAGTGACAGTAGCTTAGAAGTTATTTTCTGATGAATTCGACCTCATTTAATGTTCCATCCTATATGTTTCTTGGATGTCTTATTCCTGTTGCAACCTGAGGGAGAAACATTGCCATATTGGGTATAATTTAATAAACATTGATATCTTCATTTTGTTAATACTTATGCTTTGTTTTTTAGAACTTGTCACCAAGCCTTTCTGTCTTGTCTGTCCAAGAGTAATGTTAACAATAACTTTTTTTTTTCCAAAAGGAAACTTCAGGCAGCTCAGTATTGAGAACAGTTAGATGCTGTGTAAGGCAAGTGGTGCCAAGGGAGAGGAGGCAATGGGAAGGGAAATGAAAGAAGAAACACCCATTGGATTGTTGGAATCTCTTGAGTAAATCCTCTATCATGACTTTGGAACTCTATATGGTGTGCTGTGCTAAAACCATATAGCCCATAGTTCAACGTTTGTAACTCACAAGCAGCTACTAATGATATTGGATTAAAGGGCAGGACAATTCTGACCAGTTAGATTGACTTTCATCAGATCAATTCTGAAGTTGCAGTGGACTAATGGATACTGATGATATGTCAGGATTGATATTCATTTCTCCATAGCTGAGCAACTTCTCAATCCAATCTCAATCTAAAGCTAATTCTAATAGTAATAATAACAAATCCCACTTTAAATGACATTCAGACTCATGTTGTTTCCTAGGGATGTGCAATGTTTAATGCACATTTGTTTTGTTAATTTTATATAAGCACAAAGATGTACACAGAGAATTAACACTCAACAAAGACTGCCCTCACCAAAGTCTGCAGTGACCTGTTCCTGGCCAGATCTAAGGGCCTTTACTTGATCCTCATCGCTCTTGACCTGTCTGCTACCTTTGATACTGTTAAACACAGCTTACTCCTGAACACACTGTCCTCGCTTGGATTCTGAGAATCTGTCCTCTCCTGGTTTGCCTCCTACCTCTCCCATTGCTTCTTTAGTGTACTGTATGTGTTGGTGGGTTCTCTTCTGCTGTTACCCCACTAGCAGTTGCTGTATCTCTGGGTTCTCTCTTAGGAGCTCTTCTCTTCTCTCTCTAAACCTCTTCCCTTGGTGCCCTGTTTTCCTCTCATGGCTTCCAGTTTCACCTATATGCTGATGATTCCTAGATCTACCTCCCTACACCCGAAATTTCACTAAAGTCCAAGATAAAGTATCTACCTGTTTGGCTGGCATTGCTGCCTTGATGTCCTGCTGTCACATGAAACTAAACATATCCAAGACTGATCTGCTCCTCTTTCCTCTTCCTCCATCTCGGTAAATAATACTGTCATCATTCCAGTCCCCTCTGTTCGCAACCATGGAGTCATCTTCAATTCCAACCTCTCATTTTCTACAAATATCCAACAAACTACTAAGGCCTGTTGATTCTATCTCTAACACATCACCAAAATTTGCCCCTTGTCCACATTCTCGCAACCTGACGCTTAGATTACTGCAATCTATATCTAACTGGTCTCCCGCAGTGCCCCCTCCCCCCCCCCCCTGCAATCTGTGCACACGACTCATCTTCTAACAACCTTGTTACACTCATGTCACCCCTCTCCTTAAATCACTTCACTGGCTCCCTATCTGCCTTTGCATACAGTTCAAGCTCCTATTGCTGACCTACAAGTGTGTTCATTCTGCTGCCCCTCAATATCTCTCCTCTGTTCTCTCTCCTTATACACTTCCCAGAGAACTCCATTCCTCAGATAAGCTGCTCTTAGCGGTACCCTTCTCCTCCACTGTCAATTCCAGACTTTGTTCCATTCATCTAGCTGCCCCCTATGCCTGGAATAAATTACCCCAAGTTTGTCCACCAAGCCCCTTCCCTTCCCTTGTTTAAAAGCAGATTGAAAACCCACCTTTTTGATATAGCCTTCAATCCATAACCCTACTCCCCTCTGCCCTCCAACCCAGCCAGCTGATTAACCATTCCCTTTAACTGTATCCATGACATGCTGTTTGTCTGTCTTGTTTGTTTAGATTGTAAGCTCTTTTGAGAAGGGACTGTCTTCTTTGCGACTCTGTACAGTGCTGCATATCTCTGGTAGTGCTACAAAAATAATTAATAGCAGTAAAAGTAATAGTAACATTGTAACCAACTACTTTTGCAAAGAAACATTTTTATATGTGTTACAATGTTTTTAAACTTTAAAAAAGTTAGAGGTAAAAAAAATCTGCATGAACCAAAACTGTTTTCCATACATCCCTCCTAATACTCTATGGCCCCTTTTATCAAGCTACATTAGTTTTTTTTTCATCACTGGCCACTGCAGTAAAAGCTCCATTGCTCATAAGAATTCTATGAGCGTTGTTGCAGCCGGCAATAAAAACCTTAACGTGCCTTGATAAAAGGGGGCTTATCTATATATATAAAATCGGAGGTATGTATGTGTGTATGTATGTATGTGTGTGTGTATGTGCCGCGATCACGCAAAAACTGCTTGACCGATTTGAACGAAACTTGGTATGCAGATCCCTCACTACCTGGGGTGATATGTTCTGGGGGTCTCGCGGCCCACCTGCACACGTGGGCGGAGCTACAAACAGAAAATCAGATTTCACCCATTCATGTCAATGGAAAAAATGTAAAAAGCTGCCATTCTCACAGTAATTCAAAAACGGCTTGACCGATTTGAACGAAACTTGGTATGCAGATCCCTCACTACCTGGGGTGATATGTTCTGGGGGTTTCGCGGCCCACCTGCACACGTGGGCGGAGCTACAAACAGAAAATCAGATTTCACCCATTCATGTCAATGGAAAAAATGTAAAAAGCTGCCATTCTCACAGTAATTCAAAAACGGCTTGACCGATTTGAACGAAACTTGGTATGCAGATCCCTCACTACCTGGGGTGATATGTTCTGGGGGTCTCGTGGCCCACAACTCTATGTTGCTTGCTCAAGGGTGGGTTCACCCAAGAATTTATATGTTCTTGCTCCAGGAGGTGAAACTAAAAATGTTGTTTATAATCACATTTTGCGTTAGTTGTATTGTATTCATTTTGTCAAATATTTCACATTATAATTTGAATATTGTACTTTTTATTAAGCTGTAAAAAAATAATTTCATTCACCACTATAAAGTATCTTTATTTGAATCCATTTACAGTGTTATTGCTATAATTAAATACCCGTGCAACGCCGGGGCATCAGCTAGTTTGGTATAAAACAAAATTTTTAAAATGAATTATTGCCTGATTTAAAAAATATATAAATGCGCCTATATTCAGAAAAGTCATTTAGACAACAAAGCTGAGAATCAAGTTTGCAGGTACATTATCATGGTTTGTTTGTTTGTTTTTTTCTCTTGAGCATCCTAGGGCAAGCACCAGTAAAGCCCTATATGAGAACTCTTCTGGTAGGCCATTGCCATTCAAAATGGCCGCTCTATATCATATGCTTTACGCTTGTCCTCAAGGTTCTTCATTTTGGGTGGCTGTTTGGCCCACAATAACCCAAATATTTCACATACATGACCCTTTCTCCCTTGATATCTTACTCTCTGGTTCCCTGGCATTATCTTCCTCCCTACCTATACATCATGAACGCTTGTTGATACTATTTTTATTTATTGCTCTTAAACTCATCCTCCAAAACTGGAAAGATACTTCAAAATTACATGCTAGCCATTGGTGGAACTCTGTATGTTTACATATTAAATTTGAGCGTCACATTGCTGAATGTCATAATTCATTATCCTCCTATACTAAAACTTGGTCTCCCTTGCTTGATTACTGTAACTCTGACCTTTGATATTATCTGTTATTTCTTACTCTTTGATAGATTCATGTTACTTTTTCATTACAGGCTTGGACTCTCTCATGGAATGTATATTGTTTTACATATATATACTGCTTTATATGATATGATACTGTTAACTCTGGTGCATATGACATAATAATTTTTATATTTCTCTTATTCCCCGATACTATTCATTCGCCTTCCATGCATATACCTATCTACTGTCATCCGTAGTTTGATGTACTCGACTTGTGTTAATAATTGTTATCTTGTATTCCCCTTTTCGGGAGTACCCTCACTGTTGGTACTTGTTCCTTCTTACAAAATCATTTAATCTCGAGCTTACTCAGTACCAATTTGTGTAACAAAAATGAACAAAAGAAGATGATCTGTGTATGCTTTACTGGAATAGGTTATCTTGGTTTAATATAGGAAAAAAGCAACATGGAAGAATTATAAATAAATACAAACACACACATGAGGCCAGTATCTGTAGCATAGCTCATTTTATTGTTTAGACAGTTTTTGCATAGGAAATATATCCGCTTCCAGTAATTGACTGCAGTATGAGCAGCTGCTAGCAGTATAGGCTGCATATAACAGTAACAATCACATTAAAGTCAAGCTTGATTTACACCATTCAAAAACTTGTGGCACTTTTGAGTTCACTGGTCTACCCAAAAGAACATTACATATTGTCCTCCAACCAGGCACTATAAAACCTTTGCTAATGCTCTGGCAAAAGCCAGATTCTTGATGGCAGAGGCTCAGGTTGCAAAAAGAGTGGGTACCTCTAGTGTAATGCATCCTACCACTAATGGCTGTTACACTGAGGTTGGGCATGCACCATTTCTTTTTGTCTTATTTTTTTTTTTTCCCTTATAATACAAGCATCAGTATTTATGGCCTTGAGGAATAGGAAATGCCAAAAGTTTGAGAATGGATCAACCCTGGTGTGTAGCTAGCAAGCAATAACTGACTACTTTGTCACATACAGTTGTACTAAATGTAACTAGAGAAACACACAGCCCTACGAAGGATGTTCTCAGAGAAGTATCATTGAGATGGGGGTACCTCTTCCCAGTTTACTAGAAGTTCTATATGATATAAGCACAAATTAACAGCATAATGAAGACATAATCTAAATGCAGCTTTTTGAAAAGCCTATGCCTGGGATCGAGTTACCCCTCACATTCTACGTGTTGTAGATACTTTATTTTTTTTCTCGAAAATGTTATCTGAAACATATTTACAACTGAACTCAACAGAGACTGTGAAATTGAACAGGCACTGCTCATTAGTTTGAGTTTTTTGGTAAACATTTTGCTGGTTTTTTTTTTTTTTTTTTTTTTTTGTTTCTTTCTTGTTTTGCATCAACTTTTATCAGTCCACGCAACTTCAATGCCCTCAGTGAAGGATGCATATTAGCCCATACTGCTTTTCTTAAACAAAAAAAAAAAAAAAAAATACTTCCTTCTGCATAAAGAGATACATTGTCACATCAGTCCCTGTAGCAGTTTCAAACCCATTCTGTCAAAAATACAGTAATATAAAGACTGGCTTTAGTGTCACTAGCTTGCACTGCTCTCCATTTTGTGTAGACCATCTTTAATGTGTTTTACCATGCAAAAAAAATAGTATACCAGGCTTAGTTCAAAACACTTATATGCTAGTGGCACTGAAGCCTGTTTCATAAATTCAACATACATTAGAAATGTAACACACAAATATTTCTAAAGAGTAATAACTAGTGAACCATTTTATTATTAAAAAAAAAACAAAAAACCTACTTACAACCATTGAAGAAAAAAATGCAACAAAACTGTGTAAAAATTGACCAGTTCCAACTCATCCCTTTCCCCAATTTTATACCATTAATGATGTGACCAACAGAAGTGTGGCATGGAAACAGCACAAAGAGTTGTCATGGCAATAAGTTTGGCTGATGCAAAGGTCATTGTACAGGGTCAAAGGCAAAAATCAGTGGTCCAAGCTAGCCTCCAACTGCAGTGCTCCACCACGCCCACACAATTATTTGTGAAATTAGAAAAAATAAAAATAAAAAATAAAAGCAAGGAACAGGGGAATTAGCAGAAAGTGCAAAGAAGGTGGCATTCAATTTTTGTATGGCTCCTTCTATACAAATGAATGTTCAATTTGAGCTTTTCCTGTTGAACTTGTTTAGCCTGTACATTTAAACATTTTCTAGGAAAACCAATAAAATTAATATAAACAAAGAGTCCAGGAAGCATGCAGCTGGTTATTGAAGACCTTGCTAGAAAATATGGACTATACTGGATGTCATGCTCAGGGCCTAACTGCCAGCAACATTAGAGTTGTATTTTTGTCTTATTAATGAATACTGTACACTGAATATGGGATAGCACTTTGCGGGCCTTCATAATTTCACACAGTACACACAATTTAGAATCTAGGTAAAGAACACACACTGGTGTCACAGCCGAGTACATCCCTATACAAACTCTTTCCATGAAGTCCTTATGAAGCAATAAGGTTCGAGTCCATAAACCCTTCTCCCTGAGGACATGGTGATATGAGACATAATTACTGATTTAAGTTCTTTGCTTTCTCATGAATGCTCTGTGAACCTAATCTTAAATACCAACATGTAACAATCACAAAATGTTTTCTTTCTAAAGGCCACATATACTAATAAAAAGACAGTGTTGTTTCCAACGTCCCAAAATGTTCTGAAAACCAACCTTTCCAATACTAAATACAACAAAATAACCTTCATAAAATATAACTTTTCTCCATTTACAATTTCTTTTAAAGGATTAGAAACCTATACTTTTCAAGTATAGGAACCTGTGAAATAATTCCTAAGAAGGACAGGATTTTTCAGTACATAAATTAAGAGACTGGAGAGTTTTAACCCAAGTCCAGTTTCTATGCAAGGAATATTCTTGTCTTACTTTTAAAAAAATGGAAATAAAATATATCCCCATTACAAATGTTAAAAAGTTAGCTTTATAAACAAGGGTACTTTAATTAAAAAGAAGTTCTTAACAAAACTATACAGCGTACAAATTACTGTTTACTAGATAGGTGGTTCTTTAAAAAGAGCATTTGCTCTCTCTGCTTGCAGCTACACAGACTCACTCACAAATTGTAATGAAGCTGCCCACCCGAACATCACCTCACAACCATATTGCTATAATTAATATTGTTTCTCGCCATGTTTTATGTACAGTTTCCTTCACTGCTTTATTTTTGTTTTCCTCAGTTAAGCCTCAAATTTTCATGTCGCTCCAGGGGAAACACGCTTCGGGGCACTGCCAAATGACCAAGGCTGCAAAGCAACTGAATAAAGCAAAACAGTGCACATAGAACGGGGTGACTTCATTTAGTCAGAATACACTTCCTGGTGAGAGAGGAGGCGGAAGACTGGATTTGAGCTGCTTGAATAACTTGCTTAATCAGATGAGAGTACAGGGAAGGGGAGGAGTCAAATTACCATTTCTGTTGTCTCTAAGTCAAAGCAGGCTTTGTTACTGGAGAGTCAAAAAAATAAGAATCCCATAGAGGAAGAAAGAGCCCTGTTCAATTACGCTTTTTCTCAATTTTTCATTATAGGGTGGCATGGAAAGCAGTCCTTCTAAATGGCTCCTGCCATACATCTCACCTAACAAATTTTGCTTATCGTACCTTTCCTTGTTTTTTTCTTGAGTGAATCAAATATTTGATTAGGAACTGGGTTCAGATTACACAATATCTAAAAAAAATTATTACACTTACAAATGGAGCTGTGATAGCCTGATTCTGCAGCAAAACTTTGGAATATTAGACTAAAAGCAAAGGCAAAGAATGAGGCCATAGCCTACATCAGTAATGTGCCCAATATGGAATTAGCAATTAGAGTGCTTGGAGAGGGACCGTAAACTTATTTGTTTGGCCTCTCCAATCAAAATTTCTACTTTGCTGCCTCTGACGGGGAGAGTTACTCAAACACAGTAATTCAGTTTATAATCCTGGTTCATAAAAAATGTTCATCATTAAATGATGTGCTTTTTTATTGAAAGCAAAAGTTCAAACTGGTAGGGGCTCATATTAAGATCCCCTATGGCTCAATTATTCTCATTGCCCATTTACTGAATTAAAGCACAGATTGTAGGGTTCAAAAAAGAGCATGTTGTATATATTTGATTTCATTTGGGGCATATATTCATCTAAATTATTTGTTTCTTTTTTCTTTCATTATTGAGTTCCATATAAGAGGAACTATTAAAAAATTATTTAACAAAAAAAGTGCCTTTATGTATGTGTCAGCATTTCAAGGGTACATACAAGTAACAATTCACACCTTGTAGCCATTAAGGTCGTCATTTTTTAAATTGTTCCAGATGCTTTACTGTGTTCCCTTAGAGACAGCACATTACACATTGAATCGCAATGTTCAAGCTTCTTCTGATTTATACATGCTCTCACTGACATCACAAATGACCTCAAGCACTGCATGAACCACAAAGATACTAGAATCTGTCTATGATATCACTTGTGACTCACTTGCTACCAAGGCCAAATCCAGGCCCCCCCAGGTGAATCAATTAAAGAATTTAAAATGTGATTAAGTACATTTTAAACAATGTCCCCTTTGTATTTTTTACATTCAAATCATGACCTCCTCTATAAAGAACGAATAACAAATCAACTAAGAAAGGGAGGTATACCAGTATATGTCTACAGGGAACATAAACTGTGCAAATTTAAATATGTTATCCCAAATGTTACAAGGGTCTCTCTTCCTCACCTTGAGACTTGATTTCTACAAACAAAATGGAAACAATATATATATTAAAAAGTAATTCCTCAAGTCAAGTCTGCCTCCAGTGGAATCCATTAATTTTATTAAAAAAAAATTAAAAAAATCCAGAATTGAGTTCATCTTGCACCCCAGGTGGAAAATTGAAAGGAAGAAACCAATATGAGAGATTCTCACAGTAGGGCAAAAAAGTTGCTTTGCAGCCAGTGCCTGGCTAGGTGTATGGCTTCACAGTTACACTGTAAAGAATTCCAATATCTTCCCACCTCCCATCTATCTCAACAATACATATATATAGATATATATATATACACACACACACACATACATATGTGAATATATATATGTGTGTGTTTTTATGTATGTATTTATGTATATAAAACTCCTCTTGCCATCCCTTAGGACCTCATCACACTGCAAAAATAGCAGTACCCACTTTGGTCAATTAAAACAAAATTAACGAAAATGCATACAACATTCTTTTTTTTTCTTTTTCTTTTTATATGCGAACTTACCTAGAATAACCAATACAGCTAAAAGCACTACCTACATAGGCAAAACTTGGTATTGCATAATTCGTATAAATTGGAATCTACCCCCTCTCTTTTTTCCTCCCCACCCCATCCCCTGCCCTCCCAAATATTAATTGGAAGATGAAAAACATGAAAGTTAAATAGAAAAAACACCAAAATACTGAAAATATTGCTGGTCGATTACAATTTTTTTTTTCTCTTAAGCAGTAACTATACACAGCCATGATATGCTTTTTATAAATGTGAGATAAAGGTATAACTGTTTTAAAAAATCCAGGATGTCGCATAGGCTTTTTATTTAATCCCCTCTGGAGTACAAAATATTTTGTCATAAAAATGGTAAAAGATTTTAAATGATAATAAATGCAGCAAAACAAGTGTAGTGACGCCACTTTTTTTTAATATTTCAAGGCAAGGCACGTAATGTGGACATTATATCTTCGTGCAAATTAGGATTACTGAAAAGAATAATTGTAATTGTTTTTGTTCTCAGCTATTTTATTTTGTTTTAAAGAGACAGAGAGGCAAAGTGTGTCAAATCATGCTCGTTATAATTCTGTCAATGCTAGAAACTTGTTGAACAAGGCTCATTTTCAGAAAGCACCATGCAAGTTTTTTTAAGCACCCTTGCAATTACATTTCCTTCAGAGTGCATTTTTATATATATTTATATTTCATATATATCTCATATATATTTTAGCTATCTTTATTTTTTTCATAGATCTGGTATTTCCAGTCTGTAAGCTTTTCTCTTGCTACAATGGCTTTGCCTCTTATTTTAAATTTTATTTTGCCTCTGTAATGCAGATTTTCATAGAAATCTTTTTTTTTTGTATGTGCTACAAGCTCTTCTTGCAACCAGTAAATTTTAAATAAATAAATCCTGCCTCAGCAGAGCCCAGATGCTAAACCAATATAAGTGCTATATCCGCCATCCATCTAATCCTCTAAAGTACATGATTTGTCTGGGTTCAATGCCTTTCAGATCCTCTCAAAAGTGAGAGAAAAAAATACATTTGTTCAAAATTCTTCAAAAAATTTATATTAGTCCCCTCTATTTAGAGTCCAAGAAGACAGGTAGACTTATAGTGATCCCCTAATATACTTTATAAATGGCACTTGCCTGTTTTTATTGTGGGGAAGGGGAACATATAAGTGACTTATACTGTTGCATGAGGAGGTAACACTGTACCTACACTGAAGCTTTTCCTCAGAAGAGCCTTAATTTTGAACTCATTTTGAATTTCAAACTGGGTCACACACTAAGAAAGGCTGGGTTAAGGACAAATGTTTGATACTCTTTTTCTTGAAATCTGTATTGGTAACTAAAAGACTATATAGACTCCATTTACTTTTCACTTTGTAAAAATGTGAACATTTACAAAATGGC
Organism: Geotrypetes seraphini; assembly: GCF_902459505.1. NCBI lineage: Eukaryota > Metazoa > Chordata > Amphibia > Gymnophiona > Dermophiidae > Geotrypetes > Geotrypetes seraphini. The sequence continues at coordinate 425,446,571 of NC_047084.1, forward strand.
TGCCCAGGAGCCCTATGGCCTCTGTAGCTCTGCTGCCATATTCTAACCTTTGTTTTATGAGGCTAGAACCAGGAATAGTGATCCCATGCGTAAACAACAAGAATACTAGACCGATAAAACTAGCTTATCATGCAAATATTAAGGCATCTAGAAAGTCAGTTAAAATATATTGTCATAAGAGACTGAACATCTATATCCCAGTAGACTTCAGATAACAAAGGCTAGTTTAGCAGGAGCTGCATTCTACCCATCAGTGAGAAACCATTGACCCTTTCTTGTGTCTCAATAGAGTTTCAACCGTAAAGGGAAATTAGTGATTGTAAGTGCTGCAATTGCTGGTCTGTTTTTCTTCTCTTTCTTAATTTTTTAAATATGTCCAGTCTCGCTTTTTTTTTCCTTTTAATTCTCCCATTCTTTCTCCTTCAGATTTTTCTCAGTTGCTTGTTTCTGCTTGAAGGAAAGGTTCTCCAATAAGGTTCAGTCCATAATTTTGGACATTTGTTGGCAAGATTGGAGTCCTGTTTGATACTTGAAAAGGGACTAAGCTAGCCCAGGTACCAGGACTGAAAAAGAAAAAAAAAATAAACACTTGCTGGTTAGTTTCATGACAGAACAATATTCTATTATTTTCTTACTAACAGTGATTCTTCACTATGATTTCAATGGTCAAACATTATAGGACATGCTTACTAAAATGCACTAAGAATTAGCATTTGAATGAGCACATAAGTGTGGTAATGTATTACTCTGACAGCTCATACTAATTTATATAATAGGGTAGGAAATGGGTGGGCTATGGGGCAGCAAAAGGACACAGACTGTGTATTGTTGATCCATGGTACTTTTTTTGCATACTGTCTCTTGTGCAGTTAAGTGACAATTGGATACTTGGGAACCTATAAATAGGTACCTATAAATAGGTGCCCAGAAGGCACTTGGTATGAGCCTATAATATAAAGGAACATAGTCACCTACTTTCTTTATAGAACACTAGAAACTGTGAAAATTCACACCTAAAAAGTAGATTCAAGCAATTATACCAGACAGGATTCAATAGGTTACACCCCTGAATCTTGCCATACTCTGCCTAGGCATTTACCCACCTGTAAAATACATGCTATAGAAAATATGTGTATGTTTGAAGACTAGAATTCTGGCATTTGTGTGCATGTCTGCATACATGCCATTATTCTAATGAATTAACATGCATAATCTGTGTATATCTATTAAAACATACCTTATAGAATTACCCTGTTAGTGTACGCATTATTAACTCATGTAACATGCAATAATGTGTACTCATAGAATAGCACTGAGTGCCACATTTGATGCCCAGGAGTAATTTTCAGTGTCCAATTTGGGCATGCATCCCTGATATTCTATAATATTGCATGCAAATTTTGGTAACACTCCTGACCCACCCATGCACTTCCCATGGCCATGCCCCCTTTTGGCCAGCATGCTATGGGATAGCATGTAGCAAAAGGTGTGCTCAATTATTGGCATTAATTGGCTCTCTAAGCAATTTAATTGGGTACATATTTTATATTGGTACCAAATTTGGGGCATTTAGGGAAAATTCTATAAATGGTGTCCCAATTGTAGGTGGTAGTAGGCATTCTACCGCAGTCTAACCAGCCAATCGAGATGCACGTAATTTTAAAAAAACGAGGCAGGCTGCCTACACTGCAGGCATTTTCGTGAGCCTAGGTGATTAATAGGGCTGCTTAAGCTCACCCAAGTCTAGGTGTGAGCATGGTTTCTCCATGAAGTGGCCTTAGGGAAGCTTAAGCAATGGGTAACTGAAATGTAGGGTGTACATTTCAAATAGATGCAGCCTCTGAGCTGATCGCGGAAAGGGAATCTCCCTGCCATGATCAGTTTAGCGGCCGCAGCAGGGAACCCGTCCCCCACCCCATGAGGTCAGCTGGCAGGAGGGGTGCCAACTTCCTCCTGATGGAACCCCCGAAGGCCCCCCCGAATGTCCACGGCAGGAGTGCCCAATTCCTCCTGCCGTAACAGCGAACCCTCCTCACACAGTATATGTCAGGAGGGATGGCCACTCCCTCCTGCTACCACCCCCCGAGGCAGGAGGGATGCCTACTCCATCCTGTCACTGGTTTCATCATCCCTGAACCCCACCAAACACTCCCCAATTCCACCCCGACACTCCCTGACTCTACCCTGACACTCCCAGATACCCCAACATCCCCCTGACACTCCCCAACTCCACCTGAGCAACTCTCCGACACCCCCATGATCCCCCTGCCACCCCAAATGTCCCCATACCTTTATCTGATGCCCAGCAAGAGGGATTCCCACTGTCTCCTGCTGGCAAGCCCACAACTGCAAAATGGCAGGCCTTCCTCTTTCCTGTGTATTCTGTGATGCACCGGGGAGGGGCCTAAGGCCCTGATTGGCTTAAATGCCTAAGGCCTCTCCCAAAGAAGTGCCCTTAGGCACCGGGCCAACCAGAGTCTTAGACCTCCTTCCCAGTGTGTCCTGGGATGCACTGGATGTGGCCTAAGATTCCAATTGACCATGGGAGTGGCTTTAGGTATCTGGTCAATCGGAGTCTAAGGCCACTCCCAGTGCATTCTAGGATGCACATGGAAGGAGGCCTAAGACCCTGCTGTGGGGGGTGGGGGGGCTTCTGGGGTTCTGGCAGGAGGGAGTAGGCATCCCTCCTGCTGGCTGACTTCGCAGGGGGAATGGGTTTCTTGCTGCGGCTGCTAAACTGATTGCAGCAGGGAGATTCCCTAGCTGTGATTAGCTCAGTGGCAATGCGATTCTTTAACTTGCACCTGTGACATGGATGCAGGTTAGAAAATCGGGATGGTTAGGCGGGGTTAGGCATCTGTCCATCAGGATAGATGCAATTCTATATAGAACACCCATGTGCGATTTTCAAAAGCCGCTTAGGCAGCTGCTGAGACCAGGCATCCTATACAGAATCAAGCCTTTAATGTCTTCATATCTTAGAACTTTCTTACTATAAAATCTTTTTTATCAATGGTTTTGTTTATTTTTCTATTTTGTACTATTAGTGCTCAGAAAAGGCTGTTCTCTCAGCAACAAGTGCTTATTTTTCACACCAACGTGACAAACACCTCAATCATTGCACTAATACATTTTAAAGCAGTTTATTCAGAAAATGTATTTATTTAACAATTTATATACCACATAAAACTATGTGGTTAACATATTGGTTACACAGATAATATCCTTATTGCCCTTTGCTTGCATACATATGTACAAACAGTAGACAGACACATTATCAATCCTCCTGTTTGTACTTATCTTCTGGGGTTTTTTGATGCAAACTGAAGAGAAGTCCTACAAGTGGGTCATGAAAATGTTATAATGAATAAGAGATTTATGGTTATGGAATATACATCGTTTATTTTTATTTTTAGAGTTATCCCCTGAAGAAGCCAGTAAAGCGAAACTGGGATCCCAGTCAGGAAATAATTTGATGGGGTGCTGAGCCAGGAATATATTGAAAAATTGTTTCACCCTGAAAATCATTGCAGAATATAAGAGAATTGCTTCTGTTTGGAACAGAAGATAAGTACAAACTGAAGGAATTAAAGTTTAATATTACCGTATATACTTGAATATAAACTGAGATTTTGGGGCAAAAAAAAAATGGCCCAAAAATGTGGGTCTTGGTTTATATTCAGGTCCTCAAGTCATCACGCTCTCCTGCCCCCACCTGGAGCTGTTGCAGGCCTTCTGCAGTCTGCTTAAGCCCTGGTAGTCCAGCGGTGAGCCAGGACAAGAGCGATTCTTCCCATGTCCTATCCCAGCCAACTATTAACCACCCTGTGTCCTTCCCTCCTCCTGGACCACTCTCCAACCTATATTTTGAACCCTGGTGATCCTGCACTGAAGTGGGGCAGGAGCAATTTTTCTTCGCTTCTGCCCATGTAGAGCCGCAATCTGAAATGGATGCACAAGTTCCCGGGGCAATCTCATGAGACCATGAGAACTCACGAGACTGCCCTGGGAGCTTGTGCAGCCATGTTGGAGAGGGAGGCGGGAGGAAAGCAGGGTGATTAACAGTTGGCTGGGACAGGATGCGGGAAGGATTGCTCCTGTCCCGGCTCACCGCTGAACCACCAGGGCTTAAGACAGGTCCGTGGGAGGCCTGCAATGGGTCCAGGAAGTGGGAGGGAGGCTTGGTGGTTAGCTGGCTGGGACAGAACTTGGGAAGGATTGCTCCTGTCCCAGCTCACTGCTGGACCACCAGGGCTTAAGGATCAGTTTATATTCGAGTATATATGGTATTTTCTGAATAAACTGCTTTAAAATGCATTAGTGTGATGATTGGGAAGGTTTGTCACAGTGTGAAAAATGGATACTTGCTGCTGAGAGAGCAGCCTTTTCTGAGCACTAATAGCACAAAATAGAAAAATAAACAAAATCACTGATTAAAAAAAAGATTTTATAGTAAGTTCTAGGACAGTGGTATTCAACCCAGTCCTTAGGGACCACCTGGCCAGTCGGGTTTTCAGGATATCCACAATGAATATGGATGACAGAGACTTTGAAAACCCGACTTGATCTCTCAGCAGCAAGTATCCATTTTTCACACTGTGACAAACCTTCCCACTAAAGCATTTTAAAGCAGTTTATTCAGAAAATACCATATATACTCGAATATAAACTGACTGGGTTGAATATAAAGGACTGGGTTGAATACCACTGGTCTAGGATATGAAGACATTAAGGGCTCCTTTTACGAAGCTGCGTTAGCGGTTCAACGTGCGTAATAGCGCGCACTAAACTGCTGGCCGCGCTAGCCGCTACCGCCTCCTCTTGAGCAGGCGGTAGTTTTTCGTCTAGCGCATGATAAAAAGTCAAGCACGATAAAGCCGCTAACGTGGCTTCGTAAAAGGAGCCCTAAATATATGAAAGACCTGGAAATGTAAATATATATCTCCCCATAGTTAAAAAGTGAAAGCCTAATTTTTGGCCTCATATATAGAATCTGGGGGTAACTATATGGGGAGACGCTGGGAAGTTCCCCTGCAGCTAGTCACACAACCTTTGCATTTACCACATGCCAATTTTTGCATTTAACATTCAGTAAGTGCAAATTTTTACTTCACTTTAGTAATGAGGCTCCACTATGTTTTATACTTTAGAAAATTCCTAACCAGTAGTTAACATTCAACTTCAATGGGTATTTCACATTACTAGCGTGCAGAATAGTTATTGATTTACATTGAAAAACAAAGGTCAAAAGACAAAAAAAATCTTTAAAAGCATGCTGTTTTGATAGACAACTAGTTGTCTTGTATTAGTGTCTTGTATTAGTGCCCCTAATGCCACTGCAGCAGACATAAATAGAACATGGTAGTAAAAATTGGTGAAGACGATGCGCAGAATAGCTACTTTCTTTCCTATGCCATTTTGGACCTTTGCCATAGGTAGGGTTACCATATAGCGCCAGAAAAAGGAGGATGGATTGAGATATCCGGGTTTTACTTCCATTGCTCTCTATCCATCCTTCTTTTTCTGGAGCCATTTAGTAACCCACTAAATGGCTCCAGAAAAAGAAGGATGGATACATGGCAAAGGTACAAAATGGCATGGTTTCATTTGTGCTTTGTCACATATACTTTTTTTTCCACAGGAACCGAAACAAAATTACACACACAAAAAAATTTACTCATTAAAACTTGTAGAATAGTTTCTTTTTTTAAATAAATATGTGAAGCCACTGCTTCTCAGCCCGGTCCTCAGGACATACCCAGCCAGTCAGGTTATCTAGAGCAGTGTTTCTCAGCCCGGTCCTGAAATACCCCTTTGCCAGTCAGGTTTTCAGGATATCCACAATGGATATGCATAAACTTGATTTGCATACACTGCCTCCATCATATGCAAATTTCTTTCATGCATATTCATTGCAGATATGCTGAAAACCTGACTGGCAAGGGGGTACTGCAGGACCGGGCTGAGAAACACTGCTCTATCCACAATCCACCGCTCTATCCACAATGAATATTCATGAGATTTGCATGTACTGCTTCCTTGGAAATCCTGAAAGCATAACTGGCTGGATGTGCCCACGGATTAGGCTGGGGACCATTGCTTTAAGCAAAAAATATCAGCAAACGCATACCAGGCCTCTTTGCTAAGCTGTGTTATCCATTTAATGTGGACATTAACATGAGCTAGCAGCATAGCTCCTACATAGTATGGATAATTTCCCATATTAAACAACTAATACAGATGAAGTTGAGGAATGGCTGAAGGACATATCTGACAGTTAATACGAAGGTCATTACCACATAACTGTTAAAGTGGTTGATAACATTGTTAATGTCATTTCAAAACGTACAGTTAACTATACCATATGTTATCTGCCATGCAACGTGACTTTTTCTGGCATTAACTGCAAGACAAAATACTTTGAATGCTTCCTCCCCCCACAACAGTTAATGCAGATCGTCTGAAGTTAGCATATGTTAATTTTGTCTTACCAGACCATAGTGGATGGACTTCTATGGTCTGTGTCCTGTCTATCGCATGACAGATCGGGGGAGGGGGCTGGAGATAGCTGTTTATGGCAACTCCAGCCATGGGAAAGTGTGGGGCAGTGTAGCCGATGCCAGACAGACTTCTACGGTCTCCATCCCATATGCGACAAAAAGGATCAAGAGCAATTATGCACAGGCCACTTTCTACCACAACTTAGTAAACAAACGACTTAGCCCCCTCTAAATTTGTCACCTATTTGAAGTCATTGGACAGATGCTATCCAAACAGGACTTGATGAAATTTCTCCCTTGAGGCCAGTATGCCAACATCGACCTTCTGACACCCCTTGGTATACTAAATAACTACAAGAATTGAAGCGCAGAGCACTTGTGGTGGAAAAATCATTTCCAAGATATGCTAATCAAGTGTAAGACACAACTTCTATACTACAACTTCGATACTACAACTTCTCACTTATAGGCAAAGGCTAACTATTTCTCTAAATTGTTAAGATCAGGTACCAATCCAGCACATTGCCTTTTCTATTTTACTTCCACTATAATTAACAAAAAGGCTCTTTTCGCTGAGAAAACTATTCGCTTGTCATCAGATAGTTTGGCTTAAGCATTCTTGCAGAAAGTTATTACACTGCGAGAGGCTTTGCTAGCCACTCTTATCTTCCCCAGACGAGTATTGGGAAAGTTTGCTAAACTCTTCTGGGATGTTCAAATGGACATCCTTTGACATCCCTTCTATGACCACACTCTCATTCTAAAACATATCAGACTTACTTTCTGTATGCTTGATCTCTTTCCAGTATCATGGCTAAGAGCCCCTATCCAGGGTCTCATACCTTTCATTTTCTCAATGATCATTGATAGTCTGTCTTCAGGCTTTGTTCCACCAGAATAGAAAAAAATCCGTTGTCTGCCATCTCCTCAAAAAACCCTATCCTCGACCCTTCCTTGCCATATAATTATTGCCCAGTATCCAACTTTAATTTTCTTTCTAAAAATCTTGAAAAAGTAGTCTACCAGCAACTATCTTCACATGTTGAACAATCTCTGATCCTGCGACCTCATCAGACCAGCTTGTCACTCCACTTCTGAGCAATCTACATTCTACACTCAACTCTGGCAAAATCTCATTAGTCATTTAGTTAGACCCCCTTGGCCATGTTCAATTTAGTTGATCACCAACTATTACCATCACAATTAACTGAAACTGGAATCTCGGGTACAGTTTGGGCATGGTTTGCATCTTTCTTGCCAGAACAGACACCTATAGTCACCTACCAATCCACCACCTCATATAGTCATAACCTTACCTGTGGAGTTCCTCAGGGCTCCCTCTTCTCTCCCATTTTATTCCACAACTTCATCAGTCCGCTAGCAACCCTTATTCAATCATTTAACATCAATTTATTTTTTATTTACACAAATGACATTTTGCTTGCTGTCCTTGCTCACCATATTCCCCTGATCTTACCCTTCTACAATCATGTTTCTGTGCTCTCTCATAGACTTAGGCGTAATCCCGATAAAATGGTTGCAACCTACTCACCCTCAGCGACATGGCAAATGAGGTTTAACGTGGATAAGTATAAGTTGATAGTATAAAAGGAAGTGGGAACGGACAATGAGCACTCCACTGAAGAACACTGATGTAAAACCAACTTGTTTATTTCATAAAAGGACATAAGCAGAAGCTGGGTCCACAACTTCTGTTTGTGTCCTTTTATGAAATAAACAAGTTGGTTTTACATCAGTGTTCTTCAGTAGAATGCTCATTGTCCGTTTCCACTTCCTTTTATACTGTTTTATACCTGTGGGTTCTCTGTCCTGTTGGACTTTTTGGTGTTTGTTTGTTTAAGGGTAAGGTGATTTATGTCAGTAACAAAAATCTTATACACGAATACAGGATGTCTGAAGCAGTGCTCGGAGAGACCCCCCCCCCAGGAAAGAGACTTGGGAGTACTGGTCGACAAGTCAATGAAGCCATCTGCGCAATGAGCAGCGGTGGCAAAAAGGGCAAACAGAATGCTAGGAATGATTATGAAGGAATGACTATGAAACAGATCGGAGAAGGTTATCATGCCGCTTTACCGGGCCATGGTATGCCCCCACCTGGAATACTGCGTCCAGCTCTGGTCGCCGTACATGAAGAAGGACACGGTATTACTCGAAAGGGTCCAGAGAAGAGTGACTAAAATGGTTAAGGGGCTGGAGGAGTTGCCGTAGAGTGAGAGATTAGAGAAACGAGGCCTCTCCTCCCTTGAAAAGAGGAGACTGAGAGGGGACATGATCGAAACATTCAAGATAATGAAGGGAATAGACTTAGTAGATAAAGACAGATTGTTCACCCTCTCCAAGGTAGAGAAAACGAGAGGGCACTCTCTAAAGTTAAAAGGGGATAAATTTCGTACAAACATAAGGAAGTTCTTCTTTACCCAGAGAGTGGTAGAAAACTGGAATGCTCTTCTGGAGGCTGTTATTGGAGAAAACACCCTCCAGGGATTCAAGACAAAGTTGGACAAGTTCATGCTGAACCAGAATGTACGCAGGTGGGGCTAGACTCAGTTAGGGCACTGGTCTTTGACCTACAGGCCGCTGGGGGAGTGGACTGCTGGGCATGATGGACCACTGGTCTTACCCAGCAGCGGCAATTCTTATGTTCTTATTCAATAGGACTATTCAGACGGTATCCAGCTTTTGATATCTAGGGGTTATACTGTATTCCGAACTATCATTTCAAAAACAGATCTCGCAAACTTTTCAGTCCTGGACTTTAAGTAATCGAGAGCCTTGTATTGGTGATGTCATTTAAAGGTTGGAGGAGCACTTTAATATTGTGAGAGTGCAGGGTTGACACTGACAGGTTGAAGCGTCTTTTTGATCCGAGCCGCCATTAGTTGAGGAGTTACACCAGTAAGTTGCAGCAGTGTTGACCAAGCCACAATACTTAGGCAATTGTGCTGAGATCAGACCTGTTTGTCTGTTTTTCATTTAAGTAAGTTTGTTTTTTTAAAATATTTGCAGGCGATAATTGTAATGTTGGTGTGGGAATGTTAGTCACTGAATAGTGAGTATGTGCATGTTTTGAATGTTAGAGATAAGAGGACAAGGTTTGAGTTGAAAGGTCTGAAGGGAAGGACTAGAGGGCCTGTTTAGTTGAGTAGAAATGATGGGCTTTTGCCCCTTTTTTGCAAAGTTATAATGTTGCAACCGTAAAATTGCAATGTGCAACTGCAAAGCAGTTGTTTAAGCATTTTGTGTGTTAGGTCAGTCTTCCAGGGCCTGCTAGCTTACTTAGTATTTCTTTCATATAGCATTTGTGTATAATCGTTTAGGCTGTTTAATTATTTAGTTGATTGTTCATTATGTTTGTTGTAGGGAGTTGTTGCTTGATTGTTTGCTATGTTTGGGTTCTAGTGAAAGGTCACTTTGGGCAGCAACAAAACTTAGAGACTTGAAGAAAGCACAGATGTTTATTCAGCATATGCGGACCCCTGAGCCCCTAGCTTGCTTCAGAAGTCCAGAAACCAGGAAGTTACAGAGATATATATACATTCTTCTGGCTATACAACTGAATTCTAGAAAAAACTTTTCACGTGTTACTTTTCTTAACAATCAATGGTCCTAAGCTCACACTAGCAGGTCACTAGCAGGTCACTTATCTAAGCCCTCAGTCGTTTATGCTGAAATAGCCATAAGAAGCTAGAATGCCCAAGCTAACACCCAGTGCAGGCAGGCTAGAACATGAGATAAGTTAGATCAGCAGCTAAACATAATTCAGCATTTTATTAAAGAGAAAACTTAGTTCAACACTTAGGAAAACCAGTCCCAGATTCCTTCACTAGTAGCAGCACCCGTGTTCAATTTGTACTGATCTCCTGGAGAAGCCTAGGGTGAAACGGATCCCATTGGGATCAGGATTTCTGCAATAAAGCTGTCTTTTTTGTTTTTGATTTTATAAAGCATTTTGATAGTAAAAATAAGATAAAACAGAATCTATGAGGGATTTTTTTTTAAGACCGATGATTAAAGAGATATCCCATTCAATTGATCAGTATTGGCGGCTTGAAATGAGTTGAAGGGAGTCTGAGGTCTTTTCCCCCCTTTCTTTTTAATGGAATTTAGAGCCAGTACTTGCTGGTCTTAAATTTATGCCTACCATGCATTTGGCTAGATTTATGAGCCTATGGGGTCCTTTTACTTAGCTGGCCTTAGCATGCCCCTACACAGTATTTCCCCCCCCCCCCCATGTGATAAGACTATTTTTATCACAGCCAGAAAATGGCCAATTTCTATTTCTTCAAATAAATGGCATCAGCTAATTTTTCCATTAACATGTGGCCATTAAAAAAAATATTGTGGGAGCACTTACTGACACCCATTTTGTATACTGCAGGATGTCAGATCATGTCCCTTTGTAAGCCCTTTTAAGCTGCACTAAGTGCACACTAGCACTTACTGCAGTTGAGTAAAAGGATCCTAACTTAGGTGACCAGTGTTGAAAATTTATACTAAATTCCTACATTTTTTCCTGCCCTACATCCACCCTAGTTGCCACCCATATTTTATTCTCCTAAATTTAGAAGTTTAGGGAAATGTTAAGAATACATTTAGGAATTCAGCCCTAAGAAATTTTCAAAGAGGCCAATTTAGAAGATAAACTGTCATAGCTAGACGTATAAACCCCTTAAACATCAGTCTCTTTGGCTCCTATATTATCCTACATTTAGGCGATCAGCTTTTATTTTGAATATTTAGCCCCCAGTTTCTTTTCCGGAAGGGTTCAATTCTGTAAACGGCAGCCAAATTGGCCAGCGCCTAGAAAAATGGTACTGGCCATGTGTCAATCACATTAAGGCACCGTTTACAGAATCGCGGCTAGTGGCACCTATGTAAAAACTTAGGAGCCTGAAATGTAGGCAAGAGTTTTAAAGGCCTACATTTCAGGCACCTAGGCCCAAATTCTGTAACCAGCGCCTAAGGTTAGGCACCTATTTCGGAGGCGCCCAACTAGATAGGCACCTATCTAAACTGAAGAACAAGATCAATCAAGCTTTTTAATCAGCACTGATTGAAACATAGGCGCCCATCAAGAAACCGCGATTCTGTAACAAGGCGCCTCTAAACATTTAGGCGGCCTTCCAAAAAATAGGCGCTATGCATGTTAGGCGTGGGCGTGGCTACATGTTAGGCGCCTTGTTGCAGAATCATTGTTCTTAAGAGTGCGTATGCACTCAGCTAGGCGCCTAACTTTTAGTTATGCCTAGAGCTGGCCTATTTTTTGGGCGCCTCCAAAATAGGTTCCGCTCAGCGTGATTCATTAAACAGCACCCAGTTTTTACTTGAATCGCGCTGAACAGTGCCTAATTAAGCGCCTAACTTTTGGGCGTTTCTTATAGAATTTGCCCTCTAAGTTTTTGGAGAATCATGCGTAGCAGTGCCTAAGTCAGGCTTTACCCATAGAAACACCCACTTAGGTATTAGGCACCACTGAGCGCCATGCAACAGTTACCTATATTTTATAGAATCGGATAGGCATTTATTGCTCAATTATTATTATTATTATTTTTTTTACTAATTATTAAGGCTATTAAGGGGTTTTGCCAATTAAACCCCCTCCCCCCCCCCCCATTTTACTAAGCCAAGGCATAAGTTTTTACTGCAGCCCCAAGCTAAATGCTCCGACTCTGCTCCAATGCTCATAGAATTCCTATGGAGCAGTGTTGGAGCATTTAGCACTTCGGGCTGTAGTAAAAACCTCTATTGTGGCTTATTAAAAGGGGGTAAGTTAGGCACCTAAGAGGCGTCTAACTTTAGGCGCCCTTTACAGAATCAATTCCATAATGTTTATGGAAAAGGAGGAGAACGGGTATAAGTGGATCAATTTTTCACTCCATCAAAAATTACAAGGACTAGGGGACACTCAATAAAGTTACAGGGAAATACTTTTAAAAGAGGAAATATTTTTTTCACTCAGAGAATAGTTAAGCTCTGGAATGCGTTGCCAGAGGTTGTGGTAAGAGCAGATAGCGTAGCTGGTTTTAAGAAGGGTTTGGATAATTTCTTGCAGCAAAAGTCCATAGTCTGTTATTGAGAAAGACACAAGGGAAGCCACTGCTTGCCCTGGATCGGTAGAATGGAATGTTGCTACTCTTTGGGTTTTAGCCAGGTACTAATGACCTGGATTGGCCACCATGAGAATGGGCTACTGGGCATGGACCATTGGTCTGACCCAGTAAGGCTATGAGAAATGGAAGTACAGAAAAAAGATAGAGGAAAAAAGATTAAACAACTGGAAATTCATCACATAGGGCCTCTTTTACCAAACAACTTAGTGCAGGCTGGCAGGGCAAATGCACCAAAGCCCATAGGGATTTAAAGAACTTTTGCTGCGTGGTACTCGCTAGTGCAATTCATAAAAGAGGCCCTAAGTTTTCTTCACTTTTTCTCAGAATCAAATTTGGACTTATTCTTTTAAGTAGTACAAATTCTAGTCCCGCAGGTTGGAATTTGTATTAAATAGAGAGTGCAATATATTTTAAATTTAGGTTTATGATGCACCAGTACTCTTTTGGTTTGTTTAGAATTTCCATTTTTCTGTATACTATACTAATTAAAAGATTTTCCAATGATACAACTACATCAGGGCAGTGAAGAAGGGCATATGTAGCATTCCCTACAGAAATGTATGTAACATATTATTGTCACCTTCTTTCCAACTTTTGTCTATTCTTATTTATGTATTTATTTTCTTCCATTTCCAAAAGGCTCTTTTTCAAAAAAAGAAACAAACAAATAAAAACCTCTAACAGGACATATCAATGTGGGCTACCATTAAGATATATTATTTTACCCCTAACTCATGCGTAGATCCCATTTTTTGCAGCGTGACCTAGCTTCTAATAACTGGGGTTAACAGCAAAATAACACATCTTAAATGCAGCCCACATTGATAATTTCCCCTCTAAAAGTGTGGTACAACATAAGATGTAACATAAAATCAAAATATAAAACTATGCAATACTTGGAAATAAATTACCAACGCTGGCTTTTATCAAGCAGCGATAGAGTGTCTTACCATAGGCTGGTGAGGTAAATGCTCCGATGCTCATTCAATGCCTATGAGTGTCAGAGCATTTACCTCACCGGCCCACGGTAAAACTCTCTACAGCTGCTTGATAAAAGGAGCCCTGACATCTTCAAATCTCATATACAGTCACTGTTCTCCCACTGCAAGGCTCCAAATCTCTACCTCCAACTATAAACTAAATGACATCATCAAACCTTTTGATTCTCCTATTTACTTTTAGATCAGGTCTCACCTTAACAATTACTCTTAGACTAAGTCTTCATAAAAATTGTTCTTCCCTAATTGTTATTCTATTTTAATTGTTTATTTTAAATCAAATGTAATTTAACCTCTAATTCTTTACGTATGTTTAATGTAACTATGGATAAAATTGTATGTATATGGTTTTAAACAGTTTTATTTCTGTCCCCCCCAAAAAAAATTATTATTGTTATACGCATTGAAAATACTTGATATCGCGTTTAAATCAAAATTTCAATTAACTTGAAACTGTAATGTTTCCTCAGACTGCTACAGTGTGGCACGTTACAGCATCAACCACTGTAAGAACGCCTTCTGTTAGCCTTATGTCAGACCAAATAATGAGGTCTTAACCTGTTGCAACCTAGCCTGGGAGTGGAGTGTCCTCCCCAGCACACACTGGGCTAAAATCTGAGATAAGCACAACAGTCCCATACTGGGCACTACCTTAGAGACCACCATTCCAGGATTCAAGGGCAAGTTGGATGCACACCTTCTTGCAAAACACATTGAGGGATACGGTTAAACAAGGTCTTCAGCAGGGAACACCTGGATTGGGCCTCCGCGTGTGCGGGTCGCCGGACTAGACGGACCTGGGGGTCTGATCCGGTGAAGGCATTTCTTATGTTCGTATGTCAGTGTCCGATCTTGAAGATAGCATTGGCAAGCAATGAAAAGTATTACTCTGAGTGATTGTAGTCTGAGCAGCTGCATTTTGGATCAGCTGAAACCTTGGCAGTAATGTTTTAGGCAGCTTCAGGTACAAAACATCATTCCAACTCACTAAATCATTTGCCAACACCTGCACCATTGCTGCTACAGCTTTCTCTCTTAAAAACAGCCTAATTTGCCAAATTAATTGTAGCTGGAAAAATGCAGCTTGACAGATTTCCAAAATCTGAGGGCCCTAGAAAGAGTGAAATCTGCTACAGGGAAGACAATTTAGTTTCATGTTGGCTCTGTACTCATTAGCTTCTTCTTTCTGTTGAATAAAAGTTGAGCATATATCTCTAATACTCTGGGTAATCAGTTCTGCTAAGAGAGCCACAGAAGCTTTCACCTGACTATATTTAGGGAGGACGTAATCAAAGTGGGAAGTTACCATTTATATTCTACTATTAATCCCAGTTATTAGTAACTAGGGGCTCCTTTTACTAAGCTGCGTTAGGGCCTTAATGCGCGGAATAGTGCGTGCCAAATTGCCAGGCGCGCTAGACCTTAACGCCAGCATTGAGCTGGCGTTATTCTAAAAGCATACTGCAAAAAGTAAAACCTTCATTCCATTTCAGTTTCTTCTTTTTTTTCTGGAAGGGGAGGGGTGGTATCCATCGATTTTTTTATTGACTTTTTTAATATATAAAAACAACAAATCCCAGTACAGAAGCCCCCTTCATTCTATACAGTACACAAAAAGTAAGACACCAATTTAAGAAATAACTTCCATGCGATAAAGGTAAGTTAGGTACGCATTTAAGTTCACTTAAGTGTTGTTCTATAATCTAGTGCAGTGTCTCGCAAACTTTCTGGCTGGCAGCACACTGCATCCAGTGCCCCGGCCAAAAGGCACCCGGAAGTGCGCAGAGGCCCATCTGGCCAAGACCTGCTGTGGTGGAGGGATCCGGGAGGTGCGGGGAGAGGAGGCGAGACGTCAGCCAGGAGAAGAGTCATCTGCACCGGATGACTTCCTACAGGAAGTGCCTCTCGGCTGCGAGAGGCATGTCCTGTAGGCAGTCAGCCAGCCTGGATGACTCTCCTCCTTGCCAGTGTGTCATGGCACACCTGAAATCTCAGCGCACACTGTTTGCAATACACTGATCTAGTGCCTAAGAGTTCTACGGCAGGATGCACAAAGCTCTGGCAATCCGATAGAAAACACACAGAGTTGGGAAAAATTTCAATTTGCTGGGTTATGCTCAGCACAAATAGCATGCAAATGAAGTACACTATTTGTGATGAGTATCCCAGTGAAAATTTATTTATTTAAATTTTTATCCCGTCCTCCCAGTAGTTCAAAACGGCCTACAAGCAAACATTCACAGTGGAGTACAGTTGGACAGTACAGAGACTATACAGTAGTTTAAAGTACAAGGACAATACAGCAATTTAAGTACAGGTTAAGAATGGAGAAGAGAGGGTAGAAGGAAGGGGGAAATTAAGGGGTAGATTGCAGTTGTCATTTTAGTTGAAGAGGAGGGTCTTTACCGCTTTCCGGAAGGTCATCAATGAGTTCTGTAACCTGATTTGAGGGGGAGTTAGTTCCAGAGTTGGGGGATGAAGTGGCTGTAGGAGCGTTTGCGGGCGGTTTCTGACAGGAGAAACCTTCCTGGGGGGATGCATAGGCGTTTCTCCATCTCTGAGCGGAGGGGGTGGGTGGGGGTGTACAGAGTTAGCTTAGATTCTATGTAGGCTGGGGTGGTGGCGTAAATTCTTTTATGCACTATTACCAAGGCCTTGAATGTGCAGCGTTGGTTAATCGGAAGCCAGTGCTCTGCGCGGAGGGCTGGGGAGATGGGGTCGTCGTAGTTGAGGCTGTGTAGGAGGCGGATTGCTGCGTTTTGTATCCGCTGGAGGTTGAGATCTTTTGGGGCCACTCCATTAAATAGGGAATTGCAGTAATCCATCCTGGAAAGAACACAGGTGTAGAGGAGTTGGGCTAGGTCAGGTTTGGAGATGTAGGGTTTGATCCTTCTCAGTTGGCGGAGGTAGTAGAAGGAGGTGGAGGCTATTTGAGATATGTGGGTGGACAGGGACAGGGGAGGAACTGTACCTAGTGCTTGCGCAAAGGAAGTGAGCAGTAGACACAACTCTTGTGCGCAGACCCAGCCCAGTTCCTGATCAGCTTATTTTTGTTTGTTTGTTTCACACGCAGTATGGACACAGCTGTTATACGTGTTTTGTGCATGTGTCCCGTGCCTAACAGCTGCGTTCTGACCATAGGTGTGGGATACACACACATACAAAACACGCACAAACAGCTACCTGTAGCTCCAGACCTGCTGGAAAATGTTGCACGCTGAGAGGTGGGTGTTCCCTGCTGTGCATTACAAGGAGTGCTCATTTTTTATATATATATATTTTTTAATTTATAAATTTAATCATTTATTACAATAAATAAAAATAGGAATACACATCAATATAAACAGGATAATTAGTATATCAAAGAAAATAAGTTCAATTCCAAGTCCACGTTATCATTTTACTACTAATGAGCTCCTTGTAATGCATTTGCTTAGGAGTCTTGGTGGCTGGTACCACAATTGGTAGAAGCGCCCTCCCCCCCCACCCCAACCCTTTTGTGCATTAGAGCATTAGAAGTTAAGCTGTCTACAACCAGTCTTACTTTCACAGCACATTTAGTAGAGCACATTTATGCTGAAATAACAAAAGACTTTGAAATTGTTCTCCGTGCTCGGGCTTTAGAACTTAGTCTGATCTTCAAAGTTTGGTAATCACATTTTGCTCATTGGCCGACCACTAATGCAGGCATTGTATGCCGAAACACGGCTCATGTTGGGTTAATAATAAGCAAAAAAGACCTGTTCATCGAGGTCCTTTTTGCTTATTTTGCTGCAACTAAATGTTTGGCACGTAACTGCAGACTTATGCTAATAATTTGCACTTATAAAATACCAGCTTAATGCTCAGATTTTTTGCATTTAACTTTTAGATCCCTTTAAAGAAACTATATATTCAGAAAAAACCACAATCTACCTATATATTTCTGTGGGTAAAATCTTAGCTTCCAATGCTAATTCTATTTAGAAGAGATGCAGAAAACACACTATTACCACTGCTTCAAGCTGAAGTTTCAGATTTGCATTTATTGTAATGTTTTCTGTCAAGATCTGAAAGATTCTACTCTTTGGAAAGAAAGTTTGGTAGTTATCCTTAATCTCTGATTTTGGCCAATCCAGCATTCATTGTGGCCTGCTCCCTGCACATAATCCCTTTGCTTGAAATTTAATATTACGGGTCCCCAATTGGTAGAGAAGCTAAGATGGAACTAAGGCCAGTTCATACATGAAAAATTACCCAATGTGATCTAAAGAAAAGTTCGCTTAAAAAAACCAAACCTGACAAAATCGCTCATCAGAAAGGCTTAATTATTTCACCATTCCCTTCACGTTCCTGCACTGTTGATCTTAAACAATGAAAGGTTTTGTTCATTATTTCATATTACCTCCACATTGAGTGAACGCTATGAAGGAATCGTTGCTAAGGCCAAGCCAAAAGGTAGCTGTGAAAATGCATTATGAGTACGGTTGCTCATAATATGTAATGCTTGGTAGAGATGTGCAGAGGGCAAAACATTTCAGTTTGTTTTCAGTTCATTTAGGCTTTTTTCTCGCTTTTCAAATATTTTCTCAATTTGGTTCAAAAATTATTGATTTATCCTTTCTTTCTATTTTTTAATATTTTACTCTTGCACCCTTTCATATCCCATTTGTTTTTACCTTTTATGTTTCCTTTTCTCCACAAATTGTAGTTCTTCCTCTTTTCCTCGTGTTCCACCTCCCTTCCCAAGTCTGATTTGTTTGGGTCTTGTTCATTATTTGTTGTTCGTTCCCCATTTATATTTTTTTAATATACAACGCTTTGAATTTTGATTAGCATTCAATCAAATTTTAATAAACTATGAAACTTGGCACCTGTTAATTCATAGGTTAATATGTATTAAATTAATTTAGCATGCATTAAGGAGCCCTTTTAGTTAACTTGCAAATTAATGTACGCTCACTGAAATTGGTAACTGTTACCATGATGACTATACTGTTAGTGCTAATTCATACACTAACTCCATGCTGTGTTAAGGAATGGGAACTGGGTGGGTTATGGGTGGTGAATGGGCATCGACTGCACATTGCAGTTAGCACCTGGTACTTACTATGCACCATGAGCTAGATTCTGTATAGGACAACTACATTAGGCATTGCTAAGCACCCTAATTAAGGAAACCTAGCGACATCTAACTTTGGAACTCACGCACAACTCTTTTTTTTAATTGGTGTGGTAATTGACTGTGCCAGATATCAGCCAATCAAAACAAAATTTTAAATCACTAATTAAGAGTTTGGTGAATAACTCTTTGGATGCCTAACGACTCCTAAGTCAGCATGCCCTCTGATGCTTAACAATGCCTATCTGTTGGAGAATAGGCATGGTTGACTTAGGTGTTGCTAGGCGCTGGTATATTAGGCCAAGCAAAACCTGGCCTAGTGTACTAGTGCCTACCTCTAGGATGCCTAAGCATGCCTAGGTGCCACTAGGCAGGATTCTGTAAAGGATACCTAACGGTCGATTGACAGCTGTGCCAAGCGGCACAAGTATGCATCATTTATAGAATCAGGCCCTGTGAGTTATGCGGTTAAAGAAGAATTCTGGGTACCTGCATTTGTACAAATGTACAGAATATTAAAGATACATACCCAGCACGATCTGTTACAATCTCACTTTATTCATTCAACCAGTGTTCACATTGTAGTGTTCAGCCTCAGCAGCGACTCAGACTCAGACACTACAATGTGCATATTGGTTGAATGAGAAAAATGAGATTGTAACAGATCGTGCTGGGTATATATCTTTAATTTGCTTTGATTACCCCTATGTTTGAGATTGTTGGGCCTCTTAAATTTGAAAATACAGAATACTAGCACTTAAATATAGGGCATATAAATATTATTCTGTAACTGGCATAGCAATGAAATGCAAAGGGGCATGAATATGGTTGGGACATAAACAGATCTCCCACTTAGGGTGGTTATTTTAGAAGCTCTGTTCACGATTGACTCATTTATTTGGCATTTACATGTGTATCTCAGATGTACATTTTTAAAATGGACTTTAGAAAGCCAGGATTTATATGTATAATACAATACAATTTCTTATATCCTGCAATTTTCAACAGAGAATCATTGCGGCTTACAGCAAGATGAGTTACATTTGTGATATAGTGTTATTGATAAGCGAGTTTAATATTGCCAGGTTAGTTTTAGGATGGCTGTCTGTGGGATGAAGAGGGCTGGGAAGAGTTAAGTCTACTGAGGGAAGAGATATGTCTTTAATCTTTACCTGAACAGGCAATGAGTGGGTACTTGTCGCAGATAGGCAGGTAGACTGGTCCTAGAAACTCGAAGGTGGAGTTAAATATCCTCTTCCGACGTACTTCTTGAGAGGATGGAAATGGTATCTTAAATCGCTGCATGGTCCTTGAATTAAAGAAGGTGTGAGAGACCAGACTGCTGGCCACTAGTCTGGTGGAGTTTGAGTAGCAATGGGCTAGCCCTCTCGAAGCGGTGGGAATGGAAGATCAGCCTTGCTGCAGAATTTTGGAGCACTTGTAGGCGCTTTAGTTCTTTCTCTGTGCCACCGTAGTAGAGGGAGTTGCAGTAGTCTAGGTGGGGTAGTAGGACAGCTTGCACCACCTTTATAAAGCTGCTTTGGGAAAGGGCCGGTCTGATTGATCTTAGTTGTCTCAGTCTGATGAAAAACTTCTTTGCCAGAGAAGTGATCTGGCCTTTGAATGTTAGAGAGGAATCTAGGGTAACTCCTAGCACCTTTGCGGAGTTCATTGTCTCAAGCATCTCACTAGTAGGTAGCATTAATTCCTTGCAAGGTAGCAGGCTGTAGTCACCTGGTCTTTTGTTTGTTGATTTTAAGGAAGTTGTTATGGGACCAGGCTTTCAATGGCAGCTTTTATGAGGTACAAAGTGTCTTCCAGAGATTCTTTAGCTGCGCAAAGTTTTAAAATGTCATCTGTGTAGGAGAAAATGAGTGACTGAGGGAAGGGGAGACAGATTCCCACTGCTCTTAGGTAGATGTTGAATAGGGAGGGTGAGAATGGGGAGCCTTGTGGGACCCTACAGGAGGACATCCAACTCTGGGATCTTTGGCTGCCCTTTCAAACCTCATAGGACCTGTTTTTCAAGAACTCTGAGAACCAGTCAAGGACTGTTCCCAGTTTATATCCAGTTCATTTAATCTCAGGAGCAGGAGTGAGTGGTCCACTGTGTCAAAGATGGCTGAGATGTCGAACTGCATCAAGACTGACTGTTTACCCATGCTCAGATAGTGTTTGGCTGTCGAGGTTAGTTGGCTCTGAAGCCGTGTTGCGTGCTGTGGAATCCATCCCATTGGTTAATGAAGTTGGATAATTATGTGTTGATGCATAATTCTAACAGTTTTGCTGGCCATGGTATTTCTGAAGCTTTCGACCCTACTAAATTGAGGTCTGAGGCTTTTGGTATAGGTGTCAATGTTTACCAATACTGCACTGGGGTAGATGCCTTTGCTTAAGAATGTATTGATCAGGTCTGTCAGCCAGAGGAGGAAGGCAGGAGGTGCCTGGCACAGTAGTTTCACTGGACATATGTCTAGGCAGGATGATTTTTTAGAGATCCTCATTAGTCAGTTTGAGATTTCTTTGGCTGTAACTGGGGAGAAGTTTAACCAGCATCTGTCAGCAGGGATGCCTTCCTCAGCCGTGCTGCATGCTTGGTCCTGTCCATTAGTCTTGTCCAACACTTTCTTCTAAGGAATGTGTGAAGGATTCCCTCACTGTCCCAGTTTCATCCTGGAAGTAGTGTGCCAACTGCGTAGTGTCCAGTTGATTTGAGACTGAGCCGCCACAGATGGCCTTTGTTGATGTCAAGGAGTTGAAAATCTTGAAGAGGCTTTTAGAGGCGTTTTCTGATTGACTTAAGAGGTTCTCGTAGTATGCCCTTTTGGCCTCAGATATGGCCTGCATTTGGCAAGAGGATGTGGTTTGGATGTGATTTGGATGGGGCTAGGTGAGGCCATAAAATATACATGTATTTCTCAGTTCAAAAGGAGAATGCAGGCCTGTGATCTCTGATATCAACGTCAGGATTTGCGCCTGCTTCCAGGGATGCCTAGTTTTCTAAAAGTGCTTGCTTTGAGCAGTTCCACTCCTTCTCCCCCTCCCCCATACACACACTAAATTGATAACACCACATGATTGCAGGAGAACAGATATGCAGGTTTACAAAATGACATATATCTACATCTCAGGGAGTCTTTTAGTAAACTGCATGAAGCAGCTAGAGTGGATTCGACCAGATAGTAGACATTAGTGGGGACCTGTGCTAATCTCTACTGAGCGTTAAACTCAGCAGCATGATAAAAATAAATTTATTTAGGGTTGATTTTTTTTTTTTTTTTGCTTTGTTTTCCCTGACAACTCTTAACTGGCACAAATGTGCACACTTGATTACAGCAACAGCGCCATGTTGGCGGGGGTGTCGGCATCCCTCCTCCTCCTCTCTGCCTTCTGTCTCTTCCCATTCCTCCCCACGCCACACACGCGCCCCCCTTCCTTTCCCCCTCCTCGTGATCGCATCGTCTCTCCCACTGATGTCACTTCTGGGTACCACACATAGGAAGTGATGTCAAAGGGAGAGCCGACGGGGGCCACAAAGAGTACATCAAAGTTCTTTTTGCTTGCGGCAGAGAACAGCTAGAGGTAAAGGGGAAGGAAAGAAAGGGGGATGCGTGGGCGGCAGAGGGATCAATCTCAATATACACTAACCCCCCCCCTCTTTTACTAAGGTGCGCTATGCTTTTTAGCGTGCGGTAAATATCAGCGCGTGCTAAACACGCACTAAATGCTAACGCGTGCATGTTATCCTATGGACGCGTTAGCGGTTAGCGCACACGTTGATTTAGCGCACCTCAGTAAGAGAGGGCCTAGTTTTTGTACTCCTAATTAACTGGAAAATGAATGTCTATATTCATAATTTGTAAATATCTGAAAGCTATATTTGTAACCTGGTGCCCCCTCTTTGAAACCACATGCAAAATTTATGCACAGGTCCTGGTGCCTAGAAATACACACCCAGGCCCAGATTCTATAAACGATGCCTAAAGTTAGCTGCTTACATTGGCACACCTAGATCAGGCTTGTCCAACATCGGTCCTCAAGGGCCGCAATCCAGTCGGGTTTTCAGGATTTCCTTGCATGAGATCTATTTACATGCACTGCTTCCATTGTATGCAAATAGGTCTTAGGCATATTCATTGGGGGAATCCTGAAAACCCGACCTGGCAAGGGCCGAGATTGGACACCACTGACCTAGATGATCTAGGCCAGGGCTGCCAAAGTCCGGTCCTCGAGATCCACTGGCAGGCCAGGTTTTCAGGATATCCACAATAAATATGCATGAGAGAGAGATTTGCATACCAAGAAGGCAGTGCAGGCAAATCTGTCTCATGCATATTCATTGTGGATATCCTGAAAACCTGACCTGCCAGTGGACCTCGAGGACCGGACTTGGGCAGCCCTGATCTAGGCGCTTAACTTAATAACACAGGCCAACAAAAAATGTATTTTCTTGGTGCCTTGGGTTTTTTGACCTGCTCATGGGGTTATTTGGGGGCACTGACTTGGAAAATTGCATTGGATAGACCGCATCTGCTCTAGTTTCTTAGATATGGTTGAATTTATTTTTTATTACCGCTATTTAAAAGATCTCTTCTGCAGAATCAGGATGTCATAACAAGCTTTCTTTTTTGAATGAGAAATGTATGGGTTTAAATTACCCATAATTTTTTTATGTATAATGACCTTTGTTTCACAACTATTCATCTACTTACTTTCCTATAATGCACATTGGCATAAAAATGTAAAGCTCACATGACAAAATTGCCTTTGTTCTGTTATATTACATAATTAGGTGCAAAAAATGTCGATGGTAAACATGATTTCCTTAGACTTTATAAATTTGTATTTCAAAGGTTTCTCAACATGATCTGTTTAAAACAGTTGCACATAGATTTAAATTCTAACGGGTTTTTCAACTTTGTCTTCTGTCCTGGTTTGTGTTTTTGTGTACAAGTTAGCAGATATAGTGAGAGCGTTTACATATTTCCAACTGTAGTTTTACATCCAAAACATTGGATTGTTAATGGTAAATAACTGTACAGTATAATAGTTATGCCCATTATAGGAGGTGTGTGACTTAAGCAAAGAGCAAGGTGAAAGATTTCACCAAGACATAAAACTATGGAAGTCAGATATCAAGGAAGATGGGATGCACACTTGATGGCAGACTATTATTGGAATCTTATGGGGGATTGTCCTGGCAGATCCCACTCTCGGAAGCCTTACAAAAGGAGCTTCATGTGTGTCGAATGACTGGAAAGTTTGTATCATAAGCTTGTGCTTTTGGTATGAAACAAGTAGATTTTCTTGTTGAATACTTTTCATTTTTAATATGTTTCCATTATTACATTAGTGATTTCTATTCCGCCATTACCTTGTGGTTCAAGGCGGATTACATAAGAATTGTCATGGTATTACGAAATATATAAGGCGGATTACATAAGGATTGTTGTGAAATGAGGAAATACAACGGGGTAATTTGAACATTTTAGATTTACTAGGGAGTAAATAGTATTGGAGGTGAAGCTTGGGACGGATCTGGTTGTGTTAAATAAGCTTTATGTATTTTTTGAAGAGTAGGGTTTTTGTTTCTTTTTTGAAGATTTTGTAATCTGTGGTCAAAGACAGCAGGTTGGTGAGTTGTCTGTCTAGTTTTGCTGCTCTGGTGGCCAGTAGGTTGTCATATAGTTTTCTTCATTTGATATTAATTTGTTTGATATTAATTTAAACACTACATTAAAATATCCTGATTTTTTAATGGGCGAGCAGAGTGAAGAGTGGTATATGGCCCATGTTCTGTATCTCAAAGACTAAAGCTGATAGGAGAAAACTGGTGCCATTTTTGGAATCAGCAGGTCACATATACCCAGAAACAGGTCTAACATTTGAGGCACCAAAATGAGTGTTGGCCAGTGTAATTTAAAGCTAATCAACACCAATAACAAGCTTAGTTGGATTAAAATTAAAATTAATTGCTTTCTAGACACCTAACTGAGTAAGCGCCTACTACTTTCAGCTAGGTGCCTAGTTCAAGTCACCTACCAGAAAGTCGATATGGTTAAGGGTGGACTGTGGGTGCATTTTGTATGTAGGCGCCTAAATTGGATTCAGGTGCCAGTATTTGGGCCAAGAAAACCCTAGCATAAATAGGGGGTGCCTAAGGCTTTGATACCTACCAGTGCTTAAGTCCAATTTAGGCGCTGCTAGGTATGATTGTATAAACATCACCTAACTCATGATTGACATGGCTGTATTCCTTGGCACCTATGTACTCGTTGAGGGCCAGTCTAACTCAGACTGGAGGAGGGAAGAGACAGACTTGGCTGGGAGGTGGGAGATGGAACAAAGGAGAAGAGATACTGGATCAATAAATGGGGAGTGGGAGTTGTACCAGACCGTGGGAGGGGGGCAGGGGATAATGAAAAGACATGCTGGACCTGGGTTGTGGGAGGAAAGGAAGAGAAAGGAGGAGGGACAGGGTTATTTTATTATTAGAGACAGAGACACGGAAATGCTGGAAAAAGGGGTGGCTAGGGACACTAAGATGGCAGATGCCAAATAGGAAAACAGAGGAGAGATGCTGGACAGGACAGATAGGGATATGGAGAGATGAATGACAGACATAGAGAACGAAGACATTTCAAAGGGCTATTGTGTTACAGAAGCTATTTTGTCAAAGGTTGTTTTGTTACAGAGGACATTTTATCAAGGGCTATTTTGTCAGGGTGCCATGCATCAGTATCTACTCACCTATTCAAATGCACATGGGTATACAGGGGATCGTTTTATAAAGGGAACTCTATGAGTAAAAAGACTTTTATAAAATTATGCCTGGTATGAAGAAGGCATACACTTTTATACAATTTGAGGGTAATTCTAGGATTGGGAACCTAGGTTACAAGGGTCTGCAGGTGCCCATCTCAAACTAAACACCTACTTTTCTTTTCAAAATACTAGCACAAGTGGCAGAGAACATACTTATATTTATGGTGCATCACTTAAACCAGTCCATGTCTTGATATTAATCAGAATATGGATATGTTGTAGTATACTATAATTTGTTTCTGTATTGCATTGTATGTGTACGCCAAATATTGCCATCATAACATGGTATGTACTTTTCTCCTAATCATAATTCTATAAGAAGTGGCCACTTATGTGCATATATGACTCTGTGGGAACAATGGAGGTGAAGCTGCAATTTACATAACATTTGGCTTCTATAGTGCAGGACCGTAAAGTTCTATGTGGTTACAAAAGAAAAATTATACAATTGAATAAGAAAACTTAGTTACCCAGATATTTAGCAAAGAGGTATGTTTTTAGGTGGGGATTCCGGCAGGGACGGGTGGGGACGGGTGAGATTTCTGTCCCCACGCAACTCTCTAATCCCCATTATTGTATAACACCGAGCCCAAATCTTGTGAATACCCTGGATCCACCCATGCCTCTCCACGGCCACCACCTTTGGAGTTGTACGTGATCCAATTTAGGCACCCAACATCATAGAACAGCGTGGCTAGATCTGTGCCCAAATTGTACTTAGTGCCAATTATGTGCTTCTTAAGTCCAATAATGGAATCATTAGAGCTCATTAATTATTTTGCACACCGATCTGGGATCTGCACTCAATTTGGGGCAACCAGTATAGAACCTGGGGACATACACATAAATGCCAATCCTATCCACACTCCACTTGTATGTTTCCATGTCCTGCTTCTTATATGCTCATATAAGTAGCTCTAAATATACAACAGCTTACTTGAGCGCCTAAAATACTGTCCTATACAAACTGATATATAGATAAATCAATTATATTATTCTCTCACATACACATTCTCTTTAAATTGTTGGCAGTTGAAACAAAAAGAACTATGCAAGCTGTGGTAAACAGATTTAACTTATAAATAATGGGAAATAAAAAGACTTAAGCTTACTTCATAAAGAACTCATTACTGTTGCCAATATATTTCTCACCTGGGGCTCTTATGGCGAAGACACACATCTTTTCCTTTATTTATTATACAAAATATTCAATACAAATAAATCATGGTTAATGATTAATAGAGCTGAACTACAGTCTAACAAATTAATTTAAATATTTATTTAAACCTTTCAGACCTCCCTTAGAAAGCTAGATTAGGAGCCTCTAATGAATCTTATTTTCTGACTTATTTTAAGTCTACTGCTTTTACCCTTCCTGTTGTTTTCTCCTTATTTGTCTTATTTACTATTGACAATTTGTATTTCTTTCCCCATTTTTTCCTTCTGTTTGGTATGTTCTCTCAGGTTAGTCGTATTTGTTTGTTTTTTCCCACCAAAAATTTGTAATTTTACTTTTTGTACATCACTTAGAATTTTGAATACGCGATTAATCAAATTTTTAATAAACTTGAAACTTGATATCATAAGTGTCATAACTTCAGTGTGCAATATATTTGTCACTAATTCATTCTTCTTGAT
This sequence comes from Geotrypetes seraphini, assembly GCF_902459505.1. Classification (NCBI taxonomy): domain Eukaryota; kingdom Metazoa; phylum Chordata; class Amphibia; order Gymnophiona; family Dermophiidae; genus Geotrypetes; species Geotrypetes seraphini. The sequence continues at coordinate 425,473,764 of NC_047084.1, forward strand.
GAGCTCTTGTGGGGAGGGGTTCTGGCATACACATTATAGTATGCCAGTCCTACAGATAAATTATATAAGGGACTTGCCAACAGCATGGAGGTCAAGGACAGAACTATAAGGTGTGTGATTTTGCTATAATGATTATTTTAGATTTCATCTCCACACCCTCCAGTGAGAGGCCATTCCACTGATCCATCACCCTTTCTATAACGTATTTCCTTAAATTACTCCTGAATACCTCTTTCACCTTCATCCTGTGCCCCCTCATTCTAGAGTGTCCTTTCAACTGAAAGAGATTCGCCAACTGTGCATTTATGCCATGTAGATATATATGCCTTTCCTCCAAAGTATAATGTGCCCCACTAAACAAAAAGTGTGTGTGTGGGGGGGAGGGGGGGAAGGGGCGGGGTGTGTGTTGAATTTCTATTTTTGAAAGTTTTGTGTACTGTAGGGTCAGTAGAATGGGACTAGGCAATTTTTTCACAATTTTGATGTTTTACATATTATACAGTCTAAAAAAATGTGGTACACTGACAAAAGTGCGCAGGACATTGGTGCACTGACAATCAAGTGCTGACATCTGGATGGAGGACGAGTATATGCCGCCAGTTCCGCCACTTTCATGCCTTACCTTTAGTATTCTGAGGGGGAACCCCCAGTACACTTAGAACTGGTCGGAACTCCCACTGGGGGTTGGGAGGGGGAACCCCCCAGTACACTGTTTGGGAGTTTTCAGTGTAGTGGGGGGTTCCCCTCACACCACCCCCAGCGGGACCAGTTATAAGTGTAGTGAGGTGGTTCCCCCCTCCAACCTCAGAACGCTAACAGTAAGGCATAAAGGCGGCAGAACTGGCAGCACGCATCTGCCCCCTAGTAACCCCACTGCTGCTGCTTTCTCAATGCAGCATCAGCAATGGCAGAGGGTGGAAGGGTGGTGCAAGAGAGAGGGAGGGTGTGAAAGCAGTCGCAGAGGGTGGGAGGGTGGTGCAAGAGTGAGGGAGGGTGTGAAAGCAGTGGCAGAGAGTGGGAGGGTGGTGCAAGAGAGAGGGAGGGTGTGAAAGCAGTGGCAGAGGGTGGGAGGTGCTGGTCCTGACTCCAGTGTGAGAGTGCATGGGATGAAGTTAAGAGGTGAATGGGTTCAGGAGGAATTTAAGGAAATACTTTTTTATAAAAATGTTGGCGGATATGTGGAATAGTCTTCCGGTAGAGGTAGTGGAGACAAAGACTATGTCTGAATTCAAGAAAGCATGGGACAGGCACATGGGATTTCTTAGGGAGAGGAAGAGATAATGGTTTCTGCAGATGGGCAGACTGGATGACCTTTATCTGCTGTCATGTTTCTATGTAACAGAGTACAGCTGTTTTTATCACCCTTCTAATAAAAGACTTTATACATGAGGGCTTACTGAAAAGTAATGGGATTGCCTCTGTTTTTCTTTCCAAGAAGTAGACATGGCAATGCTGTACTGCAGAGCTGCCCAAGTTCAGTCCTCGAGATCTACTGGCAGGCCAGGCTTTCAGGATATCCACAATGAATATGCATCAGAGAGATTTGCCTGCACTGCCTTCTTGGTATGCAAATCTCTCTCTCATGCATATTCATTGTGGATATCCTGAAAACCTGGCCTGCCAGGACATCTCAAGGACCAGACTTGGGCAGCCCTGCTGTATTGGTTCTCGTGAAGCTCAAATGTCTCTGACTGCCGCAGTCTTCATTGCTGGGTCATAGCAAGAGGAAGAACTTCGTACGTTTCATCCTAGTAGATAAGGAAGACGTATCCATGAGAGTACATCAGAGGTGTGTGATTGAATTTTGTGTTAAACTTGGAAAGAGCACTAATGAAACTCTTGAAATGTTACAAAAAGCATACAGTAGTGAAACAATGAGCCATATTGTGTACTCTCACAGACACGTCTTCCTCATCTGCCAGGATGAAACGTACAAAGTTCTTTCTCTTGCTGTGACCCAGCAATGAAGACTACAGCAGTCCAGCTGCAGGTTCAGAAATGTCGATGTATGAACTTCACAAGAACCAGCACAGCGTCGCCACATCTACTCCTTGGAAAGAAAAACAGAGGCTGTCTCATTACTTTTCAATCAGCCCTCCCAGATTTTTTGGTTTGCCTGTATTTTGATATATTTTCCTGTACTCATCCAGGTACAATATGTTTTTTGTTCCACTGTTCCCTTCTTTTTCTACATTCTGAACACTGTCAGAACTCTGTTGTGAAGAAACCCAGCAGCCCCTTCCCCCAAGACAGAAAGAAACTGGTTTTTGTCTCTGTGTTCCATGTTATATCATTGAGCTTTAAGCCTAGTTTTGTTTTAGTCAGATTGGTAAGAGAGAGGTATTTGGCCATCTTTGTGTTACTGTTTGCACTTATCATGAAGCTTCAGAGGAAACATAGAGGGTCATAATAAAAAAAAAACGTCTAAGTCCCCTTTTGGCCTAAGGCCTTAAACATTGAAAGCAGAAGCAGGGAAAATGTCCATAATCAAAAAAAACGTCCAAAAGGAGGGTTTTAAAAAAAAATAATGGCCTGCCTCTACGTTCAGCTGTTTAAACGCCCAGACCACCACTACGTCTAAACTTATACCCTATAATCAACCTAAAAAAAGCCTAAGCCCCAAATGTCCAAAACAAGAGCTTTTAGGCGAAGGAGGAGCCAGCCCTTCACCTAAAAGCTGGATTCTGTAACTGGTGTCTGTCAAAAACAGCACTGGCTACAGAAACCACCTCCCCCCCCACGACATCGGGGCAAGAGGGAGCCCAAGCTCTCCTGCCCCGTGACCCCCCCCATTATGATCGGGCCAGAAGGGAGCCCAAACCCTCCTGGCCTCTTGTCCCCCACCCCCTACAAGATCGGGCAGGAGGGAGCCCAACCCCTCCTGCCCAGGTGGACCCCCTACTCCCACTACCATACGGGCAGGAGGGATCCCAGGCCATCCTGACCTCGACACAACACCCCCAATGACCGCCCCTCTTACCCCTGATCAGTCCCCCCCGCCGACCCGCGACCCCCCTGCCGACCCCACAACCCCGCACCCCACCCCCCTTCCCCGTACCTCAAAATGTTGGCCAGACAGACGGGTGCCAAGCCCGCCTGTCCGGCAGGGCAGCCAGCTCCAGAATGGGGCCGGATTGGCCCGGCTGAAACCTCGCCAAAAGGTGGGGCCTGAGGCACCTGGGCCAACCAGAATAGGCCCGGGAGCCTTAGGCTCCTCCTGTGGGCGGGGCCTTAAGCACATGGCTTGGCACCCATCCGTCCGGCCAACGTTTTGAGGTACGGGGAAGGGGGGTGGGGGTGTCGTGGGGTCAGCGGGGGGGGGTCAATCGGGGGTTCGGGGGCGGTCGTTGGGGGGGAGTTTGTGTCAAGGGCAGGAGGGCCTGGGATCCCTCCTGCCCATATTGTAGTGGGGTGTGGGGGGTAGGGGGTCTGCCTGGGCAGGAGGGGTTGGGCTCCCTCTTGCCCGATCTTGTAGGGGGTGGGGGGCGAGAGGCCAGGAGGGCTTGGGCTCCCTCATGGCCCGATCGTAATCGGGGGGGGGGGGGGGCCGCGGGGCCGGAGGGCTTGGGCTCCCTCCTGCCCCAAACGTAATCGGGGGGAGGGCTGCAGGACAGGAGGGCTTGGGCTCCCTCCTGCCCGATCGTAAGAGCTGGGAGAGGGATGATCACTGCAGGAGAGATGGCTCATCTCTCCTGCCAGCGATGGTGATCGCCCACCCCCCTCCGAACCGCGGCACTTCAGGGTGAGGATCGCTGGCAGGGGAAATGCCCTGCCGCGATGCTCACCCCGAAGTGCCGCGGTTCGGAAGGGGGTGGATGATCACCATCGATGGCAGGAGAGATGAGCCATCTCTCCTGCAGCGTACGTTGCAGTAGGGGGTAGGCAGGTTGCTGGGGCCGCTGAGCTGATTGCAGTAGCCACGATCAGCTCAGTGGCCCCTTTTTTGGCACTTAGACCTGTTTTGACTTGGTCTAAGTCAAAACATATAAGTGCCGACTAGGCAACCTGCCTACAATTTTGGTTATACCTGCTGCACGCCTAGGTCTAGGTCGGCCCACCTCCCGCCCACCGCCCACCCTTTCCCCTCCTCTAAAAACACCTCTTTTCTCTCTGTGCGTTTAGCCAAATTTTCTATCATATTTCCTTTTCCAAGATTACTAACACTTTCTCACAAGTACTTCTGATAAAGCCACTAATGGGACCTAGACAACACTAGAACTGTACAATCTCAAATGCTGTGTCAGAGTGATCAGCATCTAGTGGATATTTAGTGAGGGGTTTTTTTTTTTTGGGGGTGGGGGGAAGGTTGTAAGTGATGATTGAATCTAATGGAGACTCCTGTTTTCTAGAAGAATTTATATCTAGGATTGTTTTTGCTGTGAACATAATATTTGTTCAAATAAAGGATTTTAAAATTAAAAATTTCAAGATAATAAGCCAGTCATGTAAACCTCAGCAGCACACACATTTTTGCTTCAACAAGTCTACAGACTATGCAACAAAACCTTCACAACAGATTAGACAAGCTCGTAATGGTCTGCAAGTCATACTGGCAGATTAATTACACATAGCTGCTGGCAGGGTTTATGGGATTTTCTATCAGCTCATGGGATCTACTGCATTTTGGGATACTCTAGAAAACTTTTTCACTACAATTTGCATGGAGAGTTCTGCATTTTGGATCGATGGACATTTGAATCCTGCTAAGGCTTACAGTTTATAAGCAACCCCCCCCCCCCCAAAAAAAAAAAAACCACACCAAAAAAAGCCCTGTGGAAGAGAAAGAGGATAAATGTGGACCCCTTAAACCTACAAAGGGTTACAGTGGGGGAATTTTTGTACACAAAGCTCCTCCCTTTCTCTCAGCGCTGCCAGAAATCATCTGACAGGAAACATAAGATTAAGTTTGTCCTACCTAAAGTGAACAAAGAGAGCTCTGAGCAAGCTCAATGTGCAGAGCGGGAACTTTTTTTTTTTTTTTTTCTAATCCTGCTAGAATCTGCCATGCTGTTCAGAAAATATTACTGACACGGGGGGGGGGGAGGGGGGGAAGAAGAAGAGGAAAAAAAAGTTGCTCGATTTACGCTAACATCTTGTCTCTGGATCATCTCACTTTGGTCACACTGGCAGATCCTGCTGCTCTCGTCCATAAGCTCCAAGCATAATCATGTGTAAAATGGACATTATTGATTCCTATAGTCCATTGTTCCCCCATTCTAAGTCCCCGAAGTTCAAGTTCAATCTGGAATTACATCATGTCTGGTTTCTCCTGGTTACCAGACGGCTTGAGACGTGACCACAGTTACAGAAAAAAAAAAAAAAAACAGCCTTCTTTACGCTTCAGCTCTCCTATCGATTCAAACGTAAACTTTTTTTTTTTTCCTTTGCTCTCAAGTACGTTTTGAGTATGGAGCATGGTTAATTTAGAGATTAAGTTCTAAATTAGATTATCTAATGGCATCTTAATGGATTGCTGACCAATTTCCTGTGGGATGGCAGCATGCAAGTCTGGCTAGAATGCAATTAATTTCTTAGAAAAGGATCTGAAGACACTGGCCCAGCTGGAAAGGAAGCATTATGTGCTCCTGTGCTTCTTTCTTTATTTATGGCAGGTTGGGTGAAACAGTAATAGGGAGATCTACTGAAGCTGATAAAGGGCAAATAACTTCTTGCATTTATTCGCAGAAGTCAGTTTAGCGGAGCTCCAGGGCACTAAGTTATGTTTGCTTTTGCAAGGTTCCTCTTGAAGGAACTCCGTTTACAAGCTCAGATCACAGAGCAGAGAAGTATTTGTGCTGGGGGAAAAAAGGAGATCTCAAGTTATAGACAAGCATCTATACCTGCAAAAACTATTCAGCTTATGGCGGCAGAAATGCCAGGACCTTTTCTTGATTGCAAGCAAGTTTCTAAGAAACCCTTGGTTACAGCTGGCTCCAACTGTATCTTGTACATTGTTAACTGCAGTAGTCAAATTCCATTAGGGTTTAGCCTCCCATACAATAAAGAAACCCTGCAGACTCTCAAGCCATTTGCTCTAAAGCTGGCCCATTGCATTAATTAATTTGTATAAGCAGCCCTGTTTGAAAATCTGCTTTACCTGAACCCCAAAGAGTAATTTCTACCCTTTTAAAATCTTTAAGATGAATAATTAAAATAATAAAACAGCTTTATTGTGTTGTATGGCCCTTAGAGCTGAAACCTGAAAAGGAAATTCAGTATTGGGAGAATAAAGCTCCCCTCAGGAACCCAAAGCACAAACCAGCTGCTGTAGTATACTTATGTGTCAAGATAAGAAGCTGAAAGCAGGAAATGCTGACCTCCTGTTTTTGCTTGGGTAGGGTCTAACAGTGCAGCTCTGCAGGATATGTTAACCCTTACAACGTCATTGAAGCAAGGGGTTAATAAATTAAAACTTACAAAAAACAAATCTAAAGTCTTTTTACTAGACTAACTGAATAAAATGAAAATATTTTGGACACAGCCAGCTTAAACAACAGACTAGGCAGCTGCCTATGGCAGCAACTTCTGAGGGGCTGTAAAGATCTGGTGCCGTCAAAGCAAAGAAACGGATCCTCCCAACCACGTAAACTCAAGAGTCACCAGTGCACAGATAGCAACCTCCAATATTCGGTGGCCAATAACCAGGCAGTGCCGCTGAATATCACCTCTGACTGCCACTGTAGAAAGCGGGCAGGTTAGGGGCAGTACAGTGGATGGCATTGGGAAGAATCCGGCCGTTATGCAAGTGCCAGCAATATTCAGTTTCGGCACCCACATAGCTAATCCAGCCAATTTAAGATAGTTCAAAAGCTGTCCTCAATTGGCTGGTGAGCTGTGCAGACCACAGAACTGTATATTGGCCAGGACCCATATTAAAGTAAAATGTCTAGTTTCCCTCTGATTCACCATCCTACCCCCTGACAAGGTCCATAGCCCCCCCCCCCTCCCCAACCAAATTTCAACCATCTGCAAGAAGATGAGCTGCCTGATATTCAGAACTATGTAACCAGCTAGGGACGACTCCTCGCTGATTAAATAGCATTTGACCAGCTAACCACTAATATTCATCAAGTTTCAAGTTTATTAGGATTTTATATACTGCCTATCAAGGTTATCTAAGCGGTTTTCACAATCAGGTACTCAAGCATTTTCCCTCTCTGTCCCGGTGGGCTCACAATCTATGTAATGTACCTGGGGCTATGGAGGATTAAGTGACTTGCCCAGGGTCACAAGGAGCAGCGCGGGGTTTGAACCCACAACCCCAGGGTGCTGAGGCTGTAGATCCAACCACTGCTGAAAATCAGCAGTTAGGGTCTGACTCTGATTCTGGAAACGGCGCCTGCTGTGTGGCAATCACCAGTAGGCACCATGTCAAGAATCGTGTCTTTTTTTTTTTAACATAGGCGCCTTAAATGTAGGCCAGCATTTTAAAGGTCTACTTTTAAGGCACTGGTCTCGTGCGTGGATGCCTAAGGACGCCTAATGCCACTTCTGACACAAGCCATGCCTACAGTGTCCTTAGGCGTCCATAGGCATCTTTATGTGCCTCTCTAGGCACAAGACAGGCACCTAAAAATGGCACCCATATTTTTTTTAAGTGCATCCCAATTAGTTTGTTAGACGGCAGTAGGACACCTACTGCCACTTAAGTTCGGGACGCCGTTTGGAGAATTCGGCCCTTAGTGCCTAAATGGAAGGAAGCTATTTTAGGAGTGTTCCGGGGTAGAGTCGGCATTTTTGCCAGTTAAGCACTTACCAGGCCAGGCTAACTGAATAAATGGAACCACATAAAAGGCTGTCCTATCTTTTTTTTTTTTTTTTTAATACATTTTTATTGAGGTTCACATCAGTGAGAAACAGTCCTTGTGGCACATTTCTTAAGGCCGTCCTATCTTTATGTGGAAACCTATAGCTTGTACAGTTCTGAACATTGGCTTAACTATTCAAGTGTTAGCCAGTTCTGTGTAGACTGGATATTCAAAACCGAAGCCTGCATATCCAGGAATAATACTAGCGACAGTCAGCAAAATGCTCGCTGCCACCAGCTAAATATTTACCCCTGTAAATTTTTTTTCTGACCTTATTTTTTACTGTAAACTGCTGAGACCTGTGCTCAGTTATAGCAGTATATTAAATTTTACTAAACTATAATAAACTATCCCCCCTCTAATCAGTGGTACTTAGCCAGCCAGGAATAACTCCCATCCGGCTAAGTATCACTTAGCTGGCTATCAGACGATATAGGTTTGGAGGTTATATCTCTTCAAGAACATAAAAGGACTTAAGGTGGTTCAGAGGAAGGCAACAAAAATGGTACAGGGTTTGTGCCAAAAAACTTATGAGAAGAGACTGGAAGAGGAAAGAAGAGATAGAGGTGATATGATGCAGAGAAGTAACTAAAAGGTATTAATATTCAAACTAATCTCTTCCAGAGATATGGAGGTGGTAGAACGAGAGGACATGAATTGAGGTTGCAGGGTGGTAGACGTAGGAATAACTTCAGGAAAACATTTTCAAAGAGAGGATGCCTAGAACGCCCTTCTAATAGAGAGGTGGAGTCAAAAAAAGGTGAGGGAACTCAAAAACACAGGGATAAACACAGGGGATGCTTAAATAGAAAGAAGATGGCAACAAAATATGGCTGTTGAGGTGTTATGTTGGGCAAAAGTAGTTGACAACTAAGGCCAGTGCTGGACAAACGTCTACAGTTTTTGTCCTGCAAATGCCGAAAACCAGATAAAATCAAATCTGCATACTGTATATCACATTATAATCTTATGTTATGAGTGATGGTGCTGTGCTATAATCTTATGTTATGAGTGAGGGTGCTGTGCATCTCAAGGAGAAGGGATGGACATCTTAATTTTGAAATTTGCAAGCTAAATACTGTTAGCAATACTTCTGGTTTTAGCATATACAGAGAGGCCCAAAAATGTATACACACGTCAATAGTATAAGAACATAAGAATAGCCTTACTGGGTCAGACCAATGGTCCATCAAGCCCAGTAGCCCGTTCTTACAGTGGCCAAACCAGATAACTAGTACCTGGCCAAAACCCAAGAAGTAGCAATATTCGATGCTACCAATCCAGAGCAAGAAGTGACTTCCCCCATGTCTTTCTCAATAACAGACTATAGACTTTTCCTCCAAGAAATTGTCCAAACCTTTCTTAAAACCAGTTACGCTATCCACTCTTACCATAACTTCTGGCAATGAGTTCCAGAGCTTAACTATTCTCTGAGTGAAAAAAAATGTCCTCCTATTGGTTTAAAAGTATTTCTCTGTAACTTCATTGAATGTCCCCTAGTCTTTGTAATTTTTGATGGAGTGAAAAATCGATCCACTTGTACTCATTCTACTCCAGTCAGGATTTTGTATACTTCAATCATATCTCCTCTCAGCCGTCTCTTTTCCAAGCTGAAGAGCCCTAATCTTTTTAGTTTTTCCTCATATGAGAGAAGTTCCATTCCCTTTATCATCTTGGTCGCTCTTTGAACCTTTTCTAGTGCCACTATATTTTTCTTGAGATAAGGAGACTAGAATTGAACATAATACTCCAGATGAGGTCACACCATGGAGTGATACTGGGGCATTATAACATTCTTAGTCTTGTTAACCATCTCTTTTTAATAATTCCTAGCATCCTGTTTGCTTCTTTGGCCGCCGCCTAACATTGGGCAGAAGGTTTCATCGTATTGTCTACGATGACATCCAGATCCTTTTCTTGGGCGCTAACCCCCCCCCCCCCCCCAAGGTGGACTCTAGCATCCAGTAACTGTGATTCGGGTTATTCTGACCAATGTGCATCACTTTGCATTTGTCCACATTAAATTTCATCTGCCTCTTGGATACCCAGTCTTCCAGTTTCCTAAGGTCTGCAAGAAGACATGCTGCCTGGATGCTAATGGTGACCACTTTGAACATCTAATATGATTGCAGAAGTCAAACATGACTTACAGCTACCCTTTGTCTATTACAATTAACATTTGTCTATATAAATCTAGTAATAAAGCTTCTAAGAACATAAGCCGTGCCTCTGCTGGGTCAGACCTGAGGTCCATCATGCCCAGCAGTCCGCTCACGCGGCGGCCCATCAGGTCCAGGACCTGTATACTAGCCCTCTATCTATACCCTTTATCCCCTTTTCCTTCAGAAAATTGTCCAATCCCTTCTTGAACTCCAATACCGTCCGCTCACGGGGCGGCCCATCAGGTCCAGGACCTGTATACTAGCCCTCTGTCTATACCCTTCTATCCCCTTTTCCTTCAGAAAATTGTCCAATCCCTTCTTGAACTCCAATACCGTACCCTGTCCTATTACTCCCTCTGGAAGCGCGTTCCAGGTGTCCACCACTTGTTGGGTGAAGAAGAACTTCCTAGCATTGGTTCTGAATCTGTCCCCTTTTAATTTTTCGGAATGCCCTCTCATTCTTGTAGTTGTTGAAAGTTTGAAGAATCTGTCCCTCTCCACTTTCTCTATGCCCTTCGTGATCTTATAAGTCTCTATCATATCCCCTCTAAGTCTCCGCTTCTCCAGCGAAAAAAGCCCCAGTCTCTCTAATCTTTCAGCATATGAAAGGTTTTCCATACCTTTTATCAAACGCGTCGCTCTCTTCTGAACCCTCTCGAGTATTGCCATATCCTTCTTTAGGTATGGTGACTAATATTGGACGCAGTACTCCAGATGCGGGCACACCATCGCCCGATACAACGGCAGGATAACTTCTTTTATGCAGATATTTTTCATGCTGAAGTGTGTATATATTTTTTGGGTCCCTCTGTCTTGTTCCAAGATAGCATCATATTTAGCTGCTTACAAGTGATTGGCATGATGGCAAATTGCCAGCTACATAGTTTTTAGTCATGTATGATTATAACCTGCAAAGAGTGGTATACAGTTCTGTCCGCTTTGTCTTATCTGCTGTCATGTAGTGTGTTACTATGTGTTAGTTTTTGAACAACAACAACAACAAAAAAATCTGGGCATGCCAAAGACACTAATAAAGAATTATTTATTTCAGCATTTAAGGGACCTACTTCAGAGACAATGTTTTTTTTTAGTGTAAAATAATCTTCACTGATGAAGCTCCAACCATCTCGGTTGTATTATTATGCTATATAAGTGGTTTTTAATTCCAGGACTTCCTTTTCTATCTCTTCACACACCCTCCCACCATCACCACCTCCTTCCCTGCTCAACAGATTATGGTTTTGGGGTGTCTGCAAATTCACCCGATGAATATTCATTGTGGTTATCCTAAAAACAAGCCCTATTGAGGGATTCCTAAGGACTGATTTTAGGAGCCACCACTTGAGAAATATCAGGGTGGTGACAACACAGGTCAAATGTTGTTGATCAGAGTAATTACAAGGGGGCTACAACTTGGGTGCCCAAATTGCACATGAATGCCAGCTTATAATTTTTGTTTGAATTATCCAAAGCAGTGGTTCATGTCCCCTGAGGAAGGCATCTACAGATGCCAAAACTGGGATCCTAGTTGGGATACTACTTTTTATATTTGTACTGGATACCCAATTGGAAACTGGCTGATATATTTTCTGTTCACTATGCTCTGTATATTTTAAAATTCAATAAAAACTATTGAACTAAAAAAAAAAAAAAGATGGACATTTGATTTATAGATTTCTTATGGTTTCAAGATTTACATTGTTTATTATTAAAGCATCTGTTTGGTTGAACTTTTGACATCTCCTTTGCCTCCTTCTAAGTTAAGTTCACATTACCCCTCTCCTCAAGTCACTTCTCTGGCTTCCTGTCTGTTTCTGCATATAGTTCAAACTAGAGTGATATGGGACAAATATTCATCCCTGTTCTCTCATCGTTCCCGCATTTTCATTCCCTTACCCTCACCATCCCTACAGTAAGCACATTTTTCAGCCCTGTCCCCTCACTGTCCCCATATTTTTCAGCCCTGTACCCTAACCACCCTCAGAATATCACACACAAATAACTTAGTACTTTTTTTCCATTGTAAAAGCAAACCAATAGCTTAGTGCTGTTCTCAGTGTGGTGGCAAACCAAACAATACAAACAATGTTCATTTCCAAGCAACAAAACAAAGCCAGCAAATAAAGGAATACAATAAACCAATCAAGTACAGCCCTCAGAATATCACATGCAAATAACTTAGAGGCCAATTCTACAAATGGCTTTAAGCTAGGCGGTGGTAGGCATCATATCACCACCTAATTTAAGTGACCCATGTCCTTAAAACCTACTTAACAACCTATTTAAATAAAAAATATAGTCACCTGCCTGTACCTCTCAAAGCAGCACTGTAATCACAAGACATCTACCAATGCCTATGGCTGAAGTAGGCGTGGCCAATGCCAGAAATGTCATTAGGCACTGGTAGGCACCACTGTAGACATGATTTCCTTGAAAGGCAGACACCAGAAATGTAGGCCTTCAAAACCCTGGCCTACATTTCCGGTGCCTAGCTTTCACGTAAGTCATAATTCTGCATACAGTGCCACATGTGATTGGCATTCGATCAGTGGTGCTTTGTAGGTGGCTACCAATAGTGGCACCATTTGCAGAATCTGGCCCTGAGTGCTTTTCTTTTAGTCATTTCCATGAAGCTTGAAACCTATACAGGAAATCTTTAACATTAGCCTATAGCACATGTGTGACAGGGTGAAGTTCTTGTCACTGGCCTCAGTGGGAGTCTGAATGAAGTCAGGTATTGAAAGGTACTGAAAAGGACAGTTCCAGAACAAAGAGCAGAGAAAAGCAGGAGCTCCTTCAGGTTCCAGGTAATCCTCAAGGGGAGGAATGCTAGCTTTGGCCTAACCCTTGGTAAGCCTAATAGACTGGCCTGTCTGGTAGAGCTTGGAGTCCAGAGGGGGCTCAAGTTTGACAACCAGTAGTGGGCCTGGTAGAGAGGCTGAGGGACCAGAAGAGTCCTCAAGTTGTGTGTGGAGTGGGACTGGAAGAAAGAGTAGCCAAAGGGCCTAGTAGAGTTTGGAGTGATCTGTGAAGCCTCAAGCTTGATGACCGGTGGTGGGACCAGTGAAGTATCCAAGATCCATGGGGACCCAAGAGGCCGGGTAGCAGAGGGACTGGCGGTGGCCCCACAAGATGCAGCAAGAAGAGTTAGAAGAATCCAAGGTCCTAGGCTGATGGGGACCAGCAGGATCAGTGGTGACTTGTGGAGAGATTGGTAATGGTATTGGGAACTATCAGAAGACCCCATAGGAAGCAGCCTGTAGACCCTGAGAGCATTGGCCAAAGGTGACTGGTGAGTGACTGGCAGAGAGATCAGAGAGACTGGCGAGGCCGGTGGTGATCCGCAGAGCGACCAGTAATGGTACAAGAAGCTACCAGAAGAGCCGAGGGGCCATTGAGGGTCAGGAAGGACCCAGTGGTGACCAGGAAGAGCTGGAGGGACCTGGTCAGGTGTTTTAACAGAATGTGTTTTAACAGACTGTGAGTGTTGTGTTTTAGGAGAGCCCAGTAGTGGAAAGAAGTACCTGGGGACAGATGGTGTGATGGATAATGACTGCTTGGCCCGATTACAACATGGCTTATTGCCTTTTCAGTAAGACCTAAACAGAACACGCTTCAGAAAAAGGAGGTCAGATTGAGACATCTAGGTTTTACTTCTACTGAAATCATTGGAAGTAAAACCTAGATGTCTCAATCTGTCTTCCTATGAAAACCCTAGAGCAGTAGTCTCCACTAGTTTTAAAATGAGGGCTGTTTTATGTAAAAAAAAAGGCTAAAGAAGAGCTGACAAAAATCTTCCTACTTGGGGCCATAACACCAATAACGCTTCTGAACCTTCATTCCTATCAGAATACCTGGCCTCTATCACACATGCAGAACACAGATAACCCCTATACAAATACAGGACCACAAACTAAAAGTACTAATATACACAAATGAAATGCTAAGATGCCAGACTCTGCATGCAGTAGAACACCAGAGAAATAGAAAGAAATGAATTTCTTCCTAACATTGCAAAATATAGACAGCAGATGTAAATTCTCAAAACTGACACATTCTGATCACTAAATTGAAAACAAAATAATTTTTCCTACTTTTGTTGTCTGGTGATTTTATTTTTCTAATCATCTTTTCTTAGTCTCTGGTTTTACCTCCTGTCTGTACTCTTAACTCTGTTTCCACAGCCTGCTTGTCTATTTGCTGTTTTTCTCTCCTTCACTTTCTGCCCTATATTTATCTTTAATCAAAACAAGCACAAGGAAAAGGTATATATATGCCACTAGTACCAGAAATAGGGAGTGAAAAATGTTTGTTTGTAGTAAAAAAACACTTCCCTAATTATGCATTAATAGTTGTTCAGCAATGCTATACATATGTGAAGATTAGCTCAGAGACATGGAGGGGGTACCACGGAAGGAACCCCCCCAAACCACCTCACCATCCAATCAATGCTAAATCTTCCATACTTTTAAGCATAAATTAGTGCCAAATTAATACTGAATTGGTGCAATGGAATTCAAAAACTCTTACCTTATTGAAATACATAAGAAAATAAAAATAAAAAACTTAGCTAAAGCTTGGTTTCTTGGTTTCGACGTGAACACGTATTGTGCTACTGCTTCAGGAAACCAAACAGCTTAGAATTCATCTTTGGCATTAACTTTTAATATTCAACGTTGTTCCATTTTTCTGCTTTCTTCTCAAATCTATCCAATTTTCCATATCTTCCCTTCCCATCTACATGTGCATCATCTCCTTCCTCACTCTGCCTTTTCTTTCTACCCCCTCCCCCACCCATGTTTCTTTCTACCCTCTCCCTCATCCATGTTTCTCCCCTATTCCTATCTATCCATAAATAGCATTTCTTCCACCTCTCTTCTCTTCCCCACCGATCCCTGCGAACCATCTCCTCCCTCTCTCTTCCATGGTCTGACATCTCTGTCTTCCACTTCCCCCTCCTATGGTCATCTTTCTCCTCTCCTTCCCACATTCTGCCATATCTTTCCCTTCTCCCTCCCCTAGGCTGAAATCTCCTTTCCTATGTCTTGCATCTCTCTTCTTCTCTCCACCCTCCCCTTTCCAGTGGTATGACATCTTTCTCCTTCCCTTCCTGTAGTCTGGTATCTATCTCCTCAATTTCCCACAGTCTGACATCTCTCTCTCCTCTTTTCTTTCTCTCTACCCTAGGCTGAAATTTTCTCCTTTCTTTCCCTTTACTGGTATGGCATCTCTCTTCTTCCCTTCCATTCCCTATCCCCTTCCAGTGGTATGACATCTCTCTCCTTCCCTTCCTGTGGTCAGGTATTGCTCTCCTCCCCTTTCCACAGTCTGGCATCTTTATCTCCTCCTTCCCTTTCCTCCTCCCTACCATGGTCTGGAAACTCTGTCCTTGCCTTCCCCCTCTCTAACTAAAACTAAACTAAACTATATACCGCATCCTCTCCATAAAGTTTATATACCGCATCCTCTCCATAAAGATAGAGCTTGGCACGGTTTACAGGAACTTTAATATAAGGAAGGAAAAACATAATAAGAATTAGTGATTATAAAGAGGGTAGCAAGATTTACATTTTTGAGAATAGTCAAGTTTTCAGATGCTTTCGGAATAATTGGAAGGAGCCCAGATTCTGCAGCAGGGCAGGAAGGTTATTCCAAAGCTCAGTGATTTTGAAGAAAAGAGATTTCCCTAATTCTCCTGCATAGATAACACCTTTTAACGAGAGGGAAGATAGGTTAAGTTTTTGGATGGATCTGGTTGTGTCAGGTCTCGTAGAATTCCAAGATAGTGGAATTAGTGCGGGAAGAATGCCATGCAGTATCTTGAATGTTAAGCAGGCACATTTAAAGTGAACCCTAGAAATTACTGGAAGCCAGTGAAGTTTTGACAGAAGCAGGGAAACATGGTCAAATTTATTTTTGCGAAGATCAACCTAGCCACAGTATTCTGGATCCACTGAAGTCTTTGAAGATAGACTTAGATAGATGGAGTTACAATAGTCCAGCCTGGAAAGAATGATTGATTGTACAAGGACAGCAAAATGTTGTTGGTGGAAGCAGGATCTCACTTTTCTCAACATGTACAGACTAAAAAAACATTTTTTTTACCAGAGGGTTGAGATGGTCATTAAATGGAAGTGTAGAGTCAATAATGATGCCCAAAACTTTGCTTGAGAATTCAATCTGCAATGTGGGACCAGAAGGCAGTGTGGGACCAGAAGGTAATGAAATGAGCGTGGGTAGCTGATCTAATTTTGGGCCAAGCCAAAGTAATTTTCTTTTGGACTCATTCAGCTTCATTTGTATAGTGAGGGCCCAGGACTGGAGTTTCATTATGCATGCTATTATATTCTCAGTGAGGTTAGTAAGGTTCGAATCTATCTCAAGAAGGACAAGGATGTCACCTGCATATGTATATAATGTTTCAAAGGGAGATAGATGGAAGAGTTTCAAAGTAGACCTATAGATGTTGAAAAGAATAGGGGACAGAGGTGATCCCTGTGGGACTCCACATAACGGTTTCCAAGGAGATGACATGGTGCCATTCATATTAACAGTGTAAGAGCGGGATCGTAAGAATTTTGAGAACCAGTCTAAGATTGTGGAATCAATGCCTATCTCAGAAAGTTGGTAAATTAGAATATCGTGGTGGCCATCATCAAATACCACAGATAGATCGAATTGTAATAGGATTGCAAATTTATTACAAGTGTGTAGTTGTTGAACCTTTGAAGTTAATAAGGCCAGTAGGGATTTGGTGCTGAAATTGGGTCTGAAGCCATATTGGCAAGGTAAGAGAATGAATAATCTCTCTAAATAAGATGAGAGCTGAGTAGATATGATAGCCTCTAGCATTTTGGTCAGGAGAGGAATATTCGCTATAGGACGGTAGCTAGATGGTGAAGATTGGTCTAGAATGGCTTTTTTCAGTAATGGGGTCAGGGCAATGTGTCCCCATTACTGAAAGAATTATAGAGAATAGGCCTGATAGTAAGGCAAAGCTTATAAGTCTGGTGAGAGATAAAATAGCCTGCATGGGAATTTTCTCAAATAGGTAAGAAGGAAATGGGTCCAGGGCACATTTGCAAGATCTTAATTTGTGGCACAATTTAGAAACCTGGGCTTCGGATACATGCTCAAAGACTGTCCAGAATCTGTCTACTGGGATAGGGTTAGTGTCGCTGGGCACCAGAGAACTGTAAGTGACTGCTGATGGAAAAGAGCATCTTATAGTAGCAACTTTTTCATTGAAAAATTTTGCTAGGTCGTCCAATGCTGGAGAGAGGGAAGTATAGAGGAGTCGTTTTTAGAGGTTAAAGAGCGCCAGATGTTAAACAATGTACTGCTTTGGTTACTGGATCTGGTGATTTTATCACCGTAGAAATTCTTCGTTTGTTTTTTTTTAGTACTGTATTATAGAACTCAATACTGTTCCCCCAAGACTGTCTATCTGCAGGGGATTTAGATTTTTTCTATTTACGCTCCAATACTCGGCATTTCTGCTTCAGTTCTCTTTGGTACGGAAGATACCAGGGGGCCTTACGGGAGTAGGATACAGTTTTAGTAGATAGAGTAGCAAGAGAGCAGTAGGTAGTCTCAGAGAGGTTTACCCAGTTGTGCCAGTTGGTTTCTGGGGCATCAGGCATAGGACAGAAGGAAAACTGGTTAAGAAATTGGGTACAGAACTGTTCACTCACAATTTTTTTGCGGAAGGTAACAGATTTTGTGGCATGGGTTTGATCTCCAAGGTGAGACATGAAAATGGGGAGATAGAGGGTACCTAAAAAGTGGTTGGACCAAGGGACATGTTCCCAATGAACACCTTCGGCTAAAGTTTTGTAATCAGTAAGATCAAGGAAACTGATGATGTCTAGAGTGTGCCCCTTTTCAAGGGTTGGAGAGGACTCAGGAGAGGGAAAGCCCAGAGAGGTGAGAAAATTGTTGAATTCAATCGCATCCTTACTAGTGTTATTAACTAGGTGGAGATTAATATCACCAATAATCAGTAATCTTTGAAATTTTAGGAAAGTGCTTGTTATGGTCTCAAAAACGAGTTTGGAGGATTTATTCCAAGGGATTGGTGGACAATATAGTAACAAAATACCCAATGGATGATAATGGAGCTCATCATTGACTGTAGCTAGCATATATTCTAGTGATATGTTGCTACCCTTTTCGAGGAGCTGAACGTCAAAGAATGAATTGTAGAGAAGTGCCAGGCCTCTTCCTTTCTGGCAATTTCTGGGAGAGAACAGGTTTGATAACCATGGGAATAGAGCTTGTTTTGTGTAAATAAATAATCTTTTGCTATCCATGATTCCGTAATGCACAAGAATCCAGGATCAAAATCCCCTAGTAAATCATTTAATATTTGAGTCTTGTTGCATGCTGATCTGACATTGCAATATAGTGTCAGGACTGGAGTAAGGGAGTCAGAGGCAAGACTGGGCAAGTTGGCAGTAGGTACAGGCTTTAAAGAAGCATAGTTAACACCTCAAGGGTTTTTTTTTTAAAGGGGTAATTTCTGGTGCATACCAGGTGACCAGCATGGGGATTCTGAGGCCAGGACAGATCTCACTAACACTAGTGGAGTCAAATATATTGGGGGAGAGAGGTTTCGTGCAGTGAGTAGTATTGAAAAATGAACAGAGTAAGAGAAGTATGAAAATTAGCTGGAAACCACAGGGACTGATCTGAAGCTGCTAGATAACAGAAACTATAAGAGAAAGGAAAATAGACCGGTAAGAAGTGGGGCAAGGGTGCAAGCTAAGGAGCTGATTAGGAGTAAGCTTCTTTTTTTATTTTATTTTTTATTTCTTTGTTTAATTTTATTTATTTATTTATTTTATTTAATTTTTTTTTTTTTTTTTAGGGGGTGGACTGGCCTCTCCCCCTACATTAGTCTAGAATCTCAATCTCCTATTCTCTTCACTGGTCCCCTTCCCCCTTCCAGTAGTCAGACATCTCTCTCCTTCCCTTAAACCCTTCCCACAGTTTGGCATCTCCTCTTCTTCCCACAGTCTAACATCTTTATCCCCTCCTTCCCTCCTCCCCCTACTATGATCTAGCATCTCTTTGTCCTTTCCTTCCCTGGTCTCTCTCTTTCTCCTTCCCTCAAGTTGTCCATCTCCCTCCTTCTCTCCCCCCTTCCTGCAGTCTGGTATTTCTATCTCCCCTCCTTCCCTTACATTCCATGATCTGGCATCTCTATCTCCTTCCTTTCCACCTCCTGTGATCTGGCATCTCTGTCCTTCCCTAGGAGTTCTGACATATCTTTCTTTCCCTTTCATCTCCATCCCCATGGTCCAGCATCTTCCTACTACCCTTCCTCCCCAGTGTCTGGTTTCTAGCATTTCCCCTTCACTTCCCCCCTTCCATCATCTCAATCCTATCTGTCTCCCCCCCCATCTTCCCTCTCTCTCCCATTTCTGTCAAGAATCTGTCTTCCCCACTTCCATACATGATCTGTCCCCTCCTCTTCCATACATATCTTCCTCCTGTCTACCTTTCCATCCAGTGTGAGCCACCTCTATTGTCTCCCTCCCACTTCCATACAGCATCTGCCGTGCCCCCTCTCCTTTCCATACAGAATCTCCCCTTTCATTTCCACCCTCCATCATCTCCCACCTCTGTCTCTTCCTCATATGATCTGTCCTCTTTCTCTCCCCTCTTCCATATAGTATCTGTCCTCTGTATCCCCTTCTATAAAGCATCCATCCCCTCACTCCCTTTCCATCAATATCTTCTCGTGTCTTCACCCTTCCATACAGAATCAGCCCCCTATTTCTTTCCATCCAGTGTCTTCCTCTCTCTCATCTTCTCTCCCATTCATCACATATCCCTCCTGTCTCTCCTCTCTTCCATCCAGGCCTCTGTCTTCTTCCTCCTATACAGCTTCTTCCCCCCTCTCTCTCTTACCATCAATATTTCCCTCCTTTCTATCTCTTTCCTTCCATATATCTGCCCCTTTCTCCCCCATCATCTTTCCATCCAGCAACTCTCCTTTTGATTTTCCCTTCTATCATAACCCACCTCTTTATCCCCATCTGCCCTTTCTCATCTTTCCATCCACTATCTCTCCTTCTGATTTTCCCTTCCATCATATCCCTCCTCTCTATTCCCCAACATCTGCCCTTTGTCTTCCTGTTCTATCTGGAATCTGTCTTCCCCACTTCTATACAGCACCTACTCCCTCCCTGTCTCTCCCCTTCTATCCATAACTTCCTCTCATATGTCTCCCCTACTATCCAGAGTCAGCCATCTCTTTATCCCTCCTCCTTCCATATAGTGTCTGCTCCCTATCTCCTTTCCACCTAGCATCTCCCCTTTCACTATCCCTCTTTTGTCACCTTTCATCTCTTTTTCTTCCCCACACCATCTGCCCTCTTTCTCTCCTTTCTTCCATCCAGTATCTGCCCTCTCTCCCACCTCCTCCCTCCTTTCATCACAACTGCTCCTGTCTGTTCTTTACCACAGCTGCTGCTTTCTATTTATTTATCCAATTTTCTGTACCTTTCTCCCAAGAGAACTCAGAACAGTTTATTTGAATTTATTCAGTGCATTCCCCTCCACACTCCCATGGCCACCCCAATCGCTGCTCTTGCTTCTCTACAGGAGCATCAACAATGGCAATACAGCCCACCTCATTCTACCAGTCAGCATGGCTGCTGGTCACACCCCTCTGATGTCCTCTTGTTGTTCTAGGGCAGAGCCAGCCACTGATCAGATTGAGGGCCTGAGCAGACCGGCAGGAGAATGAGATGGGCTATATTGCCACTGCTGCTGATCATTTAGAGAAGCAGTAGTAGCAGTCACGATGGTGGCGAGGAAGTGCCGCTTAGAGGGAATTCAGTTTCCCTATTACCGCGGGAATGCCGCAAGAACGGTTCCCATTCCCATGGCACTGCCATGTAACGGCCCACTATTGCCATGGTATTCCTGGGGAATTTTTGATCACTGTTCCACTATCTTGGTTATTACCATGATAACTGCAGTATTACCCATGTTTCCTTGTCACTCTCTAGTTCAAACTCCTCTTATTGACCTACAAGTGTATTTACTCTGCAGCTTCTCAGTATCTCTCCACTCTTATCTCTCCTTACACTCTACCCCCGGGAACTCCATTCATTGGGTAAGTCTCTCTTTGCTGTACCCTTCTCCTCTATTGCCAACTCTGTACCTTCTACTTTGCTACACCGCATGTCTGGAACAACCTGCTTGACTCGGTACATTGGGCACTGTCTCTGGTGATATTCAAATCCATGCTGAAAGCCCACTTTTTTTAAGCTGCATTTCAGTCCTAACCCAACCAACTTGTAAAGCGCCCCTATTTGTTTGTTTGAAATATTTGGCAGTTTAGCAATTGAGATGGCCCAATATTATCTGGGTTTTTATTGTTTTTTTAAAAAAAAAATAAAAAAATGGATAGGGCAATTATGAATTCCCCAACTGCTGAACACATAATTGCTTTTTAATATTGGTCCGATAATTTTCAATGAAAAATACGAACAGGGCTGACTGCATGAATTCTCCTCCTTGAAATATTACAAAACATTCTAATCTCTCCTTGTATTAGACAGAGGCCAGCTGTAGAGAATCAGCTCCCTGTTGCCTAGAATTTTAGGATTCTTTGCTATATAGCAGTGATCTCAAACTCAAACCCTTTGGATTTGTAGGTACTTGGAGGGCCTTAGAAAAAATAGTTAATGTCTTATTAAAGAAATGACAATTTTGAATGAGGTAAAACGCTTTATAGTTTATAAATCTTTCCTTTTAGCTAAGTCTTAATAACAATATTGTAATTTATAGCTAAAGAGATTTATGATCAAGAAACTGTTCTATTTTATTTTTGTGATTATGATAAACATATAGAGGGCCTCAAAATAGTACCTGGTGGGCCGCAAGTTTGAGATCACTGCTATAGAGGGAAGGATCAAAGCTAGGAAAGCAAATTTCCAAAAACTAATGACTGCCTCCATGTCCCCAGAAACAGTACCAATTTCTTTCAACATTACCTCAGGAAAATACTGTAGAGAGGAGGAAAAAGAGGTAGATACTGTATACGAACTAAGGTCTGAACTTTGAGTGTATTCTATGGAGAAGCCTCGGTAGTGTCTTCTACATGATGTTATAAGAAATATGTAAAGCTACCTTTTCTAAGAGGAAGGTAAAGTAACTTAGATCATTTCAAAGGTCTTCTTAAAACTTATTTCTTTAAAGATGCCTTTAACATTTAAAAGGTCCTTTCAGATGTTCCTGCTCTTCTGCTAAAGATTCCTGCTCTTTTTCTAAAAGAATCAGATCATTGCCCCCCACCCTACTGTTTGTTCCTTACTTGTTTCTATCCTATACTGACTGTATTTCTACCTCAAATTCCTTTTGTTTCATGTAAGTTTTTAGGTCCTGTTGTCTTTTTTTTATGTTACACCATTTACTTAAGTTGTTTTAATCTCTTTAATTGTACTGTCATTGGCGTTTTTATTTTAGTCTGTCTCCCCATTTTTATTCTGTAAATGGCTTTGAAGTTGTATTCGCGATAGCATCAAATTTTAATAAAAACTTGAAACTTATTCACTCCCTGCGCTAGCTCTGACATGGATGTTCCCTAACAGCTAGGGAAGCAGAGACTGTAACTTCTGCCACAAAGATATATGGAGCTGGAAGAAGGTGGGGAGTATGTGTGGTATAGAATATAATAAGAACTGGTGCACTCTCAGTACTGAAGGAAATCACTGTGTGATCCCTTGTGACGATTTAATGCTTCATGCAAAAGGGGATTAAAGAAATCTTCATTCACACTGCACTGGGTTCTTTCACTTGCATTTTTCTTTTAGCATTTTCCCGCCACTTCAGATTTTTTATTCATTTATACAGTTAAGTCTAAGATGTGCAAGTGGATTACTAGAATTAAAAGCAGTATTAAAATGAAGATGATCTGTTTTCACTATATTGAATGTTGCCATCCTATCCGTAAAGTTTATTGTTCACAAGGCTTGCTGAACTTATAAGAGCAATGGAAAGAGCTCATAACGGAATGGTAACCTTTTCTGGGTCTTCTAAGAAGAGAGCCCCAGTTTCCTATGGCAGCTCAGTTTCTAAAATTCTTCAAGAATTATGTGCTACAATTGGATGCATGAAATAGCCTTGAGGAGGTTACAGTTGGCCCAAAACTCTGCCAAATGGCTTCTTCACAATGCACAACGCTATGATCATGTTACTCTCCTCTCCTAATATCATTGACTTCCATTTCAAATTTTAGTCATCACATTTAGATCAATAAGGGTTGGCTTGCCTACACCTCTTCTTAATACACTTATCCTGCAGACCTCTTCTCATCTTTTGTGTTCCAATAATGACAAGATGTTCTCAATTCCCCCTCCATAACAAGCATGATGGGTCACTACTAGAAACTCTGCCTTCTATATTTTGGTTTCTTTACTGTGGAACTCTTTGCTAAAATATATTCAAGGCTGCCCTAAAGATGTGTTTCTTTCTCTAAGCATTTGGAGAAGGTTGACTCAGATTTGGGGTGTTGGGCACAAGAACTGATGTCCACATCCTCTCCTGATTCTCCTTTCTTTCCTCTGTCCAAATAGAAATTTTTTGTGATGCAAACTGCTTTGATATGATACAAACTGTGGTACAGAAAGTTTGGCAATAAACAATATTCTTACATATTTGTTTGCATAATAAAAAAAATAAAAATTAATTAATTAAATTAATAAAAAAAAAAATTAATTGTGTTCTTTTGTGAGTGCTTGGAGAAGGAAGTTATAGGCACCAACATAGGGGAGAAGACGAAGAGTTCTCAGGGATGGGGACATAAGAGGATGGAGAGTGAAGATAGAGAAAATATTAGACATGGAGATGAGAGAAGGAAGGATAATTAAGGATGCGGAAAAGGAGGAAGATCAGGTATAGACAGAGAAGGGAAGAGAGAGAAGATTGGGGATGGGGTACAGAGAAGGATGGATGTTTAAAATGAGAAAAAGGAAGGAAGGAAGTGAGGTTCTTGGATCTTGGAGGGAGGGATTCAGAAAAAGCATTTGATGTGAAAGTATTATTTCTCACTTGCTTTATGGGAACAACAATGGCACTTTAGTAATGAGTAGTTCATAAAGAAGCTGATTTTTGCTCAGCAGGGCTACTGAAAAGCAAATAAAAGCTGGTCTTAACTTCAATGATTTGAAAATTAAGGGATTTTCTGCCAGCAGAGGACTTTTGCACAGTGATAAGTACAATAAAATGCCCACTACTTAGGTTTACTGAAGTATGTGATTTGAGCATTGCAATTGGTACAAAATGCTGCGACATGATTAATTGTCGGGGCTCCTAATTTGATCATATAACTCCAATTCTAGTAAATCTCCATTGGTTACCAGTTTCTGCTCGGATCGAGTTTAAAGTGCTCTGTTTGATATATAAGCTGCGACACCCTCAAAAGCCGGCAGTGATGAGAAGTCTTTTTAATTTATATCAGACAAATAGGATGTTACATTCTGATGAGCAACTCTTGTTTAGAGGTGCCATCTTTGAAGCAGGTGAAACTAGGATGTCACCGCCACTCCATGCACCACCACTCCAAACAATCTTTAGTGCGCACTAAATCGGTTAGCACACCTTAATAAAAGGACCCCTTTGTGAGTAATGGATTTGGTCTTCAGCCAGGTCTGTTCGATATCTTCGTGAGTGACTGTACCAATAGATTAGAAGAAAAATTTGCATTTTTTGGTAGAGTAAATAAACTGAGGAAATATGCAACAAGAAAAATGATCTACAGAACTAAAAACCTGGTTAAATACTTGACAATTAAGTTTTAATATGAAGAAATATAGAATGATGCACAACTAGCAGAATAAAGGAGGTAATAATGCCCTTGTACGGGCCTTTGGCAAGGTATCACCTGGAATACTGTGTTCAGCTTGGAGGCTGTATCTCAGTAAGGATATTATGAGAGAAGATAGAGACAGCCCAAAGGAAATGAATGAGAACAGTATGGATTCTACATTAGAAGACATATGAGATTTAAGAACTTAAATATGTATATCCTAGAGAAGATGTGGGATGCGGAGATATGATATGGGTGTTTAAATACTTGAAAAATACTAATGTACAAGAAATAAAGCTTGTCAAAGAATAGGTAAGAGTAGAACCAAGGATGTCAACCAGGGGTGCCCAAAAGGTTGATTGCGATCGACCAGTAGATCGTGAAGGCAACGCAAGTCGATCGCGGAGCCCATCCGGGCTCTGTGATAGACTCTAGATGCCTTCGTGTTCTACCTGCATCCCGACTCTGTAAACAGGATGCAGAAGCTCCGGGCCGACCAATTCTGACATCGGAGAGGAAGTTCCGGGCCAGCCAATCGCTGCCTGGCTGGTCCGGAACTTGCTCTCCGATGTCAGAATTGATGTCGGGGAGAGGAAGCCTGGTCGGCCCAGTGCTTCTGCATTGGGAAGCAGGGAGAGCTTGGGGCAGCGGTGGCTTGGGGGCCTGTTCCCCGATGGCGGTGGCAGTGGCTTGGGGGAGGGAAGGAAGAAAGAAAGATAGAGGGCAGGCAGGGAGACAGACAGAAAGAAGGGAAACAGAAAAAAAAGGGGGCATGGAGAGAGAGAGAAAGAAAGAAAGGGGGCAGGGAGACAAAAATAAAGGGGAGGGGCAGGGAGAAAGAAAGAAAGGGGAGGGGCAGGGAGAGAGGAAGAAAAAGTTGGGGGAGGGAATGAGGTCTGGAGGAGAGGAAGCATACAGTAGGCTGAAAGAAGGGAAGAAATATTGGATGCACAGTCAGAAGAAGAAAGTGCAACCAGAGACTCATGAAATCACCAGACAACAAAGGTAGGAAAAATGATTTTATTTTCAATTTAGTGATCAAAATGTGTCCATTTTGAGAATTTATATCTGCTGTCTATATTTTGCACTATGGCCCCCTTTTACTAAACCACAATAGCAGTTTTTAGCGCAGGAAACCTATGAGCGTCGAGAGCAGCATGGGGCATTCAGCATAGCTCCCTGCGCTAAGAACTGCTATCGTGGTTTAGTAAAAAGGGAGGTGGTATATTTGTCTATTTTTGTATAGTTGTTACTGAGGTGACATTGCATAGAGTCATCTGCCTTGACCTCTTTGAAAAAAACCCGGAATATAAATGATAATTAACATTTTCTCTGCGTACAGTGTGCTTTATGTTTTTTTTAAATTTTATAGTTGGTAGATCATTTTGACTTGGTCATTTTAAAAGTAGCTCGCATGCCCCAAAAGTGTGGGTACCCCTGATGTAGATTCTAAAGCAGGGGTATCCAACCTCGGCCCTCACCAGGTCAAGTTTTCAGGATTTCCCAAATGATTACACATGAGATCTATTTGAATACTCCTAAAAACCCAACTGGATTGCAGCCCTTGAGGACCGACGTTGGACAACTCTACTCTAAAGCACCATCAGGAAATATTTGTTCACTTAAAAGGGTGACAGGTTCCTAGAATTCTCTCCTAGAGAAGGTGGAGGAGACAAAAATGGTGATGAAATCCATAAAGATTTATGATATACAGAGGATTCTTAAGTAGCAAGAGAATAGAAACCAACCATTAAGAATTTGTACCATAATAGCAGTGAAATGACTTTTTGCACTTCTAAAAAGACGTGAAGGAGTAACCTGCACCAAGTAGCAGTTATGAAGGCATGGGACAGGAGGGAGAAAGAGCTTTTCAGTCTTCAGAGTGCCGCTATGATATATTCAGAGTGCCACAAACGGGAACCAATCACCAATTTTCAGCAGCATTATCTGCTTAAATCATTACTGATCACACTGGAACATTCCAGATAGCACCAGGGCATTCTGGGATAGAGATGGAACTTATCCAGGATAAATTCTGATGGACAGGCAATGCCCAGATGTTCAGCACTAGTATTTGGGTACCAGCTGGCAATGAATATCAAGATATAACTTTTAATTGTCGCAGTTAATGTTTAAAAACAATGCCAACCATGGAGTTTAAATATTGGCAGTCAGTTTATACAGCTTTATCCAATAGGATTAACTGATCTCTTTCTTCGGTTAAATCCTTTTCCTGATTCTTCCAAACTCTTTTGTGTCTTTATATCTGTCGCTCTTAACTAGATTGTAAGATCTATAGAGCAAGCTTTCATTCTTCTATGTATTTGTATATGTAACATACATCTTGCAATGCTACAGATATGTTTCATAGCTGGAGTTGGAAGAGAAGACAGTGGTGTCCCTCCTCTGCTTCTTGTCCTGTTCACCCTCACATTTCTTACCCTTTTACTCCCTAATCCTACAGGTCTTCCTTATACTCTCTCCCTCTCTTTCTGTTCTGCTTGTTCTCTCCTTTCTTCTCCCCAGCCCCCGTTATCCTTCTATCCCTCCCTATCCTCATGCCACGTGCCCAGATACACATACATAAGTACATTCACCCTCTCCTAGCTCCTATTTCATACAGTCTCATACTCCTGGCTTCTTTCTTTCCTTTATTTTAACATTTCTATTCCTCTTATCATCTAAGTGGCTTGCAATTACATAAATTACATTGTCTTTCACACATACTCCATCTCTAATCTGTTTCCCATTCCTCCATCTCTTACCCCAAAGCCTTTTTCACTCTAAATCTCCCACTCCACTGTTCAGTATTCACCCCTCCCCCACCGAGCCATACCCTGATTGGGCAAAAGGAAGATGACGAGAGCATGCTCCTTCTATTCTGCTGCCCAGTCCTCCACAGCTATTCAAAGGACTCTGTGCTTCCATGCGTTCAAAGCAGCACTCACAGTCCTAGGCAGGATGGGACCCAAGTTTCGGCCACTCTTTTCCTCTTCCTGCACCTGATCAATATGAGGGGGGATGCTCAAGAAGGGAAGCTGAAAGCACTTCGCAAGTCAATGGCTGCTTACTGAACCCAGCTCTTTCCAAAGTCTACTGCAATGATTCTGCAGGAGATCAGCAAATTCTGCAAGAAGAGCCAAATTCTAAGACTCTTATGTTACCATGGAAGTCTGGGAGACTAGGAGCAGTACCAAAAGCTCATGCACATCCAATTGGAGAAGATAGGTCCATGTTCTCTGTTTATTCCTGCTAACATCAAAAAAAAAAAAAAGATTTGAAACAAGAAAGGAAACTGAATCAGTCTAGAAGTACAGTGGTGCCTCACACAACGAACTTAATTGGTTCCAGGAGCAAGTTTGTTATGTGAAACGTTCGTTATGTGAAACGCGTTTTCCCATAGGAATACATGTAAAAAAAAATAATTCGTTCTGCAGCATAAAATATGCTAAGATGACATAAAAAAGATAAATTTTTTGTTATTATTTTTATTTAGATACATCTAAAAACATACATCTCCCTGTCCTTTTACTTCCACTATCTTCCTATCCCATCTCTATTCCCTTTTGTCCCTCTCCCCATGATCAATCATCTCACCACCTCTCTCTGCCCTCACCCTCAGGGTTCAAGATTGCTTCCACTCTTTTTCCTGTTGTTCTCTCTGCCTGTCACCCTATGATTTAGCATCCCTTCTGCCCTTGTCCAATATTTCCCCTTCTCTCCCTCCCTCTCATCCCCTGCTCCAACATGTGCTTTCAGCGGCCTTCTCCCCCCTTAAGCGTCTTTTCTTCTCCACTCCACCTTTCCTCCCTCCCTGCCTCCACCTTTGTGGCGCTTTTGCACCCGACCGACAACAGAACAGGCCCGGTCGGACAAATCTCCCTGTCCTGTAGCCGCGAATCTAAATTACCTTCTTACAGCAGCTGGATTATTGAAGCTGCTGTAAGAGGTAATTTAGATTCGCGGCTACAGGGCAGGGAGGTTTGTCGGCCGGGCCTGTTGTCGGTCGATCGGGGGACCTGACCAGCTGTGCACATTCTTCGGGGCGGACCGCCCCCTCCCCCCTCTTTCGTTCGCCATTGCCTTCTTCCTACCTGCCCTGCCGCAGCCGCACACAGCCGAACGGAAGTCTTCCTGATGTCAGCGCTGACGTCGGAGGAAGGGAGGGCTTTGCTTAAGCCCTCCCTCCGACGTCAGCGCTGACATCGGGAAGATTTCCGTTCGGCTGTGTGCAGCGACAGGGCAGGTAAGGAGAAGGAGACTACCCTCGCGGCTCGACCAACCCCGCTGCGATCCAACCCCGCAGGAACCCCGGACTTCGTTGTGTGAAACGAAGTCCGTTGTACGAATCAAGACATAAAGTTCGTTGTGCGCAGCGTTCGCTGTGCGAGGCGTTCGCTGTGCGAGGCACCACTGTATTTTAATATGAGTTGTTTAAATATAATTGTTTCTTATTTGGGATACTTGGAAGTTTCAGATGTTAGCAAACATTATAATGTTCCTGGGCCCTTGTGGAAAATCTGATAACTGTGACCATTGACCATTAAGCATTTTCACTGAAAATAGCAGTTGAATGAATTTTTGCACTTCTAAAACGACATGGAGGAGTAACCTGCACCAAGAAGCAGTTATGAAGGCATGAGAAAGGAGGGAGAAGGAGCCTTCCAGCCTTCAGAGTGCTGCAAACTGGAACCAATCACTTGTAGAAGTCTTTCTTTCAAATCTTTGCAGCAGTGCTGTTTTTACGAGCAGTTTGTTCAGACGACCTTGAACTATACCTATTTTTCAACATAATATTCACAGCCTCTTGCTTTCTGCTGCTGATTTAAGAAAAAAAAATTGCAGCAAATATGCAGACAAGCTAAGTATATCCCACTTCCCTACAATGATCCCTTCTCTCATTCACACTCCGCAACCCCGCTTCAGTACCCCTACTCCTTCCTCACATTCCCATTTGATCTTCTTACTCTTTCCCCACAGCAATTCTGATCCCCTCACTCAGTCTCACCCCAAATCCTCTTATACCTCACTGCATCTCCAATCCCCTCACACTCCCTTATCGCTGTGCCATACTCACTCACTCTTCCCTTACACCCATCTACTTCTATTCTCCCTTTGCAACCACAATCCCCAGAAAGCCCCTCCCTTTAACCTTTCCATTCCTAGAGAACCTCATATTTATCCCCCATTCCCAGTAAAGCTTTCTCTTCCTTTCCCCCATCTCTTGCCCTGCACCCTTCATTCACCCTCTCAGCCACAGAAAGAGGATACCATTGGCAGCTTTGTACCTCAGACCCTATCCTTTCCCACTGTCAAAGACTCTGGCCCTCCATATCCTGTGACAATTTTGTAGGACACAAGGAATTTCAAGGGAAAGGCTAGACTTTGTAAACTTTCCCAGAGCTGCAGTATGCAGGAGACTGAAGGTCCTGATAACATTAGATGCATGAAACCTAACCTACATACCTCGTAGCCATGAATCCTTTATTGATCTGTGTGTCCTTTCCATATTTCTTGAAATCTATCCAGTCAATTGAAATCACCTAAACCAAGGTTTGGTGTCATTCGAATCTACTGTACTGCACTTTTGCTCAGACAAACTGTTCTAAAGTTTACATGTGGAGTAAAATCAAAATTCACTGGGTAATAATAGCAAAGACCTTTGGGAGGGAAGCAAGGGGTACAATGTTACAGCGAGGACACATCTGGCAAGAATGCTTGACTTTGCCCATTTTAAAAGCTAAGCTACGCCAGTCCTTGTTTCGACTAACACTTTATATGAGCCTGTGGCCCTCCATGTCTTACTGAAAGCAGATTGCAAATATAACCGTGCATTGAGGAACAATCAACACTCACTCAATGTGATTATTATGACCTGTAAAACGCTGATATTTTTACTCTATGAAAATGCTGTGCTTTAAAAAATAAATAAATAAAAGTGTTTACCCTAGGATTATGTGATACTTCTTACATTTCTGCAGTCTAGAGATTTCATGCCATGCAATTTCTTTCTTTCTTCTCATTAACATACAGCCCTTTTTACTATCTATTCCTGTCTTTCTTATATGTAAAGAGAGAAAAAAAATAACTTTTTCACCAATGATGAACTTTAAATATGCTTCTTGGAAATATAAAACATGGTTTGCTTTTATCTTAGCTTCCTTAGTGCATTTCTGATTCAGAATTATAGTTAGTCAGTTAGTAAATTGTTTGTTAGTTAATGGCTGCTCCTATGGAAAGACAAGTGATCTGTTCATGATAAAGGCCTAGAGATCATGAGACCAGCTACACACCAGACATTCACCTTCTAGTATAAGTAGATTCTCTCTAACCTCTATATACATGTGTCATTTAAAAAGCAAAGGCCCAAAACAGACAATGCTTTCAGTTGATGTTTCATAGAGGCTGGTGCCTGCAGTTCCTTTAGATTATAAACTCTACATATTTGCTGCTGTCTAGAAGTCTCTGGAACCTTCAATTTACATTCAGAGATATCTAGAAGTCTCTGGAACCTTCAATTTACATTCATAGAAATGCTGAGCTTTGCAAAAGAACATGGGTGTGTTTTTTAGGAGCTATAGTACAGGTATGTATTCTTTAACTTTGAGATGTATAAATAAATATACTGTATCCCAAAATTAAATAAAGCATTTTATCTGGTGAAAGGTAAAACAGATATTGCAACTTAAATGTAATTTCTACAATTTATAGATGGAGTGTAGGGTTGGAAATAATTAAAATGTTACCTTTGCCAAGTAATTCCCAATGTATCCTCACTGGCACTGGGGTATAAATGCCTGCCGTTTTGATTCATGGTCCAGTCACAAATCCTCAGCTGTCAATTGAAACCTAGCAGTCAGATATGGATTGAGCAGTACTACAAATTTTCTTTTTAGTATTTAAATGAACACATGCAACGCCCACATATCTTTCCAAGAGGCAACTTCATCTAAGAATCAACAGTTCCTCTTGAATTATTTTTTTTGTTTGTTTTTGTTTTAAGGCTTTTTAAATGTGCTTTGTAATTAATGAAAGCAGAGAGTAACTTAGCATTTAAGCACATAACAATTAGCCATTAATAAAATACAAACTAAGCTGTAATAAAAGACAATGTTAATAGTGAATAATATTGTCAATAGTGCAATAATTTAGAAAGTAAATCAAAACTGGTTTCTTAAAGAGGGGTTCTATTCAATGTACCATATGGTCTGTAAGACGGAAAGAACAGATCAACACGACTTGGAGGCATGCATTTGTGAAACTTAGAAGGCATGCAGTTTGTAGGGGGGGGAGTGTTTCCAAAATATTCAGTGCACTCTAGCTCTACTTCCATTAGTTTGCAAAGGAAAGGAATTTCAGAGCTGAACCTTTACCAGTTTAGCGATACTGCAAAGTAATCCAAAGTGATAAGCCAAGCTTACTCTGAATTTTGCGTGGGTTGCTTCCAATCTTTTATTCCATCTGATCCAAAAAGCAAAATACTATTTTCCTATGTCAGTTCTTCCGGTAACCCCATTCAACCCTGTCTTTAACAGCTGGCCTCCTGTCCCTAGCAGAATTTGTTGAAAAGATGCAGCACTCTCTTTCTATGTTGTGAGCAAAACCACATCTCGCAGTTGGGCGCGTTGGTGTTTCTTTATCTACTGCAGGGGTGTCCAACGGCCCCGTGAAGTATTTTGTGCGGCCCCGGTCAAGAGCCATGCAGTGTTTTCCTCTGCTGCCCCCGGGTGTTTACCATCTTACCGGCTCCCTCCTCTGTCTTGCTGCAGCGTTTGTGTGGCCCCAGAAACATTTTTTTCAGCCAATGCGGCCCAGGGAAGCCAAAAGGTTGGACACCCCTGATTACTGCATTCGCCTTGCTGTCCCATTAATTAGCTATATTAGGCAAGTAACTGCTCTCCATATAAAATGAAATATAGTCTACTCCGTGATCAGTGTGTTCTTGTAGGAGACATTTCATTTTTAAGGGAAATGAGTGTTACAGAGATACAGGCATAAATAGCAGGGCCGAGTAGATTCTTTGCTATACACACTCGACTATTATGCAGAAAGAATGCCAACTTGCATGCTTGGAATGCTATGCATGCCATTCTCATCTGAAGTTGGATGTGTGGAGGGTAATTCTACAACAGGGGGTCTAACAGGATAATTTGAAACCTCTAATATAGACAATTACTTTTCTATATAAAATACTTGTGAAACCAAGTACAGTGATACCTTGGAATCTGAACTTAATCCGTTCCAGAACCCCGTTCGAGTTCCAAAGCATTTGATTTCTAAGACAATTTTTTGCATTGAAAATAATAGAAACTCAAATTTTAACAGGAAATACCCTGGATTTTAAGGTAAAATATTAACAAATTTTCTAAAGCAGCATTCAGATTCCGGGGCACAACCATACACATACCATGTGCAGGGCGCGTTCGGATTCCAAAGCAGAGTTCAGATTCCAAGACAAAATTTACTACAAAAAAAGGTTTGGATTCCAAGTTGTTCGAGTTCAAGGGCGTTCGGATTCCGAGGTACCACTGTATACACTTAGGGACCCTTATACTAATCTGTGGTAAACACTACTGTATATATGTAGGGCATGCTCAGTCAAAATAAGTTTATTTTTTAGTGATGGGGGGTGTTCTGCACTAATTGGTTAGCAAAGATACACTGCCGCATGCCAACCGATTAGCGTGTGATTAGTGTGGGAGCCCTTACTGCCTATAAAATAGGTGGCGGTACGTGCTGCTATGCTAATGGCCATAGGCTAATGGGGAAATTAGTGCATGGCCATTAATTGAGAAATGTAGACATTTACCAGGGCTGTGGTGTCGGAAGCAAATTTTGGGCTGTGGAGTCAAAGTCGGAGCTGTGGAGTCGGAGTCAGAAGCAATTTTTGGGCTGTGGAGTCGGAAGCAATGTTTGAGCTGCGGAGTCAGAGTCGGAGTTGTGGAATCAGAATTGGGAGCAATTTTTGGACTGTGGAGTTGGAGTCAGTGAAAATGTGTTGACTTCAACTTCAACTCCTAATAGAGTTAAATTGTATGCCATGCAAATATTATAATGCTTAAATTTCTTCTTTCACAGAAAATAATTTGATTAACCCATTAGTTTCAGGATATGTTTTACTCTTAGAATATATTTTTATATTAAATTCTTTGATGGTTATAAAATGTAATATATTTTGCGATATTTATATTAATGAAAGTGGCAACTAAAGAATGACAAGGGGACGTTTGTCCCCATCCCTGCGAGCTCTGTCCCAGAACTCGCAAACTTCTACATAGATATATAAATAAAGGAGTTGGAGTCGGAATGTTTTGTGTACTGACATCACAACCCTTGCGTTTTATAACTATACTAAAGGGGGCCTCAGTGCATGGGAAGGTTCCACGTAAGTGATAGCACCAGCCACTTTTTAACACACCTTAGTAAAAGGGTTCCTTAGAATGTTGTCACACCAACTCTATAGCTTAGTTTGGATGCAAATGCCCACATTTAGATGTTAGCCAGAATGCATATAAATTATAGTATTCCATAATTTACACTCATATTTGTGTGTTCCACCTACATTCTGCCCAAATTCCTTCCATGTGCACACCTCCCATCAAGACATTGGAGAGAATTCAACAAAAGGTTCTGAAAATTCATTGCCCCAAAAATGGAGCATTATGTACTATTCTATAAAGGGAGTGTGCCTTTTACAGAATAGCATTTGAAGCAAATCCAGCACCTAACTTGGAAATTGTACTTACGCCTACTACAAGCAGGTGTAAATGCCAGTGCCCGAATTAGACACATTTTAGCCAAATTCTGTAAATCTGTGGGTATCTTTTTGGAATGCTCTTACACATACCCTGGTCATGTCCCCTTTTCAGACACGTCCAATTGAAGTTCCATGCTGTACATTATAGAATAGCCCACAGCGAGATGCATGTGCAAGTTTTTAAGACTGCCAATACTAACATGTGGTTGTTAGCACCCAAATGCTGATGTTTCTAAGCTCATTAGTTAATTTATTTGTGTATGCATCTCTGAGGCATGCACAACGTATGGTGTGGAAATTTGGGCATGATAAATAGAATCTGGGGCATGGTGTGCACATATGTAAATGACTTGAATGCTGCCATTTCTGCAAGCTCCTGAACAGGCAGCTCCTATTAGACCCATAGCGGGTTAAGCACTGAATATTGCATCTGTCTATGGTGTAGCTGGCTCTGCAAACCCAGAAATTCAATGTCAAAGACCGCACAGGGGCCAAAATCCAATTTTGAGCACAACACTGGCGTCTGTCAGCAAAACAGTGAACGCTGACCGCTGAAATCGACCCATGACCTGAATACTTTCATGTGGCATTTACCCCCTAATTCTGTATCTGGGCACCTGAATTGTGCACTCCTTGTGCACGTAAATTTAGAGAATACTACATAGAACTTACATAGAAGTACTAGCAGGGCACCTAAGCACTGTTCTGTTAGAGTACAATAAGTGGCATAGCATGTAACTGCAAGGGGCATTCGCATGGGTTAAGCACAGGAGGGGGCATGGGCAGGGCTCACACTTATATGTATAACAGACAGACTACTGGTGTAACTGCGGGCAGTGGCACAGTAAGGGTGAGTGGTGCCCCGGGCCATGGCGCCCCTCCCCCGCCCTCTCCCCTACCCCGCCACGCACATGCCCCCTTCCCTTTCCCCATCCCTTTTTAACTTCTCCGGTGTGAGCAGCATGCCCATGTCAGGGTCGGCTCGCCCTTTGATGTCAATTCTTATGCGCGGGTCCCGGAAGTGACATCAGAGGGAGCGCCGATGCCGATGTGGTCAGCAACTTCACACCAGAGAGGTAAAATAAGGTACGGGGGAAGGCACGGAGTGCACACGCACAGCAAGGAGAGGAGAAGGGGGTGCCACGCCCTTAGGAAGATGACGCCAGGAGCGGAACCTCCCCCTGCACCCCTCTTATTGCACCACTGACTGTGGGTATATAAATGTTAGGTATGTTAATGTTGGGTTACACTACTACTCTCTAAGGGATTTGGGGTAATGCTGTAATAAAAAAAAGGCTCTCACCACACATCGGGGCACCTAAATGGCAGTGCCCAGTTACAGAATTGCTTTTTGTTTACTAGAGCTAATAATGTGTATAGTTTGAAGACTTTTTTTAAAATGACAGTTGGGGCTCATTTTCAAAAGAGAGATGTGCATTCAAATCCCATAACGTGCAACCTAAAAAGGGGAATGGCCCTGGAAGGTGAATGGGCAGGTCAGGGGCTTTCCTAAAATTTGCTTGTAGTATTCTAGAATACTGAAGATCTGCACCCACATTGGGCGCTGAGTAGTAAACCCCTAGTTTCAGGCATCAAAAGAAGCACTCGGTGCTATTCTGTAATGGACACCAGATTTTTTTTTTTGGGGGGGGCACCGATTTTTGAATGCCATTTACTGTACTGAATCTAGCTCTAACTGATTAGCAAAGAACTAGGGCAAGCCCTTACTGCCTACAAAATAGGTGTCCTTAAGCACTCCTGACTAGAGAATGACATGGGGAGCGATCCCCGCGGGGAACCGCGCTGTGCCTGTGGTTTGGCTGCGGGCTATGGAGACTCCATAGCCAAATCACTGCAGACATGGGGACAAAAGTTTTCACCGCCCGCAAAAACGGTGAAAAGATTTGTCCCCGCAGGCAAATGTATCCCCTTCTACATACCGCGATTTACCGGGTCTTCACCGTGTGTTCGGTTCACTTCGGGACGGGTGTCTGATTTTTTTCCAGCGGCCATGCTTGTCAGCCATGTGGTCTCCTCCAACTCGTCTCTCTCCACCCGATTTGCACGTTGCCTGACTCCGCCCCCTTCAATATTCTAGCTCCTCATTAGTCAGTTCTTTCCTGCTCAAGAAGGGGACCAATCGCTACTGCCACACATGATATTTAATGGGTTGCAGTAGCAATTGGAAATCGGGGGATTTCGGAGCTGAGAGGCAAGCCCAGGATTTTTTTGGGAGTCGCTGCCTGGATTGGAGAGGAGTCACTGCTGCAGACTTGGAGGAGCTGAAATTTCATTGAAAACTTTGGCGCTACAAGTCGAGGTAAGGTGCACACTTTCCTACTACTTGCCTGCCCAGGGTTGGCGGCGGTGGCAGCAGGGGTGGGGGTGGGGATTCTTTGACCAGTTGGAGACGGGAGTCTGGCTGAGCTGGTTCTTTTTTTTTTTTAATCTGAGTGGGATTCTTTGACTGGTTGGAGACGGGAGTCTGGCTGAGCTGGGAGCTGGTCCTTTTTTTTTTTTTTTTTAGTGGATTCTTTGACCGGTTGGAGACGGGAGTCTGGCTGAGCTGGGAGCTGGTTCTTTTTTTTTTTTTTAATCTGAGTACTAGTGTAGTAGTGTGCTGTGTCCATTCCCATGGGTTACTGAATCCTATTCCTGAACATGTGCTGCAAGAATGGAGGAATCCAGCACATGTTCAGTATGTAACCCATGGGAATACGTTAATAAAGATAAGTATATAAAATCATACCTGTTTGAGGCTTTTATGCATGCTGCGGTGACGGTGACGGGGCGGTGAATGGGATGGCAGTGGCGGTGACGGGGCGGTGAAAGGGATGGCGGTGACGGGGCGGTGAAGGGAACGGCGGTGACAGAGCAGTGCAGAGAATGGTGGGACGGGGTCGGGGCGGTGACGGGGACAGATTTTTTCCCCGTGTCATTCTCTACTCCTGACCTATTTTTTTTGTAATGGCTGCATGCTATTGGCAAAATTAGTGCACTACAACAAAAAGATTGTGGAACGGAAAATCGGACGTACCAGTTTGCAGTTTAATACGAGTCCAAATAAGTTAAAAACAATAATCTTAATTTTCAAAAGGCATTTGACAAAGTACCTCGTGAAAGACTTCTGAGAAAATTAGAAGGTCATGGGATAGGAGGTAATGTCCTATTAGCCATTGATGTACTCTTATCTATTACTGCTGTGTACATACCACCCTGAGACTTATATAGCTTGTTCAGTATATTCTTAGATTCATCAAAGTCTCCTTCTGAGACTCTATTAGCTTGTATATACTCTTAGATCCACTAAAGCATGTGGGGCTCATAATCAAAACTTAAACATGTCTAAAAACCCGCCCAAGTCTGCATGCGGACAACCTAAAAGACAGGTCATCCAAGTGCCGATAATCAAACCTATTTTTTTGGATGTATCCAGGGGCTTTTTAGGCCCCTAAATGATGCTGTGCACCCAGAGCTGAAAGGGGCATATTTGGAGGAGTGGTTGGGGCAGGATGTGGGCCGACCTAGACTTCCTAGACTTCCTAGAATGAACTTTTACGTTGTGAGTTAGACGATGTAAAAACAGGTATAAATGCCAAAAAGATATCCAAAGTGACCAGATAACCACTGCAGAGACAAAGTAAAGACCCCCCACACACTCCTCCAGTGTTCACTGATCCCCTCGCACTCCCACAAAGATTGGAATAAAAATGTACATACCTGTCTCCAGAACATCAGCACCTAGTTAGTATAAGAAAGCCTAGTAGAACTGCACACTTGAATCTTAAATAGCCTGGGGGTGGGCTAGTGAACCATAGAGAGGAGGACCCAGGTTCATAAGTCACTCTAACCACTACTCATGTTCTGCCCACCAAACCCTACTCTACTGCCATATAGGTGGCACCTGCAGCCATAAGGGCTACTGGAGTTGTAGACAGGTGGGTATAGTGGGGTTTAGGGGTGTTTTGGGGGGCTCACCATAACCTATAAGTGAGTTTTGGTGAGATGTTTATGTGGCACCCTATTTTGTGAAGTTTACAGCAGAGCCCTGTAAGGTGCCCCACTGCTCTGTTCCATGTCTGGGTGGCCAGTCCATCACAATGCTGGCCCTTCCCACATCCAAAAAGTCTTGTTCTGGGCATTTGGGACTAGGATGAAATGTTGGTCAAGAATGTGATAGATGACCTGGCGGTCTAGACAAACAATAGCTTGGATATCCAGACAGACAATTGTGGAATGGACATTTTCCCGCTGCTGACTTTGGGCATCTAGCGCCATATGTCCGAATCAGACTTAGACGTATCTTTAGATTATGCCTCTCTGTGTGTTCTTAGCTTGTATATGCAAGTATGTTCTTAGTCTCCTTCTGAGTCTCTCGAGACTACGTCGGGAACTCCCTGCAGCCATTTCCTGATGACGATCTGCACGGGGCAGGAGCGCAGGAAGATCGCTCCTGCCCCGAAAACCCTCTAGACCACCAGGTAAGGCCGGGAAGACGGCAGGGAGGTGGGGGTGGGCCAGAGCCGGATAGTCGCAGTTTTTCGGCATTCGCGGTCCGGCTCTGCCCGTATCCCCCACGAATGACGAGGGCGAAGTGTAGTGAGATAATTAAATTTGCTGATGGCACAAAGTTGTTCAAAGTTGTTACATTGCAAGAGGAATGTGAAAAATCACAAGAGGACCTTGTGTGACTGGAAGACTGGGAGTCAAAATGGCAGATGATGTTTAAAAATTCTAAGGAAATTAAGGATAATTCAGAATACAGCTGTTTGATTGATTTTTGGTTTAAAAAAGAATGACCATATTAGTCCATATTATCGTGTACTTCATTGGCTACCTTTGGAGGCAAGAGTATTATTGAAATTTTCCTGTATCTGCTTTAAGCTGATATCGGGATTGTCTCCAGGTTACCTTTTTCCTCATTTTGTGTTGCATAGACCATCAAGAGAAACTAGAAACTTCTACTTATTTGGTCAATTGTTTAGGTATTTCTGGAACAGGTATGTTTTTAGGCGTTTCCTGAATTCCCCATATGTAGTGGGCGAAAGCAGTTGGTCTAGGTCTTTGCCCCATAGGACTGCTTGGTGAGAGAGTAGGTGTTCGTGGTGTTTTTTCATTTTGCAGCCTCTAACTGGAGGGGAAATGAGTTTTGGGTGCGTGTTTCTCTTGAGTTTGTTATTAGAAAATGCGAAAAGGTCCGTTATGTACTTGGGGATCAGGCCGTATAGTACTTTGAAGCAGAGGCGGGCAAATTTAAACCTTACTCGGGCTTCCGTTGTTAGCCAGTGCAGCTGCTGATAGTAGGGTGTCACGTGGTCGAATTTCTTCAGCCCGAAGACAAGTCTAACCGCAGCATTTTGTATTCAGCAAGCTATGTTATCCTATTGCAGTTTTCGGAAATTAATTAAGACCACTTTGTTCAATAAGTTTATTACTTAGTGAGTTTTATTATTGAAATTCTATTTTACGAATATTTGCATACTTTACTGTATTATTGTATTTCGCTGATTGTCCAGCTCTTTTTAGTGTAAACCGCCTAGAACTTTTGGTTATAGTGGTATAAAAGAATTAAGTTATTATTATTAATGTGAGCAAGTGCAAAGTGATGCACGTGGGAAAGAGGAACCCAAACTATAGCTGTGAGATGCTGGGTTCTGTGTTAGGAGTCACTGACCAGGAAAAAGATTTAGGTGTCATTGTTGAGGATATGTTGAAACCCTCAGCTCAAAGTGTGGCGGCTGCTAAGAAAGCAAATAGAATGTTAGGAATTATCAGGAAAGGAATGGAAAACAAAGATGAAAATGTTATTATGCCCTTGTACAGCCACATCTTGAATACTGTGTGCCATTCTGGTCAACATATCTCAAAAAAGATATAGCGGAATTAGAAAGATACAGAGAAGGATGACAAAAATGATAAAAGGGATGGGACGACTTCCCTATGAGAAAAGGCTAAAGTGGCTAGGGCTCTTCAGCTTGGAGCAGAGATGACTCAGGGGTGATATGATAGAGGTCTATAAAATAATGAGTGGGGATTGGAGGAGAGCAGATGCGGTCCCTATTCACAAAAGTGGTCACAGGGATGAAGAAGGAAACTATAGGCCGGTGAGCCTCACTTCAGTTGTTGGAAAAATAATGGAAGTGTTGCTGAAAGAAAGGATAGTGTACTTCCTCGAATCTAATGGGTTATAGGATCCGAGGCAACATGGCTTTACATAAGGTAAATCGTGCCAAACTAACCTGATTGAATTTTTTGATTTGGTGAGAGCTGGATCGAGGACATATGCTAGATGTAATTTACTTGGATTTCAGCAAAGCCTTTGATACAGTTCCTCATAGGAGGCTGTTGAACAAACTTGAAGAGCTGAAGTTAGGACCCAAAGTGGTGAACTGGGTTAGAAACTGGCTTTCGGACAGACGCCAGAGGGTGGTGGTTAATGGAAGTCGCTCGAAGGAAGGAAAGGTGACTAGTGGAGTCCCTCAGGGTTCGGTGCTGGGGGCCGATCCTGTTCAATATGTTTGTGAGTGACATTGTTGAAGGGTTAGAAGGAAAAGTGTGCCTTTTTGCAGATGATACCAAGAGCTGTAACAGAGTAGATATCGTAGAGGGAGTGGAAAATATGAAAAAGGATCTGCAAAAGTTAGAGGAATGGTCTAATGCCTGGCAACTAAAATTCAATACAAAAAAATGAAGAGTAATGCATTTGGGGATTAATAATCGGAAGAAACTGTATATGCTGGGAGGTGAGAAGCTGATATGCACGGACGAGGAGAGGGACCTTGGGGT
This sequence comes from Geotrypetes seraphini, assembly GCF_902459505.1. Taxonomy (NCBI): domain Eukaryota; kingdom Metazoa; phylum Chordata; class Amphibia; order Gymnophiona; family Dermophiidae; genus Geotrypetes; species Geotrypetes seraphini. The sequence continues at coordinate 425,515,101 of NC_047084.1, forward strand.
GATAGTGTCCAAAGATCTAAAAGTGAAAAAACAGTGTGACAAGGCAGTGGCTGCTGCCAGAAGGATGCTGGGCTGTATAAAGAGAGGCGTAGTCAGTAGAAGGAAGAAGGTGTTGATGCCCCTGTACAGGTCATTGGTAAGGCCCCACTTGGAGAATTGTGTTCAGTTTTGGAGACCGAATCTGGCGAAGGACGTAAGAAGACTTGAAGCGGTCCAGAGGAGGGTGACGAAAATGATAGGAGGCTTGCACCAGAAGATGTATGAGGAGAGACTGGAAGCCCTGAATATGTATACCCTAGAGGAAAGGAGGGACAGGGGAGATATGATTCAAATACTTGAAGGGTATTAATGTAGATTGAAATCTTTTCCAGAGAAAGGAAAATGGTAAAACCAGAGGACATAATTTGAGGTTGAGGGGTAGTAGATTCAAGAGCAGTGTTAGGAAATTCTACTTTACAGAGAGGGTGGTGGATGCCTGGAATGTGCTCCCAAGAGAGGTGGTGGAGAGGAAAACAGTGACTGAGTTCAAAGAAGCATGGGATGAACACAGAGGATCTAGAATCAGAAAATAATATTAAATATTGAACTAAGGCCAGTACTGGGCAGACTTGCATGGTCTATGTCTGTATATGGCCGTTTGGGGGAGGATAGGCTGAAGAGGGCTTCAATGGCAGGGAGGGTTTAGATGGGATGGATTAGGTTTTATCGGAGATTTCAGCAGTTGCATCCCAAGCATAGTACCGGGTAGAGCTTTGAATTCTTGCCCAAAAATAGCTAAGAAAAAAAAAATTAAATTGAATCAGTTTGGGCAGACTGGATGGACCATTTGGGTCTTTATCTATCATCATCCTCTATGTTACTATGTTATGTTACTATGAAAGGGTAGATGTGAATCGCTTGTTCACTCTTTCCAAAAATACCAGGACTAGGGACATGCAATGAAGCTACTAAGTAGCAGATTTTAAACAAACCAAAGAAAATATTTCTTCACACATGTAATTAAACTCTGGAATTTGTTTCCAGAGAATGTGGTGAAATCAGTTAGCTTAGTGGGGTTTAAAAAAAGGTTTGGATAATTTCCTAAAAAAGAAGTCCACAGGCCATTATTGAGATGACTTGGGAAAATCCACTGCTTATTCCTAGGTTAAGCAGCATAGAATCTGTTTTGCTACTTGGTTTCTAGCTAGGTGCTTGGGACATGGGTTGGCCACTGTTGGAAACAGGATACTGGGCTTGATGGCACTTCAATCTGTCCAGGTATGGCAATTCTTATATTCTTAATCCAGAAAGCGTGTATACAGTAACAAGTGACCCACAAGATAGAAACCAAATAATATATAAAATATAAATGACCCAACACGAGCTGTGTTTTGGCAAAATAAAAATGCCTTCCTCATGGGTCTTATGGGATCCCTGGCTGTCTTTAATATAAAAAAATCTAAAAGTCACAAAAACTCCAAGTAGTTAAGAGGCTGCAAACATCTGTGGAAAAGGCGGTCTTAGAGCAAGGGAAAAGCCCATGAAAGGGCCACTAGTTAAAAGAGTTCTTAGCACCAGTGGCATGGCAAAGGTGCCCAGGGTTGGTGGCGCCCCTCCCTCTTCTCCACACCCTCCCTCCTGCCATGCACACACCACTTTCCTTCCCCTGTACCTCTGTAACGTTCCTGGTGTAAGCAGCAACAACCCCCTCCCCAAGCTGCTGTCACGCCATCATCAGCTCTTCCTCTGACATCACTTCCTTTTACTAAAGTACGCTAGCGTTTTTAGTGCATGCACTAAATTACCCTGCGTAAAACCGTGCGGTACGCTTCTAGAATAACGCCAGCTGAATGCTGGCATTAAGGTCTAGTGCACGTGGCGATTTAGCACGCGCTATTCCACGTGTTAAGGCCCTAACGCACCTTTGTAAAAGGAGCCCTAAGTCTATATGAAGAAGTATTGTTTGTTTTTAAGATTGATGCGTTCTATCCCACTCCCCACTTGTTTTCTTTTCTGGTTGCAAACTTTTTAAAGCCATGGCACACTAAACGTGGGGCTGCGGCTGGAGGGCATCCGGAAGTGCACGGACTTCCAAGTTTCCAAGTTTATTAGTCAATTGATATACCATCTAGCACAGATAACTAAACGGTTTACAATAAAATAATAGTAAAAAGGGTAAAATGACAACTCTCTATTAAAACTAAGAGGAATTCACAGACTGAGCAGAACTGACATGAAACCAGATGTGCTCCAGCCATGGACCCGTGACTCTTATTGCTCCTGGTGGTGGGGTTCTGGAGAGGGAGCGGTACGGATAGCAGGAGAGGCACCAGCGCTAGCTGACTGCACATAGGACGTGACTCTCGCCGCAAGAGGCAGTCCTGTAAGTGGTCAGGTTAGGCCAGGGTTTTCTTGGCCTAAATGAACACGCCTAAGGTATCAGGTTTCAGGTTTATTAAAAATTTGATATACCGCCTTATTAAAAATTCAAAGCAGCTTTATCTACCAGCACCTAAGTCAAACCACGCCCAAAATACACCCTTAACCATGCCTGCCTTGAAGTGGTAGGCGCCTACCAGCTAATTAATTTTTTTTAATCTTTTTTTTTTCCCAATTCTTTTTTATTGCACTTTCAGTTAAGAGCGACGATTCAGCCAATTAAGAAAATTAAGGTAAACGCCTAGATTGGATAAGCATGTCTATATAGGAGCTTAACTTCCTGTGCCATTTATAGAATCTAGGCCTAAGTTACAGAATGAAGGGGTTAGTACTTAGGGCGCTAGAAGTTGCTGTTTTCCACCTGCAGTAATAACACTATCCAAATATAAAATGTGCAGACTTTAAAACACAAGTGCTGATTCATATTACCTATATACCAGGGATCTCAAAGTCCCTCCTTGAGGGCCGCAATCCAGTCAGGTTTTCAGGATTTCCCCAATGAATATGCATCGAAAGCAATGCATGCACCTAGATCTCATGCATATTCATTGGGGGGAAATCCTGAAAACCCGACTGGATTGCGGCCCTCAAGGAGGGACTTTGAGACCCCTGCGTTTATACTGTAGGTTGATTCAAGGCCACACAAATAGTGTGATTCAGTCACATGACTTACAAACTCAGCCATAGACAAATGCATTAAGCAGTTGGCATACTAGCTCATGATAAAGCTGGTTCAAATTTCTACACGACTTGACCACCTGATCATGATAAAAATCTACTCTTATTTTTTCATGGGATGGTAAGAACTAGTTATACAATCAAAAGATCATTTGCATAACTAATTCACAGCCTAAAACAAAGAAAATGCACTCAGGTGTTTTTTTTTTTTGTTTTTTTTTTGCTTGCTTGCTTACAGGCATCCCAACTCTTCTGTCAGAAACTGGCAAATCAATGCGGGGACTCCCGATTCTCCTGCTGGTGGCTCGCAGATTTGCTTCGCCTTTATCTCCTCCTTAGATGGGAGGAGATAAACAGAGGCCGCCCAGTCTCTTGCTCCCCTGCTACATATAAGGGCATGGGGTGGAGGGGGAGGGGGGCAGTGATATCTCCACTATGAAGCAGAAAGATGTTTCAGAATTTAGTATAAACCAGGAGATGCTCAATGTACATAACAAAAGGATAGACATTCATACTAAAATGTATATAATTTTAAAGCTAAATGTGAAATTTATATTGCACTATTTTTAGACCTTACAAATATGTGGAAATGTTTTATAACCAGAGCAATTAAAAAGTGTGCTCTCACTCTCTTTACTGAAAGAAAGAAAAAAAATCCTAAGCAATTATATAGAACATCCACTGTTTGGAAAAAGGGAGTTTGTGGTTTTGTTATGGCTGGGTTTAACAATATGTATCCTTCTCAAACAGACACATTTTATTGAAAAGCTTTATGTATGTGTGTATGTATGTGTGTGTGTGTGTATTCTTCCAAATGAATGACATTTTTGAAGTTTATGGTCAATTCAGAGCCCATATTACATTTTTCCTGAAGACTGGAGAAAAGGTAATATGTTTATAAAATGATCACTTTCTACAGTACCAAGGTGTTGCAACTTCCTTTAAATGTGTTTCCTTCAGTTAAAAGTATACGAGTGGTAACCTTTGATCCATTTACATGCCCCTCTTATAGTCACGTAATTTGGCTTTACATCAAACTGTCAATTACGATAAGATGTGCGATATGAACAGCCTGAATGTTGATCAGTCTCCTGGCTTTATGGATATACAGTATTTTGCTTGAAATTGGTTTTCAGAATCCACTTCTGTTCTTACTGTCAACCTTTTTGCCTCAAGCTAAAATCTTCATCTGTCGTAAGATTTGAAAGCGTTACCAGTGGTCAAAGTTTGGCTTATGCTTCTGAAAGTTTTAAAGGGGCTTCTCATTTTGCACAGGACAATTAAACGGTTAGTTTAAAGTTATGAGGTAAATCATGCACACCGAGCACCCATGTCTCAAGACCCCAGTACAGGCATGCTAATCAAAGCAAGGATATTCAGAGGAAATCACTTAAGCACTGCCCCAACACTAACCAGTATAGAAAAAAGAAAGACCAGATTTTAATACCAGCTTGCTATTTTAGGGAAGACTAACAGACCAAAATATTGTCCTTCCTTGAAGAAGTTTAAGGCATGAGTGAACACCATGAGCCATGAGTAGGCTTCTTGCTTACACATACAGTATATTTACATTTTTTAAAAACCCTAGTTGGAGGTTCACAATATGGCAAAAGCTGGAAACTTTCAATGCATTCCCCCCTCCTGGAAACCCTGGAGATTCTGCTAGCATCAGCATTTCAGGAAGAAAACGAATTAAGATAATCAGAATCAAAAGAATCATGTAGAATGGATCATTTATAACTTTGGGGACTTTACTATTTCATGGTGGCAACATGATGTGAACAGAATGACAATGAGGCATCACTATGATTCTCCCACAGTATGGAACTGACACTAATATCCGCGTATGTGTGACACAGCTGACTACCACCTAATTGCCAGGATTTTCTAAGATGCCCTGAAATTATTGTTTTTACATGGGCTAATCATGAATGCTCCTCTTCATGCTACCCTACTGCTACCAAATTAGTCATTTTGTAGTCTTCCCCTCTCTTGGCAAACACTCGTATGACATTTCTTAGCAAAGAAAGAGTACTGAAGGTCTCGAAGCATAGTTCGTTAGTTCATCACACCACCACCACCACAAATTTCAACAGAAAAGTGAAGAAAAAAAAAAAAGATTTAACTTCTGGCTCAGTTAATTGCAAAGAGAAATTTTCACCAGGAATGGAAAATTAAAATAAAGCAATAAACCTGAAGACAGCAATCTATGACAAGTGGTTAATGACGTTTACTAGTTAAAACAGATTTAATGCTGCAGTCCACTGGTATTTTGAGGTAAAAGGGATCTAAAGGTATCAAATCCTGATAAAGCTGACTCATAAGTGTTCAATAGTAATGTATGTTGCACCGATTTTTGGCTATGGATAGTGGTCTAACTTTACATTATTATCAGCACAATTAGTATAAGGATGTCATCAAGCCTGCACTACATGGCATTCTAAGGCACAGGGATAGCACTACAGCATAACTCATCCTTAAGAGCTATCATGTGAAAAATAACACATGTGTTGGCAAATCTTTCACTAGATTTAGATTAGTCAACAGGAATCTGGCAAAAGCTCAGATTCCATGTGGGAACACTTTGGGGCATCTTTATCTGTTACTGTTCACTGAGTTACTCTGATCAGCACATGCAAATATATTACTCCCACAATTCATATATGTGATTCAGAATTTTTTGTCACCATTTTCAACCACAATTTATAGGATCTCTGTGCACAATAGAGTAATGGATTCTTTTATGGGAAGTTATACTAAGCTATCAGTCTGGAGAAAGGCTATTTATGAAATATGGCTGCAAACTATCCACTCCTCGTGGACGCTAAAAATTTATGTCAGCTATTCATTTTTCAGGAAAAAAAAGCACTCAACAATGCAAGTCAATACATCTTATAACTGAGGAGGATAAATCTTTATGAATGCTCCTTCCAAGAAAGTAAAGAATGCTACCTGTAACAATATTTATTTTGAAGGGGTCAGTATATATTAAAATGTATACTTGGCTAATACCACCAACGTTCCAATTTAGAAATTCACCCAGCTCATATAAAATGATTGATGGCTTTTCTTTCATGTACTCCCTTGATTTTCCATTTCATTCATCATGGGCTACTTTAAACCAAATGCATTTAGAACCTGCCACCAGAAGGGTGGCCTCTTTTAAATCTTTGTAAAGTAATCAAAAGACATATTAAATCAATCTCATTCTTGTCTCACCAAGGGATAACCTTTACACTGCCAAAGTAATTTAAGCTATTTCTAGGGACAGTTTCCCCTTTCTTGTCTGGGTAATTAACATGCAAACAGAGATTAACATTTTTGCAATCTTCTATGTCTTAAAATTGATGGGGGGCAACTCTGGCAATTATGTTAGTCTGTATGCTCAGATTTTTCTGCAAGATTCAAAACCTTTGCTAATTTTCTTAAGGAAAGAAAGAATAAATGTGTGGCACGATTAAATTGCAATAGCTCTAGGTATTCACAAGATAATGATTTATATCAGAAATCAAAGCCCAGCTATGCACACATGGTACAAATGGAAGTATACATACCAGCTGCCATTTTAACATGGTGCGGTTCCACCATGAATATCAGACTTGATCCAATGCAACTAAACACTTTTTACTTTGGAATGTACAACCTTTTTACATGAATGGTTTTATGTGAGAATAGAGCATGTAGTTTTGAAAGGAATGTGTGCAGATGGTTTAATTTACAATTTTTATATTATGAATTACTGATATTCAGTAGTCATGCATTAAACAGGCCTTAATTTATCTACTCTAGACTTGGCGGGATATCAAGTTTTAGCAAACTATTTAAATTATAAAGTCTTTAATTTCTTTTCAAAATATCATATGAGACAAACTCAAATATGCTGACAATCCGCTGCACACATTGCTTTTATAATATTAAGTGCACTGGGCAAACATGAGCTGTAGTTGTTTAAATTCTGAACACCAGGAAATGAAAGGAAAAGAAAGGAGAATATACATAGCTACTGTTCGTATCTTTTCAGATTCAGCTGAATGACAACATTGTCAAGACACACAATGTATTCAGAATCAAAGGTGAATGAAATTTTAGAAAAATGACTCTGGGTGCCCCCATATGTGGTAGGAATTTTCTTTCTAGAAAGTTTTGACTTTCAGCACAGGAAAATGAGGGATTGTTTTATGTTTTATGTGTGTCCTGCTCTGATGTTTACAATGGCTCTACCCATCTATTTCAGTCCTGACCTGGGTTGCCCCCTGATGCTCTGATCCCTGGCCTGTCTTGAACAAGGAACACCAGTTCTGCCAATCTGTGTAGTGACTTTGCAACACAGACAGATGCTAAGCAGGGACTAGGTGGAGACACTGTCATGTTCTTTTCATTTGCAGTGTCATAAAAGACATGGAGGGGCATAATCAAAAACAACATCGAAGTCCCCTTTTGATCTAAGGCCCTAGGCACCCAAAGTAGGCAGCAGGGAAATGTCCATTCTCAAAACAAATGTCCAAAATATGGTTTTGTTTTTTTCTGAGAATGACCTACCTGTACGTTCAGGAGTTTAATCGCCCAAACTGCCACTTCGTCTACCTTTAAGTCCTATTCTCGGGAAAAAAAAAAAAAAAAAATTGCCCAAGTCCCAAATGCCTAAAACAAGACCTTTTAGGCATGGGAGGGACCAGTCTTTTGCCTAAAAGCATGATTCTCTAACTGGTGTCTGTCATAAGCGCCGGTTAGAGAATTGTGGAACTGTCCCTCCTTCACCCCCCCCTGTAACGATCACAGCAGGAGGGATGCCCAGTCCCCCCCTGCCCGAAACCGCTGCAACCCCCCCCACACACACACTGAATGATTGCTGGCAGGAGAGATGCCCAATCTCTCCTGCCACAATCCCCCAAACTCTCCCACAATGTTCCCCATAAGGAGGGATGCCAAATCCCTTCTGTCGACACCCCACAAACCCCCTCCAATGATCGGCAGCAGGAGGGAAGTTCATAGGGTATCGGCAGGAAGGATTGGGCATCCTCCATCTGAGAAACAATGCAGGAGAATTCAGGGGATCACGGCAGGAGGGACTGGGCATCTCTCCTGCCGCGATCGTTATGGAGGCGGGGGGATGAGTTGTCTGAGCCGCAGAGCTGATCATGGCAGCCACGAACAGCTCATCAACCTGATCCGAAACGTATACCTGCTTTGACTTGATCTAAGTCAAAACATATAAGTTCCATCCAGGCAACCTGTCAAACTTTCTGATTATGGCTGTCAGACGACTAAGTGTAAGTCGGCCCACATCCCGACCACCTCCCGCCTTACCCACTCCTCCAAAAATGGCCCTTTTTGCTCTGGGTGCACAGAGGCAGGGAAAAGGCCTAAGCTGGTTTTAGATACGTCTAAAACCCTGTTTGATTATCGGTACTTGGACGACTTGTCTTTTTGATCATCCAAGTGCAGATTTAGGCAGGTTTTTAGACGTATTTATTTTTTGATTATGAGCCCCACAGTTTTGATCCTGGGTCTCTACAAGGAAAAGTTAGAGCTTTAACCTATCTCATTGTGCCCTTTCCTAAAGTATTCCAAATGCATTAAAAAGAAGTAGCAGGATATTACAGCTCAAGTCCCACAAATAACATCTCTGCACTATTTGCAATGATCTAAAAAAAAAAAAAAAAAAAGTTGGTTCCAAATCTATAAATCTCTACTTATGTTTTAAAAATACACTGAACATACGCATGTGTCAAGCAGGAACACAGTACAGTAATTATAACACATTTCATATTACAACAATTTTAAATGGGAATGGGGAGGGGGAAGCAACTCACCAGAAAATTATACTGCAATACAAATGACTGGCAAAACCCACTAATTATTATTTGGTATTTTCATAACCATGTACAGATGGTTTCAGTTAGTTCTCCCTCGTAAAGAAAGCTGGCACAACGTCAACTATGTTGAACAAACTAGTGTCTTTATGATTTTCTCTGAGCTCTCGGTGGTGACCTGCAATGCGCACACACTGCTACACGAAGGGCTCCTCTTCCCCCTGCGGCAAATGCGCCAGAGCCCATTCACTGCCCATGGTGCATTTGCTGCGGAAGAATCACTACCGCGGCTTTGTAAAAGGGGGCCTCAGATTGGACTTCTTAGTTTCCCATTTGGGAAATGTCTTAAATTTGAATGGTAATATGAGTGAGGTGAGATGATTAGGGGAGGAGACAGCATTTGAGGTTGTTTCTAGTAGTTCTACTTCACAATTATTTTGCATTGTTTTACGTAAATGTTCTAACACTGTATATAAAGATTGCTCATCATATTATGTGTGGAAATCACTCGGTGACTTTTGTGTAAGCTAATTTATATGTGGAATACACTGAAAAGAATTTTGAATGGATAAGGACTGGGTGGTCCTGGTTACAGCAAAGTTTGGCCATCTGCAGAAAACCTGCATGAGGAAAAATATCGAGGGGAACCAAAGGTCCCGCCAGCCTGGGCAGCAAACATATTGCACTTCTGAGTTTCCTAAATGCAAACTGGAGAAAAAATGATTCCGTTGTCAGTCAGACTGCAGCAAGTAAAAACACCTTAAACATTCAGACCCTCTTTTACTCAAGGTGCGCTAAATGATAACCTGAGCATGCCAGTCTATCGATGCATTAGCGCGCACTTTAGTAAAAGAGGGGGCTAGCACCTGAACAAGTCTGAATTTATATCTTTCGCTTAGAATTTTCTGCTGTTGACTGTGGATCATTTGTTTAATCCGCTACAAATCCCGGCTGTATATTTTCACACCTAGAGTAAATACTTCATTTGCATAAAATGTACAGCACGGATGAGATGTGAAATGTAAAATGTTACTTGAAATATCAGTGATACAATGGAACAAGTTTTTGTTTTTTTCTTTATCACTTGGTCAGAAATCAGCAAACCAATTGAAACCTCTTATATTAGGAATGATGATGATGATGTGTTTGACTGAGAATGCAGCAACAGAATGTCAATTTCTTGAACTGAAATGCAACAATTTAAGCAAGTCTTTGGGAAGGAAGAAAGGGCCGAAGCTCGACAAGCCTTCGGCCTTGAGCTGCTTAATAGGATGGATGGCAAATTAATTCTAAGATTTCCCTCTTATATTCTTTTTACATATAGAGAGCAGTCCATTTTCAGTTTTCACTATATAAAAAAAAAATCTTTGTTCATTTTACCTTGCCGCGCTTTATCATAGGGATTCTGTTTAAATGTTTTTGCTAAGCAGACAGGAAGCAGATAACAAAGTTGTCTTTATGGTCCTTACAGTTCCAGAAACTCAGGGACATTTTTTTTTTTTTTTTTAATTATCTTTATTAGCAACTGCAAAGGGACATACAGCCAGTGTACGGTTCCTATATAGCTTCAGAAAAAGGAGGATGGATTGAGATATCCAAGTTTTATTTCTATTGCTTTCATTGGAAGTAAAACCCGGATGTGTCAATTCGTTCTCCTTTTTCTGGAGCCATATGGTAACCCTATGCCTGTGCATTTCAGTTCAGGAAAATTGACGGTTATTTAACAAGTTTGGTCTCGTTCTGAGTACAGCAGGAGTCATACTAATCAAAGCTCTCAGTGGCAGCATGCAGGGAGGTACTAACAGAACACATTTCCAGATCAGTATACCTATGTGAAACGTGCCCACCTGTTGCTGGTGAAGGAAGGCCGGATCTCTTGGACTTAGTCCCACATATCGATTGGCTTGAGATGTGCCTGAGGCTGTGTAGGCTGGTTAAGGAAGAAGGAAGGGATCGGATTAATACAAGTACCTCTTTCAAAAACGAGCTTTCCTAATGCATGAGCTACACAATCAGCTCGTCTTTGCTTTCCTCTAATTTTAGGTCAAGGACGCTGCCAGAGAGAACGGCGCATGCTATGGATCCCCTAATTATCATCAAATTTGAAGAGAAGGCGGCTTGCAAGATCTTGACTAGAAATACCCGGTTCAATCTACATTAATTAGAATGCCTGTGAACAGTAAGAAGGAATTTACAAGGATAATAAATGCAACACATGGTTTGATTATATAATATAGAATTAAAATGCCTTTTCAAAGGCAAGTATCACATCATTATCTAAGGGATGCCACTTAAAGAAAAATAATATAAAATACAATAAAACTCTAAAAAGACTTTTCAGCATCATCATGTTGCCCTTTTGACTAGAAACAGACCTTTAAAATAGAAATTCTCCAGTGATATCTCTGATTTTACCCACCCCACCTTCCCCAAACCAAAGCACCTCGTGGAACTGAGTGGCTGCTGCTTTAACTAGACATGATCTGTCCTGGTAAATTCATGGTTATGATCTCTGGTCTATCCTCATTCTGAAGCCAATTGCAATTTTAAAAAAATGAAAGAAAACAGAATATATATGAATGTGAAGGCATTCTCCAATTTCTAGAGGTCAAAAATTAAAATGATGTTTGCACTTTAAATATTTGAAAGTCAATTTGTTAAAATTTGTTGGCTTATACCTTCTTAGCTTTTGCTAAGAATCAAAATAATCAAACCCTCCTTCACAAATCCTTGCTTTCACTCACTGAAGTGCTCAGCTTTTCCCAATAGCTACAAAAGCCACAGTGACTGAAATACAAAGCAGCGAGTGCCATTTACTTGGTCACGGGAAAGAATACCTGCCAATGTGAGTATCATAACTGCATAGCTGAAAAGAAATAATTACAATCGATGATAAGCTGTGTATGATTTAAGTCAACTTCCCCACAGCTAATGAACCTGAGGCTTTATTTGCAGCAACAAATTTCCCTTCAAGTGATATATTTCCATTAAAACACTACCAATTGATCTTTTGACTCTCAAGACAGCACTTTCACTTCAGTTCTCATAATTACACAAATCTAATTATTTATCAGTGAATTGCTAAACAATCTCTCCCTTCTGCCTTCTTTGTAATGATAATTCCTTTGCAATTTTTCCCACTTGTGTTGCGTGCAGAGCCTTCATTGAACCTCTTTTTCTTTTTTTTTGTTCAAGTTATAGGTTTCAGGAACCATTAGCTGCTTAGGAAACAAACACTTACAGGGCTTGATTAAATGCAATCAACTATCTAGGGCTGACATTTTAATTTTACATACTAATACATCTAAAACAAGTACATTCTGATGTACTGGAACTGCCCCCAAATTGAAATTCATAAAGATGAATACTTATTCACTGCTTTTGCGTAGCTTATTTTGTGTCACTCAAAGGAGATGATGCTTGGCTGGAGTGATATTTTCTAAACAGATAGTTCACGTCATGCTACTTCTCCTAGCTGCTTGGCTAAAATTTTGAAATTTGCTTTAAAAGGGGAAGTTTGACTACCAGTGGAATGCTGATTGTTTTCCGTTTTTATGTTTTCCAACCCAATGGATGTTTGAAAGAATTAAGAAGCTGTCTGTCTGTCTGCCTGGGGACAAAATAATTCTCCAGAAATTTAATTGAATGGGATGAAACTTGGCTTGAGGGAAAAACTGGTGAAAAGATAATTTTGAAAATAGTCCAGTTCAGACTGGGGGCTCCAAAGAAATAAGCTCCCACCCCCCCAAAAAAAATACAGCCCAATGTATTTCTGTGGGAGAAGTTGTTCCAGCTTCTGAGGCATAGAAACTTAGAAAGAAATGGATAGTTAGAAAAAAGGTGATGACAGTCGAAAAAGTGGAATTCTCTACCTTTCCAAATCCCCATCTACACCTAAAAATTATCAACTAACTGCCACCACACCACACAAACTGACCCATTCCCCAAAACTACCCCTCCCAACTATTATCCTGTCCCCCAAATTGCTCCATCCTCAGAACCTACCCCTTGGGACTTTCTCAAATCCAAACATTACTATTGCAACTGCCACACAACCTCAAACTGCCCCATTCCCTAAAACTCCCTCTAGCAATCTGCCCCATTCTAAATAAAGTACTTCTCCAACTGCCTTGTCACCCTGTAAAATGTCTTAGTATTAAAAATTAGCTCTATACGCAAGGGAAATTCTTATTAACTGAGGTGATAATAAATATCTCAGTCACTGATCACCACAATAAATCAACCAATCAAAAAATGAAAAAATAAAACACACCAAAAAAATTATAATGCTTTAAAGTGAACGCTCAGACCCACAACCGAAACTCTAGTGATATTTCACGGAGCCAGTTGTATTAGAGACCATCACAGCATGTTCACCATCTCCACCCCCTGTTATCATAGAACCATCATTCTATCAAATTCCAACTTAAAACGAGAAGTTACTGCATAAATATATGAGTTGTTATAGATTAGTTGGAAAATCCAATACTTATCTGACATGCATGGTGGCAATATTACTGCTCTATAACTGCTCTGAGTGCATTCTTAAATTTTTCTAAACTGCTGCCATACTCTCAAGACCGCCCTGGGTGCCAACCTTCTTCGCTACGGCACTATTTAAAGGCAACTCTGTAAACTCAGTGCTAAATTTCCATCCCTGTTTAGAATAATAGCATTTGGGATGCAAAAACCCGAAGGAACGGTACAGTTTAGGGGGTGAAGAACTTTTGTGCATGACAGAAGAGCGGGACTTGGGTGTGATTGTGTGTGATGATTTTAAGGTGGTCAAACAGATTGAAAAGATGATGGCGAAAGCTAGAAGGATGCTAGGTTGCATAGGGAGAGGTATGGCCAGCAGGAAAAAGGAGGTATTGATGCCCCTGTATAAGACTTTGGTGAGACCTCATTTGGAATATTGTGAGCAATTCTGGAGGCCGCACCTACAGAAGTGGATATAATGATGAACACTATACGTAGCACTCCAGTAAGCAGTTAAGCAGGGCTCTATGCACAGAGATTAATATCTTTTTCTGACTATGGGGGTAAAATTAATCATTGAACATCAACCATAATTTCAGTAACTTCTAATGAATGTCATCTTCCTAAATATCTGACATATGGAAAAATTGGAAGCAGGCTGCACTATGCTTCAGATATAAAATGGCAATGCTACCTTCCTTTTGTTCTTTAGTGTTTTTTAAAAATAGTTTAATATGGTTAAGTTCTTTTCCTATTAAATGTTGTATGCTATCTAGCAAAGCCACTGGACAGTGGTATTCATTCCACATTTTTAGGGACTGTCATTCCTTTGGCCCAGGTTTTCAGGATATCCCTATGTTTGAAAGAAATTTGCATATGATGGAAGAAGTAAGCATGCAAACCTTAAGCAAATTCATTAGGAATATCAGGAAAATCAGACTTCCTGGCATCCCTTGTAGACCTGGAGTGAATAATAAGCCTAAAGGAGAATCCTGCCCCAAAACTGAGCCAAAAGAAATGGACAATCCAGAAGCTAATTATGGAAATTATATCCATAAGCATGATACTTTTTGTTTGATCAGCTAAAGATGACTGCATTAGGAGCATCTATCTATACACTTAGGCCCTGATTCTATAAAAAGACACTTATAGTTAAGTACCTGGATCAGCAGGCCTAGCCAATCTGGGCATCTAACTTAATTTTTTTAATTGGTTTAACCAACACTAATAATTGAAAGCACCATTAAAACCAATTAAAAAAAATTTTTTTTTAATTAATTTGCCAGTAGGCGTGTACACTGAGGCACCTACCAGCAAATAGGCATAGTTAGGGGTGGATTCAAGGCAGAGTTTGAGTATGGATTGATTTAGGCGCCTACCTTAGGTGCACCCACTTAGACCAAGAAAACCCTGGCCTGAATGGCAGTGTGCCTAAGGATTCAATGGCTACTGGCGTCTAAAAATGCTTAGGCGCTGCTAAGAGTGATTCTATAAACGGTGCCTAGCAGTTGATTGACAACCATGCCGAAAGGCACCTAGGAGTTAGTCATCGTTTTTAGAATTAGGGCATTAGTATTTCATTTCAGCTCCCTTAATAAAAAGAATTGCTGTACAACACATGCTCATAAAGCTTTTCCAATGTGTGGTGGAATAATATTATGCAAGGGGCATAATTTCAAAAGATGAAGGCCTTGTATTCAGATCACATACCTGATAACAGGTCAGGCAAAGAGAATCCACTGATTCCAAAGCTTGAAGCAGCTTAAATGGACACTAATACTGATCCTTTAGGGACCACATTCCTTATCCTATCTAAAATACTTACTGGTTGCAGTTGGTGAAGCTGCCTCACCTTCAGTGGATGTAGTGATGGGCTTCGTGTCTGTCATGGTCAGAGTCACAGGCCGCACTGCTCCATGATGGGGAGAAGGCGCCAACACTGGAGTAAAATGGCCAGGCACTTTTCCTACTACTTGACCACTGCTATTAGGCTGCAAGGAAAAACCAAATCATTCATAAAAAATCATACATGTTGCATTCTAAATCAAATAATAAACTAAAATTAATATTATATGCACTTAACCAGGGTTAGAAAAATTTCAGAGCCCCCCTGGACCAGGCTAGTAACTCAATAATGATGTTCTACATTGCCATATAGAAGATTCTTGATTCAATCCCCAAGTCAGGTCTTTTGTTCTTGGGTTTATTAGGATTTTATATACCGCCTATCAAGGTTATCTAAGCGGTTTTACAATCAGGTACTCAAGCATTTTCCCTCTCTGTCCCGGTGGGCTCACAATCTAGCTAACATACCTGGGGCTATGGAGGACTGAGTGACTTGCCCAGGGTCACAAGGAGCAGCGCAGGGTTTGAACCCACAACCCCAGGGTGCTGAGGCTGTAGATCCAACCACTGCGCCACACACTCCTCCTTAGGGTTGGCAGGAGCTGAGAATGCCATGAAGGGGAGAGAGTGATGGTCATTTACCAAGGGTGATTCCAAATAACTGTACACATTTCCCTCCGTATTTGCTGTGGTAGGGGATTAACAGACCCACAAATACAGAAAAACCGCAAATAACTTTTTCATGTTATTTGCTCTTTTCTATTAAAAACCATCGTGAATATGGTGAAACTGTGAATAACATGGTGGGAGAGTTGGCCTGTTCCTGAAGGAGAGGCAAAACGCGGTGAAGAAAGTGCTGGGAATCAGCGATTTTCTCTGTAGATGCTTGGATTCAGCGATTTCTCTATGCAAGATGATGTAATTGGGGGGCGAGGAGCCAGAAAGCTAAAAACCCCGAATAATCGAAATCACGATTGCTGAAACAGTGAATACGGAGGGAGAAGTGTAGTTAGGACCCATGATTTCAAGGATTCATAAAGAGCACTGGAGCATGGCCTCTACATCAAGATCTGTTGAACTAATTACTACAATTGGAACACTGGGGTGGCAGGGCTAGAGGAGTTGAAAAAATTATTAGTGGGGTATAATAATAATAATAATAATAACTTTATTTTTCTATACCGCCATAGTCAGACGACTTCTAGGCGGTTCACATCGAAAGAAGGCTGGACATTCAGCTGGTGTGGTCTTCTCAAGGTTTTAGCTACTTATGGAGATTTTATTTTTAAGCCGGTTCATTATTGTAGAAGTCGATACTATATGAATAAATGAGGATGACCTGTGCCTTAAAAGGCTGGACTTACACATTAGGAGTTGCTTAATGTTTTTGTTATGTTTTACAGGATGTAGCATATTTGTGATTGAATGGTCCTGTTTGCAAAAGAAAGCATTTTTAGTATGTTATTTAGCACATCTTTTCCTTACTAAGACACAACTCCTCTATACAGTGCATTAAAAGTTAGGCACCAATTTAGCATATAGCTTCTGGACAATGGGCGTGAAACAGCAGATAAGCATTTAGGTGCACTTAGGAGCTATTCTGTAACTTGGTGTCTAAAGGGCCCTTTTACTAAGTTGCAATAAGCACTAACACATGCTTATTACAACAAAAAAGTGCTTACCACGAACTAAAAAATAAACTTTATTTTTTTAGCACTGGGACAGATGGGGGGGGGGGAGAGTTGACGCATGGTTAGCGCAAGAACCCTTACGGCCTGATTCTATAAACAGCGCCTAACTGCACCTAACTTGTAGGCACCAGTCCGTGCAGTTCTCAATCAACTGCTAGGCATCCTTCATTGAATCACGCCTAGCTACAGATATTTAAGTGGACTTAGGCAGTGCCAGGTGTTTTTGAAGTAGGTGCCGGCATATTAGGCCAGATTTTACCTGGCCTAATTTACTGGTGCCTAACTCGTATGCTTAGTGATACCTACCTTTACCATGCCTATTCTCCACCCCTTACCATGCCTACTTTTCAGGTGGGCGTGGTTAGGGTGTCAGAGAGTACCTCGACTTAGGCTTCACTAGGCCCTGTGCGGATAGCCATGTACAACCTTAATTAGTAATTTTAAAAAAATGTTTTTTAATCTGATTCTTCTTGTGTCACATGCTTAGTTACCTGCACTGTCGCGTCTGAACAGGAGGTGCTTCATGGGCCCTAGTGTTGGCTTTGAAGTTTAGGTACGGCCAAACTGTTTGTGATTATGACACAAAAATTAAACGATAAAGAATGGAAGCAATTTTGTGGGAAAAAAGGGGGGAGGTTTAATTAATAAACTGGCTTCAATAATGAGCTTTAACAAATTCATAATTGAAAAAAAAATTAATTGGGAGATAGGCGCCTATCTTCTTAGGTATGATTCTACCTAAGAAGATAGGCACCTATCGCATGGCGCCTATTGGTGCCTGACATCAAAGTAGGTATGTTTAGGAATAGAGAAAGATTTAGGCACCTATAATATAGGCCTTTAAGACCCTGGCCTATGTTACAGGTGCCTAAATTTTAATTTAGTCCTGATTCTGTAATGGGCACCTAAGTTTGACTGACATGGAATAGGCACTTAATATTAGGCGCCTATCATTTTAGGTGCCAATTACAGAATCTGGCCCAAAATTACCATTACAAAATATTATCTTACCCTCAAATTCTATACGTGACATCTTAAGTTTTGCACATACATCGGTATATGTAGCCAATGTACATGCACAACTTAATTAATTGGGCTAATTGGCAATGATAATTGACACTAATTGGAACTAATTAAAATTTACGCACACAACTCAGAAAGAAAAATTCTGTAAAACGTATGTGCCAGTTGTAGTGTACATATTTGGAAAGGGGCATGGCCAGGGGTAGATTTGGGGCATTCCTAAAAGGTAGGCGCATTGTTACAGAATATGCCCGATATGCGCAACTTAGTTGTAGGAATTTAGGCCTGGTTTTAGCTGGCCTAAATGCCAACACCTAAGTTATGCATCGCACAGAAGCACTAAGCACAATTCTATAAAAGGTACATGCACCTAGTATGAGTAAAATTACACTTAGCGACTTTCTATTCAGCGTCAATTGTTTAGGCATGATATATAGAATCTGGTCCTTAAGGGCAAATTCTATAATAAGCGCCCAAAAGTTACGTACCGTATTAGACACCATTCAGCGTGATTCAAGTAAAATTGGCTGCTGTTTAGTGAATCACACTGAGCGGCACCTATTTTGGAGGTGCCCAATAAATAGGACAACTCTAGGCACAACTAAAAGATAAGCGGCCATGGGAGCGCTTAAGCACGCTTAAGAGCAGCAATTCTGTAACAAGGTGCCTAACACGAAGCCACGCCCACTCCTAACATGCAAAGTGCCTATTTTTTTGAAGGCTGCCTAAATTTTTAGAGGTGCCTTGTTACAGAATTGATCTTTCTTGATAGGCGCCTAAGTTTCAATCAGTGCTAATTAAAAGCTTAATTGAGCTTATTATTCAATTTAGAGCCTATCTAGTTGGGCGCCTCCAAAATAGGTACCTAAGATTAGGCACTAGTTACAGAATTTGGGCCTAAGTGCTCAAATTTTTGGTGTCTAATTTGTAGCACCCTTTATAGAACTGCTCTCAAAGTGTGGATCCCTTTCTTAAAAATGTATTTAAATGTTTTATTTTTAATATTTACCCACTCCTTTTTACTAAGCCTGACAGCAGGGATCGGTGCGGTAAATGTTCCGACCTCTAAAGGAATTGAATGGGTGTTGGAACATTTATTGTGCTTTTATTCCTGTCTTTTGATGTTTCTGCTTTATAATTTCACTGTTTTCTATATGTGATTTTTGTTGTTTCTGGGTTTGGGTTTTTATCCTTTTTGCATATGTGTTTGTCCTATCCCTTAAGGGATTTTGAGTGTACTGTCCAAATGAATACACTATATAATTGCCCCTGATACAGGTAGGGGTGTGTTGAAATGTCAGGCCACTGAGTCACAACTAGAAGCAACTGGACATATCAGCATTTCACCACCATTTATGGTTACTGGTTAATAAACATCTTTGTGTTGATTGGTTGTTTAGGGGAGGATTTATGAAGGGGCATTAAGCATGCTAGCATATACTAACTGCTAAAGATGTCTATTATATTCCTATGGATGTCTTTAGCAAGTACAGATCGCTAACACATTAGCACGTGCAGATTTTTTCTGACCACTACGGTCATTTTTACTGCAGCCAGAAAATGGCTGATTTTCTACGAGGGCCGCTGAAAAGTTATCAGCCCAACCAAGAAGAGATTGATGTGGGAGCCATATGAAACTTACGAGTTATTCCACACTCACCTTGACACGTCTCATTTCAAGGAGACAAAGGCATCTAATAAATGGTCACAGGTATAGGGAAACCAAACCACTGTGACATCACCAATGAGATTGGCTCTTAGGCTTTGGTGGAATGAGGAATTATGACATCACAATATGAGGGGCCACTGAAAAGTTCTCAACCCAACCAAGAAGAGCATGATGTGGAGCCACGAAACTTACAAGTTATTCCACATTTTTCTTGACACTTTTCATTTCAATTTTCAGCGGCCCCTTGTATTTTTCCTATTAATAGCCATGGACTAATGTTGCCATTGCTGTGCAGCCATTAAAAAGAATGTCCACATGAGCACTTACAGATACCTATTTTGTAGAAGGTAAGGGCTCTCGAGGTAATTCTATGCTAATTAGCATGCGGTAATATGGACGTGTTAACTGTGCAGGGTTAGTGTGTGCCAATTTGAAACCTATTGCAGGTTGCCTGGGTTTGTCTGCAGTAAGCCATTTTAAGCTACAGTAAGCACTTACGCAGCTTAGTAAAAGGGCCCCTTAACCCTCCAATACCTCAGGTACAAACTTAGATCATAAGCCCTCTGGGAACAGAGAAATACCCATTGTAACTGAATGCAACTTGCCTTGAGTTAAGCGTCAAGTTTATTTATGATTTGCTATATTGCCTATCAGTAAGTCTATGCAGGTTTTAGAATTAAAATTAATATAAAATAAAAGATAATAAAAACAGAGATAAATATGAACAACGTAAATACAATTACTTGATATAGAGGGGATATTGGGAAGGAAATACAATGTATTATTTTTTTTTTTAAAAAAAGGAGAAAAAAAGGAAAACACAGATAAGAGCAGTTTTTGGCATGGGGAGCCGAGCTGAATGTCCCGCGTTGCTACCGATGCTCATAGAGTTCCTATGAGTATCGGAAGCAGCGCGAGGCATTCAGAGCGGCTCTCCGTGCTAAAAACTGCTAGCGCAGTTTAATAAAAGGAGGCCCTTGTTTTCTATCGATGACAAAGCCATCTTACATATTATAAGCATCTTTAAACATTAATGTTTTAAGATTTGATTTGAATTTGGATAAAGAGTTTTCTTGTCTAAGATGAATGGGTAAAGCATTCCATAATGATGGTGCAGTAACAGAAAAGATGGTTTTACATGTGGTGCTGTACACGATTTGACGGATTGAAAGGAGATTTTGTTGAGTGGAGCAAA
This sequence comes from Geotrypetes seraphini, assembly GCF_902459505.1. Classification (NCBI taxonomy): domain Eukaryota; kingdom Metazoa; phylum Chordata; class Amphibia; order Gymnophiona; family Dermophiidae; genus Geotrypetes; species Geotrypetes seraphini. Next base: position 425,535,912 of record NC_047084.1, read on the forward strand.
GTGATCTAGAAGTAGTATAAGGAAGTAATAATCTGTCGATAATACTGGGGAATGTTCTAATTTTGTTTTGAATGGGAAGCCAATCAACATCTTTCTAAACAGGAGTAACATGATCAAATCTTTTGGCCTTATATATAATTTTTACAGCTGTATTTTGTATGACTTGAAGTCTTCTAATTTATTTTTTGAGCACTACCTTGATAAAGAGAGTTACAGTAATCTAGATGAGAAATAACTGAGTGAATAAGGATGTTGAGAGATTTAGATAGAGCTGAAATAGAGCAAATCATTCTTAGTTTATATAAACATTTTTGGACCACTGAACTAATTTGTTGATGGCAAGTAAGTTTATCATCTAAGATTATATGAAGTAGTTTTATGGTGGTTAGAAATTTTAATTGATATTGATGTTATGCAGATAGGAGCCTTTGAGTTTTCTTTTTCACCGCTTTAGTTTTAGAAATGTTCAGTGAAGGCATGTTTTCATTAAGACATTGACTAATTTTATCCAATTTTTTTATTAATTTCTTTGATTTCTCCTGAATTATTCAGATAAACAGGATGTATGAGCTGTATATAAAGATAGAAAGGCTCATAGCATCAGGATCACAGCCCAGTTGAGTTAGAGGATCAAATAATCATGAAGAAACTAAAATATTCCTAAATTTTGGTATCTGCTATCAGCTCACACTAACAGCCCTCACTGTAGCAGGGACTGAACAGAGACTGGTCCATAACTGAGAGAAGTGTGCTGGAATTTGCTTTACCACATTTGCACACATTCAGAACTTACCACCTTGCTTCAGCGCCACTGTTCCTGCTATGTTGGGAGGGAATCCTCCAGCTGCATTGCTGCTGGGGTGAGGGGTGGTGGTGGTGGTTCAACATTTTTTTTTCAATCTCTAGAGATAGGCAGGTTCCCTAGAGTCCTATGGAGCTTGCCTGTCTTTCACTATCGAAAATGTGATTATAAACAGCACCCTCTGCTGGCAGGACTGTAGGTGGAGGCCTCCTGCTCAGCTTAGAGGGAACAGTACGCAGCACATCCCACGGTAAGCCCTTTTACGATGTCAAAATGGATAATTGTTGTTGTTCTAGAGTTCTTTCAGATGAATCTAAATGTTAGTATTGTTGAGAAAATTATCCTCTCTCCTTTTATCAAGCTGAGCTAAATGTCGAGCTGCCCATAGGAACAGAATGGGCTGCTTGGCATTTAGCTCACACTGTTCAACAGTGCAGCTTGATAAAAGGGGAACCTGTTTTCATGTGTATTTTATCTTATTGCATAGTAAATGTATTGTGAGACACATTAAACCAAAATCTGGGGGAAGGCGGGGGAATGGGATGTAAATGTTAATAAATGAAATGAAAATGCAAGCACATGCTAATGCTTCTCATAGCTTAGTAAAAGGAGCCCTTAAACTAGTGGCTGGCATTTCAACTGCAAATCAACTTATACTCATAAAAAAACTAATCACACTTATTTTGCATGTCCGATGTATCTAAGGTAAGGTTACAGTTAGCCGGTCACCGAGACTTGAAAATTTAGAGAATCTTGCCTATATGCAGATAAAACTATGAGGAAAAGACCTGCTCTCAATTCTGGGAACTATCTTAACCTGCGGCCTTTCAAAGTTTGCACGACTTGATTAATATTAATCAAGTCGTGCAAACTTTGGAAAGCCCACAGGTTTAAGATAGTTCCCAGAATTGAGAGCAGGTCTTTTCATTCCAGTTTACTTATTGTGACACCTCTCGTGTAGAGTAGGCTTTTTTCTTATTTCAGATAAAACTATGTACGTGCTGCTATTTCATGCTCACTTCACCAATGAAGAGGTTTTTCAAGTTTTTATTAAAAATGTGATATTCCGCTTATCAAATTTCTAAGCAGAGTACAAGTAAATTTACATTAAAAAGTAAAATCTAGGGGACATGAACAATATGACATACTGGTACACTAGGGTAGAGGGGTAGAACTACAAAGCCTATAGAAAAGAGAGATAATAAAGAGAAGAACAATTGGATGGGACCCTCCTGTGTTAGTCGTGAGAGAAAAAAAAAAAGTGCGAGAATGTTAAATTAAAGCTCGAATGCGTCTTTAAATAAAAATGTTTTAAATTTTGTTTTAAATCATTCCAAAGATGATTCTTCTCATAGATCTGCAGGCATAACATTCCAGAGCACGGGAGCTGTAACGCAAAAGATTGATGATCGATGCATGCTAAACTGGCGTATTGATGGGATATGTAATTCTTGCCCAGAAATAGCTAAGAAGAAAAAAAAATAAAAATAAAGTTTTGAGTTGAATCGGGTTGGGCAGACTGGATGGACTGTTCGGGTCTTTTTCTGCCGTCATCTACTATGTTACTATATTAGATCTCAGGGTTCTAGCCTGGTATAAGGGATCAAAAGTCTGTTTAAGAATTCCGGAAGATTTGTATTGCGTGCTTTAAATGTCAAAAGTAGAATTTTATATGTAATTCTGTGAGTTACTGGCAGCCAATGAATTTTTATTAAGAGTGGGGTGACGTGATCAATTTTTTTTGCATTTTGAATGATCTTTTTAGCAGTGTTCTGAATAATTTGCAAGCGCCTTAGCTCCTTTTGCGTAATTCCTTTGCAAAGCGCTTTACTTAAATCAAGACTGGATATGACAAGGGTGTGGATAAGAGGGAGTCACAGGGAGAATAGTTTTTACAGTATGCATTTATTTTAATCAGAAAATGAATCCATACAAATAAACAGATGTAAATGAACATGGATGGGTTTTCTGGGATAATTTTCAAAGCCCATGGAGTGAAAAGCACACACACATGTTTCACCAGTGAAGACAGCTATAAAATAACCCCCAATGTGGGAAATTAAACAAGATGTGCTCATAGAAATCATCAATAACATTATCCCTTTTTTTTGCATGTATATTATACAACTATTTTTCATCAGTGAAGATGGATTTTCTTCATAAAGAGCCTGTCTCAAAATGGCTTTCCAGACAAGAACGATTCACCAGTTATTATGGGCTCCTTTTACGAAGCCGCATTAGCGGCTTTATCGCACGCACTTTTTTTAGCGCGCGCTAACCCCCACGCTAGCCGAAAAACTACCGCCTGCTCAGGAGGAGGCGGTAGCGGCCAGCGCGGCTGGCAAATTAGCACACGCTATGCGTTAAACCGCTAATGCGGCTTCATAAAAGGAGCCCTATGTCTCAGTAGATATCCTGTTTTAAAAAAACAGAAGCCCTGTCAGCGCCTCTCTCTAGGTTCACGTTTTCATACAGAAATACAAAACATGACATGACAGTGCTTGGCAATACATTGATAAACTAGCTATCACCATCTGTTACAGAAGGATAAAATGGCTGAGGAGATGCGCCATCAATAAGAAATTCACCAATCTATATTCAGCTTTGGGTTTTTTTCCCCCCCACTATTTACAAACCACTGAATGTTCTGACACTTTTCAGAATGCAGCAAGGCCTCCTGTTTTAACATTTTTCACCAAGAAAACAAATTATCTAAACCATACACACCTTGAAAGATCCACCGTTTACCACAAATTACCTCTGAAACTTAGGGCTCCTTTTACTAAGGTGCGTTAGGGCCTTAACGCGCGGAATAGCGCGTGCTAAATTGCCGCGCGTGCGCTAGACCTTAACGCCAGCATTGAGCTGGCGTTATTCTGGAAGCATACCGCGCGGTTTAGCGGGTGGCAATTTCGTGCATGCGCTAAAAACGCTAGCGCACATCAGTAAAAGGAGCCGTTGGTGTCTAATAAGTCTTTAATTGTATTTCCCCAAAATATTGAGGGTAATCTTCAGTGGTGGAAAGAACCGTAATATTTTAAACGTCAACACGTAGGGCTCCTTTTACACAGCTGCGCTGATTAGCAGCACGCTGAATGTGTAGAAGCCCATGGGAACAGAATGGGCTTCTACATATCCAGAACACCACTAATTAGTAGGGCAGTTTTGTAACAGAAGCCCTTAATAGGTAATTCTATAAAGAACCCACAATGATTTAGGTATCAGAATCTATCGTACATAGGGTAAGGCAAAAAAAAACAAAAAAAAAAAAGGTAACCCCCTGCAGTTATTTTTCAGTTTTCAGTAATTGATTTGAATTTCAGCGAGAAATTTTTGAGCTACAACGCAGTAAAATGATGTCATTCAAACAATATAATTAACAATCTGTCCAAATTTTGCAGTCACTGTGAGTGCTCAAATAGTCCACCCCCAGCTTTAACGCAGACCTTCAGTTACTCTAGAAAGTTCTTAACAGCTTTTTCCATCAGTCCCTGTGGCAGGCTGTCCCATATAATCTACTGACACCTTGCCCATGATTGCTGTTCCAATCAGAAATGCTTTTAAAGAAATTATCTGTAAATTATCATATTATCAAAAGCAAATTATTCATATTCAAATTATTGTTTACAGACGTCTACGTCTCTGTAAGCAGATATTCTGGGTTGTTTTGGCTTTTTTTTATAATGATAGTTTTACAGTGCAAACATTTTTGAACGTGCAAAAAATTGCTGAGTGGTCACATTATAAAATATGAAACTTTGCTGTGTTTAAAGAAAATCTCATTCCACTCAGCACATAACCATACGAGGGGGTTGCTGAAAAGTTCCCAGCCCAACCAAGAAGAGAATGACATGGACATGGAGTGCGGAGGAGTGTGTGACGCGGTGGTTGAAGCTACTGCCTCAGCACCCTGGGGTTGTGGGTTCAAATCCCACACTGCTCCTTGTGACCCTGGGCAAGCCACTTAATCCTCCATAGCCCCAGGTACGTTAGATAGATTGTGAGCCCACCAGGACAGACCGGGAAAATGCTTGAGTACCTGATTGTAAAACCACTTAGATAACCTTGATAGGCGGTATATAAAATCCTAATAAACTTGACATGGCTCAATCAGTGAAACAATGTCAAAACAGAGAATTTTGTTTCAGCAGATTGGCACTTAATGAAATAAGCTACAGTGACAAAATAACCCTCAGAATTTAGGAACTTGGTTGGCTGGGCTGATAACTTTTCAGCCCCCCCCCCCTCGTAGATAGTAACGTCAAATACAAGTGTAAAATTTCATGTTGAAATTCTAAGTGGTTGCTGAGAAAACAGCAGAAAACTCTAGAGTTACATTTTTTGCCTCATCCTGAACATGCATATAGTTTTTTTAAAAAAAATTATTGAAACTATTTAGACCACACAATGTAGAAATCCTCAGTGGATTGCATGCATAATAAAAAGTACAGTACAAGGGGATGCAGAAAAGTTCTCAGCCCAACCAACAACTTCCAAAATTCTGAGTGTCATTTTGCCACTGTAGCTGAAAAGAGTGTGATCTTATTTTGTTAAGTGCCAACCTGCAGAAACAAAATTCTATGGGCTCCTTTTATAAAGCCGTGCTAGAGGTTTAACGCGCGTAATAGCGTGTATTAAACCGCTGGCCGCGCTGGCCGCTAACGTCTGCCTTGAGCAGGCAGTAGTTTTTTGGCCAGCGTGGTGGTTAGCGCATGATTAAAAGTCGCGGGCGCTAACCCCACTAGCTGCGGCTTGATAAAAGGATCCCCGTGTTTTGAAATTGTTTCAGATCATTGATTGAATCATATCGAAGTCATTTTCTTCTTGGTCGGGCTAAGAACCTTTCTGCACCCCCTTGTAACATCTCCATATATAAGAACAAGACATAATAAAAAGAAACAATTTTACTCAATTATCACCATTAGACTCCAAATGGAAAAAAAAATCCACTAACCAAATTATTATCACATACTATAAGCCTGCTGAAATACTATTTGTTTTTTATTCTTTTTTAAAATGTGTCATTTTATATTGCTCTCTTCTTTAATGGAAAAGCGTTCCAGAGCTTACAATGCTGAAAATGGAGGAACAATATTCCACTAGTCTTACAACATGAAATGAGGAACTCTATGAGCGTCGGGAGCAGTGCGGGCCATTCAGTGCAGCTCACCGCACTACAAACTGCTAGTGCAGTTTGATAGAAGAGGCTCTTAGTATTTTGGATACCAAAAACAATATCTTAAATCTAAGTCTCTGTTCTATTGGTAGCCAATGCACTTTCTTTCGAACTTGGGAGATGTGAGCTAGAGAATGACATGGGGAAGTCTTTGGAGAATTGCGCTTAATGGCGCCTAAGTCATGCTCCATTGCACTGTGTACCACTTCCTAAACCAATTAGTGAGGATTTTGGATTGCTCATTGTTATGTTCCTCTTGGGTTTTGTTTGGGTCAATTTTGATTGATACATCCTTTCTAAAATGCCAGTCTGTATATTTTTACAGGAGTCACCTGGATCTGCAAGTTATTTTATAAATGTCCTCTTCTGTTGGAGGCATGTTGTCAACCAAAGGTAAATGGTGCCAATGTTACTGTTCAAACCACAGAGTCCACCTTGCGCATAGAACAAGAAATTCTTCCATTTCCAAGACACAAACTCTTAGAATCATACAGTACTAAGGCCCAGATTCTATAAACCATGTCTGAAGTTAGGCTTAATCGTAGATGATAATTGAAAAGTGGTATTAAAAGCAATTGCAAAATAATTAGCTGGTTGGCGCCCTAACTTGGTAGGCACCTACTACTTCAAGGTAGGCGTGGTTTGGGGGTGGATTTTGGGTAGATTTTGGGCATGATTTGACTTAAGCGCACTCATTTGGGCCAAGAAAACCCTGACATAAATGAGAATGCACTTAAGGTTTCAAAGCTTACCAGTGCCTAAGACTGCTTAGGTGCTGCTAGGTGCGATTCTATAAGCAATTGCGCCAAATGGTGCCTACGAGTTAGATGTCATTTTTAGAATCAGGGCCTAAATGCCTACATAGTCAGGGTGTTTTTTATGTAAATCAATAAATGCTTGCATACTGTCTTCCAAACAATTTTTAAAATGTTCGTCCTTTCTAGTAACACATGAGAAGGTGACTATTAGTATCAGGGTTACTGCTCATGAGACAAAACTATTCTAAGCCGACCATCTACCTCATAAATCAGAAGCATTTTTCTTTTTATGGACAAGTTGTTTATGTTTTTGCCATGAAGACTTATAAATGTTATATCTTAAAAAAAGAGGTAGGTCTGCATGATCACTGCAAAGAAAAATGAGTGACAATTCTTTCCTGGGGGTAAGTAGTAATCATGAACTCCACGAGCGAACTGCTAAATTATACTGGTTTAACTTCAATTACCGGTATATTGGATTGTTAAAATCCAATTGGAAATCAGCGTACTTTTTTAAATATCCAGATGGAGCTCTGCCTAATTTGGCTTATGACCAGTAGATTCAAAATATTGATCCAGCTTTAAACCAGCTTTAACTTAGCATAAGGTTTTTCCTTCTTTTCAAATTAGAAGATTTGATTTCACAAGACAGGGTTATTCTCTCTTCTCTCTGCTAATAATATAACAGACACACACATACTAGGGATGTTATTTGAAATGACACGGGAAATATCAACACAATGTTCTACGTTGTTTTGTATCTGGTGATTTGTTTGTTTTTTGCCCAAAACAACAGGATAAACCTTGACATTTTGGGAATATTATAAGCATTGCATAATATGTCCGGAATAGTGTGTACTATTGTCAAAGAGTATGCACTGCACTATTAGGAAATAGTGTACATTCTTGTGAAAGAATGCACACTCTTTCCTGATAGTGCACACAAGCACATACTATTTGAGTATGCACAAATAGTGCTCTTATGCACACGTTGTTGGAAAAAAGGATGTACTCGTCTGAAAGAGTATACCTAGTAGTGAACATGCCTCACAAATAGGGGAAATCTATACATGGAGTTGAACATGGGACGCTACTTTTGCAATAAATTGTTGGCTCCAAAAAAAGCATTCTAAGAATGCAAGGTGCCACAATGGAAAGAAACAGCAGATCTGCGTGAAAACACACTTATGTGCCCATTTATAGAATAGTGCTTCCACGTGGACCTGAAAAAGGGGGCGTGGCAATGGGAGGACCAGGAACGTTCCTTTAAACTGCTCAACTCGCCTACAGCCTGGCCGCCCTGAGTAGGCTCGCTCTTATTATTGGAAGCTAAGCAGGGTTGGGCCTGACTAGTACCTGCATGGGAGACTATCTGGGAATACCAGGTGCTGTAGGCTGCGGGACCCCATGTTGGGCAGCAGCGACATAGTGGAACTGCACACCCCATGGGAGATGGCAAACCACTCCTGTACTCTGCCATGAAGCATCACAGGGTGGATTGCTCACTGTGCATGTTGCCATGAGTCAGTGGCCAGCTGGGTGATATAATCCAATCCACACCCAACTTGCATACCAGGATTTACACCTGGCTTCAATTGTTGTAACTTCTGGCATCCAAAGATGAGCATGGATCCTGGCGCTATACATTATTCTGTAATGGCCTGCTGATCCCAGAATTCCTGCTCTAGAATATCATTCAGTGCCAGTTTTTATTGGCACCAAATTATAAATGGAGCCCCATTGGACATTACGAGCACGCAGCTTTGGACTTTAATTTTCACTCCATTGGGAGAAGATAAGTACCCTGCTAAATTTTAAAGCATTGTTTTTCCAGCTTTTCGATCTTGAGTGTGGCCTGGATGGACTTTGGTTGCTGTGCACCCTCGAGTTTAGGGGCAGAGACGGCTTAAACCAGGGGTGTCAAAGTCCCTCCTCGAGGGCCGCAATCCAGTCGGGTTTTCAGGATTTCCCAAATAAATATGCATGAGATCTATTTGCATGCACTGCTTTTATTGTATGCTAATAGATCTCATGCATATTCATTAGGGAAATCCTGAAAACTCAACTGGATTGCTGCCCTCGAGGAGGGACTTTGACACCCCTGGCTTAAACTGATGAATTAGAATTGTTTGCTTATCACTTTTGCACTTTATTCACATGTAGCACTTTAGTTTAGTGCACTGTAGTATTTAAACCCCCCCCCACACACAAAAAAACAGGGTCTTCCAAGGAAGTTTCACATGTAACACCCGTTTGGGTGTAACTTTGGGGCAGCCGTGCATTAGGGTTGAATTCCCATTGTGGGCTGTGAGACTGAGGAGTTCCCTTCACATAATTATTTCCCAGCTTGCATCCAGTACGCCGTCCCTGCACCCCTACCCGGTGGGTACGAGGGGAGAATTTTTTCTTTTCCACCAAATTATGAATGACATAGTAAAGGGGGTGCATTGTGGGGGGTCCACCCCGGGAGCAGTCTTTATAAAGGGTGCAAGCACCCATCCTCCTCTCCATCACCCTCCCCCCCCCACACACGCATGTGCACCTTCCCTTCCCTCGTAGCTCTTTAATTTTTCCTGCCCAAGTAGCATTACGAACTTGCTGCCCGCGTCAGTGTTGCGTCTCTATGACATCACTTCCGGGCCCCGTGCCTAGGAAGTGAAGTCAGAGGGATAGCCAACATGACGCAGGCAACAGGTTCGTGCTGTTGCTCTCGCCTGGAAGGAAGGCATGCACGTCGCGGAAGGGGGGGGTCAGGAAGGAGCGGGAGGGGGCAGAGAAGAGGACGGGGGAGGGGGTACCACTGCCCCAGGCACAACGTACCCTCGTTATGCCACAGAATGCCATTTATTGAATTTTACCCTATTTTCCTATACTATACACTCTTTCAGAGGAGTACTTACTCTTTCCAACAATATTACTCTCAAAATGAAAAAAGAAAAAGAAGAAAAATCCCTGTAAAAGACATGGAAACCAAACGAAACAAAACTTTTTGAGCCACACATCCCTAACACATGCATCGATTCAGCACTCACATCCAACACAGCTGCAAATTCATTCTCGCCACATTCACAGCTCTGTTCCGCAGCCTTCTGTTGTCTCATAGGTCATCACAAAGCCCAAGAGCAAAGCTTTGGCATATATTCGACCAAAAGTGGCATCTGGCTACTTGGCAAGCTCTTTAGCCCAGTTGTGTTGCCAGAGTTGGAGCTGCCTCAGGGCCTGTCATTTGTTTAAAATGCTAATGGGTTTTATGATCCATTTTTCACCTTTAATATGTAAATGTCATTTAGGGGGTAATGTTAGAAAGGATTTTCCATGTTGACAGCCAGTTTTACATGCAGGAAATATTTGTTTTTTTTTAACAAAAAATAAAACTGTGCCACTCTTGGGGACTCCTTTTACTAAACTGTGGTAGAGCTTTCTACTGCGGGTCGGTAAATACTCCAATACTCATTCAATTCCTATGAGCTTTGGAGCTTTTGGAAGACTAAGCATCCAAATGGCAGATGAAATTTAATATGGACAAATGCAAAGTGATACACATTGGGAAAGAATAATCCAAACCATAGTTACTGGATGCTAGGGTCCCACCTTGGGGGGTCAGTGCTTAAAAAAATGATCTGGGTGTCATTGTGGCATAATACGCTGAAACTTTCCACCCAATGTTTGGTGGTGGCCAATAAAGCAAACAAGATGCTAGTAATTATTTGAAAAGGGATGGAAACCAAGACAAAAGAATGTTATAATGCCTCTGTAACGCTCAATGGTACGACCTCACCTTGAGTACTTGCATTCAGTTCTGGTCTCTTTATCTCAAAAAAGATATAACGGCAGTAGAAAAGGTTCAAAGAAGAGTGACAAAGATGATAAAGAGGATCGACCTCCTCTTGTATGAGGAATGACTAAACAGGTTAGGGCTCTTAGGCTTGGAAAAGAGATGGCTGAGGGGAGATATGGTCGAAGTCTGCAAAATCCTGAGTGGCATAGAACGAGTACAAGTGGATCAATTTTTTACTGGCATCAAAATTTACAAAGACTGCGGGACATTGATGAAGTTACAGAGTAATACTTTGTAAAACCAGCAGGAGGAAATATTTTTTTTCACTCAGAGAATAGTTCAGCTCGGGAATGCATTGCCAGAGGATGTGGTAAAAGCTGGTTTTAAAAAAGGTTTGGACAAGTTCCTGGAGAAAAATTCCATAAACTGCTGTTGCGACAGACATGAGAGAAGTCACTGCTTGCCCTGGATCAGTGGCATGGAATGTTGCTACTATTTGGATATTTGCCAGGTACTTGTGACCTGGATTGGCCTCCGTGAAGACAGGATACTGGGCTAGATGGACCATTAGTCTGATCAAGTAAGGCTATTCTTATGTTTTTATTTACCTCATCGGCCCACGGTAAAAAGCTCTACTTGTGGTTAGTATAAGGCAGTATTTGTATAGATCAAACTCTAAAATATCAGAGAGCATTTTAACTTGCAGAATTCAAATGAAATAAGAAAACATAATCTGATTTATAACTTTTTTTAATTTCACATATGAATTATAGAGAAGGCGGAGGACATATCCCAGTGGTTAGAACAGCAGGCAGAGAACCAAGGAAGCCACTGTTCAAATTCCACTGATGTTCCTTATGACTTTGCATATATATATACCACACTATCTCCTATAGTTTCTCATATCACTGTTGTGAAGCCATACAATGAAAATCCCTCAGAGGCGATGAACCAGCAAATCTTTGGCCCTTATGACTTTGGGCATCAATTAACTTTCCTTTCCCTCAGTTAAAAATTTAATTGTAAGTTGTAAGTCTTCAAAAATAAGGAAAATGCCACTTGTAAGCCACCTTGAATTACTATTGACATGGCAAAAGCTAAAACAAACCAAAAAATCACCAAACAAAAAACCTGAAACTTTCTAAGATGTGATGAGTTTTTAAAACCAGGACTATCAAAAACAATAGTTTGATTGTTTGGAGTCAAGAAAGGCAAAAAAGGAACAGGGAAAGTATGGGACAAAGAAATTGTACTGAGAAAACAAACTAGGAAGAAGAGCCATTAAAAAGTTGTCATTTATTGAGAATTTCCAAATATATAAGCTAGATAAAGTCTTCCATAAAGAAATGCAGTAGACTTTAGTCAAAGAATAGGAAATAAGAAAACAAAAATATAAAGAGAATACCGTATTTTTTGTTCCATAAAATGCACTTTTTTCCCCCAAAAAAGTGGGTGGAAAAAAGGGTGCATCTTATAAAGCGAATGCAACCCCCTCCCACCTACTTTCTACTGGGCGATTTCTCTCATCAATCCTCCGATGCTTACTGGGTTGAGGGCGGAGCATTGTGCGAGTTTGTGCGCCAACAGAGGAGACTCAGCTTAATGGAGGAGACGAGCAGGTAGTGATGGGAGGGAGGTAAAGACGCCACGCTCGCGGACATGAAGCGTGAGCTCCGCCCTTTCCACTCCGGGTGCTTTGTTCAGTGAGGGCCTGTCTCCCAACTCCAGTCTGGGAAGGGGGAGAAGGACGAGAGCTAGGCACCCAGGACAAAAACACCTCGGAGCTTGTTCAATTGCTTCATCCACCACCCCTTTTCCTATAGCAAGAGGTGGTGGAGGAGGAAGTAGCATCGGCAGCAGAGATGGCCACGTGTGTGGGGGCGGAGCTGTACACCTTTAAAAACCCCGGCTCCACCGGTCCTTTCAGCTCTGCTCTCCTGCTGTGTGGTGGCCTGCTTCAGCTTGTTGGCCTCTGCCCGATGGTGGCGTTGTTTCCTCGCCGCTGTTCTCACCTCCTGCTCGGAGTCCGATACAAAAGAACTGAAACCAGAGCCCCCGGCGAATCGGCTCCATTGGGAGCGGTTGACTGTTTCACCCTGCAGCTGTTCCTTTGCTGGCAATGGCAGTCTTGACTCTGCTCCATCTCAACAGGAGTCTGGAGTCTATGGGGCCCGACATTGGGAGATCTTCTGTGGCCAGCCTGCCCTCCTTTCTCTCAGGTGCCATTCCCAGCCAGTCAAGTCCTGCTGAATATCTGGAGGTTAGTGTTTAATGAACACTAATTCCCTTAAGGTTCATTAAAGTGCATTAAACCCTAACACTGCCTGATGAATTCCCCTCTAAATGGTACATTTCCCCATTTACAAACTCATGCATGTGTGTTCCAGGACTAGGCATGAAAAGATGGAGTCTCCCAATCACGTGCTATTGCTTGGACAAAACTTAACCTAAAAACTCATCTCTTATATGAAAACTAAAATCCCATTTATAAGAACATCCTAATGGGGAAAAAAAAGTCAAGAGAGTGAAAGGTTATGGCCATCCAGTCACACAAAGAAAGCAAAAGAAACACAAGAAATGAACAGACCCTAGCTAATCCTACAGGATTCAATTCTTTAACCACCCAAATAAATTAACAACAGGCATCAAATCAACAGGAATTCTATCTTAATTAAAATTTTGCAGTCTTGAATCATAGAAAATAGATTTCACATCAGTGCATCTCAAACTGTGTGCCGCGGCAGATTCCAGGTGTGCCGTGAGATGCCGGCGAGGAGGAGAGGCACCAGCTGACTGCTTAAAGGACGTGCCTTTTGTGGTGAGAGGCATATCCTGTAGTCAGTCAGCCGGCGCCTCTTCTCCTCACCAGCGCCCCTGCTCTTTCTTCTCACCTCTCCTTCTGCAGTAACCCCCCTACCCCGATGGTAATAGGAGGCTCAGGTCCACGGCTGGAGGACATCCACACATGCGTGAACCTTGATGTGATGACATCACGCATTGCACGTGACATCATCATGTCAACAACTACAAATTTCTGGGTACACTCCAACCACAGCTGCAAGATTAGTGTGCCGCACCTTAAAATGTTTGCGACACGCTGCTTTACACCCTTCAGCTTAATAACACAAATACACAGAAATCTCTCAACACAAAGAGTGTTTCCAAGAAACAACACTTTAGCTCTTATTTTCAAAGAATATGGATGTCTCAGAATGCCCAAATGTATGTCCATGTGCTTGAAATGTCCAAATCTTGATTTTGCAAAGGCTAAAGAAGGGACATCCAACTAGTAATCCAAATAGCAAGAAGGTATTTTGGGGGCTTGTTGTGGATGTAACTAGGGATGGGACAAAATCGGGATATTCAACAGTGATTACGGAGCAAGAAGAAACATCCAAGTCTAAAAAGAAGGATATCCTAAGTTAGATCTGTTTAAGTCATGTCCAGGGTATAAAAAGGTGTTCTGATTGAGCAGCAGGTCACTGGAGAGATAGGGCATGACATCTCCTTAATCACCCAGTGATTGCAACCTCCCTCCTTCTCTTCTGAAACTGAAACTGAAAGGGGATATTAGGCTCTATGACAGCTTCAGGTAGGGTTACCAGACGTCTGGATTTCCCGTACAGCTGTTCACAACCCGGCATAAATCACAGTCGGGCAGGAGCGCATTCGCGCATGCGCAGATGCCACGCGATGGCGTCATGTGCACACGTGCATGTGCTCCTGACCGACGAGAGTGGGGGTGGGGCTAAGGCGGGACTGGAGCATAATGGGGTAGGGATGGGTGAGCCCGGAGGCGGGTCTAGGGGGGTCTGGATTTTCCAAACGGAAAATATGGTAACCATAGCTTCAGGTAATATGGACATTTTTAGCAAAGTAGACAGCAAGTCTGAGGAATAGCCTAATACTGCAGTGGACTGTGTACCACAGGACTCAGATTCTTGGCCAGGGCTCTAGCTACAAATCTTCTAACAGTCCAGAAACATCAAGGCTGTCAGCAGACACCTTCATTGTTTTGCTCATACCTCTTTCCTCTCCTCTGCTGAACTCTGGGGTAAATGTATAGCCCTGGTCATTGGTGGAAATGATTCAGGGTACCTCTCTATAATATCTCCTAAGCATATCCATCAGAGATAACAATACTAAATGGGGAAAGCTTAAAAGCCTTTTGAGTTCTGGAGCTTGACAGTGCCTTTACATATAAAGACATAAGAATTGCAATAATGGGACAGACCGAAGGTCCATCAAGTCCAGCATCTTGTTTCCAACAGTGGCCAATCCTGGTCAAAAGTACCTGGCAAGATCCCAAGTAGTAAAACAGATTTTATGCTGCTTATCATAGGAATAAGCACTGGATTTCCCTAAGCCATCTCAATAATGGCCTATGGCGGGGGTCGGCAACCTGCGGCTCCAGAGCCGCATGCGGCTCTTTTCCACCTTTGCTGCGGCTCCGGTAGTGTGTCACGCAGGCATGCAGCTTACAAGTCCGGCGTCGCGGCGGGAAATAGCCATGCTGAGCAGTGAGCTCAGCACATACACAGATGAAAGCCTTGCTTGCTGATTGGTCCGGCGGCCCCGCCCCGCCGTGCCGCCGGACCAATCAGCAAGCAAGGCTTTCATCTGGTCTAGTGCTGAGCTCACTGCTCAGCATGGCTATTTCCCGCCGCGACGCTGGACTTGTAAGGTGCACACCTAGAAAAAGAAATCATCCTGGCCGGGGTTGGTGTCATGCTCCGGAGATCTACAGCCTTCCTATCTCCCTCTCCCTTCTACCTGCTTCCGGCCACATCCCCTGCTCCGTGGCTCTCTTCGGCAACTCAGCAGCAGCGATCAACACAAGCTTCTGACCGTCGGGGCCTACCCTCTGCGAGTCCCGCTTGTTTCAACTTCCTTTTTCCACAAAGGCGAGACTCGTAGAGGGAAGGCCTCGATGTCGGCAGCTTGTCTTGATCACTGCTGCTGACGAGTTGCTGAAGAGAGCCGCGGAGCAGGGGGGGTGTTGCCAGGTGCAGGTAGAAGGGAGAGGGCCAGATGCAGGACTCGTGGGTGAGGGAGGAGAAGAGAGAGAGAAAGAGAGAGGGGAGGGAAACAAAAGGAAATATTTCATACTGGGCTGGGGCCGGACTGGAGGGAGGGTGGAAAAGATTCTAGCTACAGGGTGCAGTAACAAAGGAAAAGGGGGGAAAGCTGAAAATGGAGATAGTGACACAAAGAAGAGAAAGGGTAAGCAGGACCTACTGAATAAGGATAGAGATACAGAGGGGGAAATGAAGAGGAGGTGAAATAGAGACATAGAAGTAATGCTGAAAAAGTGTGTGGGGGGAGATAAAGACATTGAAAGGGCAAATGGTGAACATGGCGTAAAGATAAGGACAGAGACAAATGAAGATTCTGAAAAAGTGGTGAGATAGGGATATAGGTGAGATGGACACAAAGAAGGGTGATGCTGGAAAATAGGTGGAATTGTATTCTAGACAGACACAGAAGGGAAATGCTGGATCAAGGAGAGATGGGGCTCAGGCTGGAATGGAATGAGGAGAAATGCTTGTTGGCCCGGAACTTCCTCTCCTACGTCAGAATTGACGTCAGGGAGCGGAATGCTGGTCAGCGCAAACACTTCTGCAGGGAAAGCTTGGGACGGCGGTGGCTTGGGGGCTGTCCCCGATTGCGGTGGCAGCAAACCGAGTGGCTTGGGGACGGCACGGAGACAGAAAGAAGGGGGAACAGGGAGACAGAAAGAAAAAGTTGGGGAGAGAATGAGGTCTGGAGGAGAGGAAACATACAGAGGCTGAAAGAAAGGAAGAAAGATTGGATGCACAGTCAGAAGGAAGAAAGTGCAACCAGAGACTCATGAAATCACCAAATAGCAAAGGTAGGAAAAAATGATTTTATTTCAATTAGTGATCCTGTATATAGCATTAAGATAAGAAACAATATATGGCAGTGTTAGATTTGTTTTATAATGGTTTTGCGGCTCCAAGTTTTTTTTTCTTTTCGAAAACGGGTCCAAGTGGCTCTTTATGTCTTAAAGGTTGCAGACCCCTGGCCTATGGACTTCTTGTTTTAGGAAATTATCCAAATCTTTTTTTTAAAGCCTGCTAACTCACTGATTCAGCAACTGACACCTTGGTAAGACCTGACATACCTCCGAGGCCTTCTAAAACAGCAGCAGCAGCGGTTGCTCTGAACAAGCTGCTTCACAGCCTTCCCTTCCAGGACCTTCCCTCTGCCTCGTCACTTGATGATGTCATCGGTGATGCGGCAGAGGGAAGCCCAAGTGGAGCAGGTCATGAAGCAGCCCATTTAGAGTGCTGCTGCTGCTTTAGGAGGCCTTGGAAATATGTTAGGTTTCACAGTGGGAAGATCGGTGGGGTGCTGTTACAGGAGGGTGGGTGGGAGAGCAGGAAAGCCAATGCTCAGATGGATGGGAGAGGAAAAAAGATGCTGCACATGGGGTGAGAAAGGAAAAAGGAGGAATTATTGGGGTGGAGGAGAGGAAGGGAGAGATGACACAATGAGGCAGAAAGGGGTGAGAGGGAGAAATGCTTCATATGGTAGAGGGGAGGGAGACATACATGGAGAAAAAAGAGGTAGAAATGTTGGAAAAAGGGTGGCGGGTAGGGAGAGATGGTGCATGAAGAGAGAGAAAGAAATATTGCACATGATAATGGAGGGGAATAGAGATGCATGCATGGAGGGGAATAGAGGTGATGATGATGCATGGAGGGGAATAGAGGTTTGACTCAGGGCAAGAGGCAGGGAGAGAGAGAGATGGTGAACAGTGGGAAAGAAACAAATTTTGAATATGATAATGGAAGATAGAAAAAAATAATTTTATTTTCTATTTTGTGATTACAATATGTCACATTTGAAATATGCATCCTGCCAGAGCTGGTGTTAGACAGTGAGCGTGAGCTACAACCTAACAAAGAGAGGAAAAGTATTTTTTTATTTTGTTTACACCACAGTGCCGGGTTGGAGAGAGCAAATAGGGCTGCAGTGGTGGAAAGACTAGAAAAATAAACCTGCCAGGACATTTGAAAAAAAGGTCCAATTGGGCAGAGAAAGTTGAAATCAAATCAAATCAAAAAAATTTTTCCCTGAATTGGGCAGCACTATTTTTATAAGAGAAATCTAAAAGCACATTTTTTTTCAAATGGCTCTCCCGAATTCAATAATGGAATTTGGACCGCAATCTGCATAATTTGTATTAATTTTGTACTGATTCGTGTTGATTTGGATTTATTTTTTTCATATAACAGTTTTTAGTGGATTATGTTTTTAGAAATGTTAATTTCTTTGATCTTAAACATTGCCCAGTGGACAGATCGTGAAGTGTGCTGTGCCGGGAGTTGTATAAAGACCTGCACTAAAATATGGACTGTTTGCTATCAGGCCGCTTCAGAGACTTTTCTATCTCTTAAATTTATTTTATTTTTAATTTTCTGTTTCTTTGATTTTTAATCTTGGAAATGTATTATATGTTGTTATTATTTATTTTTAATTTATAAGGTACTTTAGCTAGATTGTGAGCCTTCGGGACAGATAGGGTCATTTTTCTCAAGTACCTAATTTCATTTTAGTTTGATACTTTGTAAACTGCTTAGGTCAGTAAAATGCAGGAGCAGTATATCAATCTTAAATAAACATAAACATACTACTTAGTAGCTTCATTGCATGCAGTGGCGTAGTAAGGGGGTGGGGCGGTTATACCCCGGGCACTTAGTGGAGGCGCTGGCACCTCTCCTCCTCTCTGACCCTTGCATGGCATGCGCTTTCCCTTCCCTCTGACATCCTAGACACCAGCACCCCCTGCCTTCCGATCTCCCCGAACCCTCCCACAAAATCTTGGTGGTCTAGTGGGCTAGGGGAGTTCAGATCAGGACCCTCCGACAGCTCGAAAAACCTATACCCCTGACACCGCCTCCCCATACTTTTGTCCCCAAATCAGTCAGGATGGATGCTCACTCCCTCCTTCCATGAAGGTGCGACTTTTCAAAATGGCAGCCATTCATCTATCCTGGATGTATTGGAAGGGACCTTAGCTCCCCTCCCCCCCAGTGCATGTCGGTGATGCACTAGAAGGAGCCTAAGGCCCCGATTGGCTCAGTTCTGAGCCAATCAGGTACCTTTAGGCCCCTTCCATTGCATCAAGGATGGGTGAATGGCTGCCTTTTGAACAAGTGCCCCTTCAAGGCAGGAGGGAGTAGGCATCCATTCTGACTGATTTTTAGATGACAGGTACAGAGGACAGTGTTGGGGGTAGAGGGTTCTCAAGCTGGGGGGCTCTGAATCCTGAACCCCTCCAGCCCACTAGACCACCAGAATTTTGTGGAATGGGTGATCAGAAGGTGGGAGCGTTTGGTGTATGGGGGGATGTCAGGGGTCCCAGTTTTGGCAGCGGGATGGGGTGTGTGCCCACACTTTATCATTGCCCTAAAATCCTGACCGCAAATACCCCCCCCCCAGCAGGAGAGATGCCCACTCTCTCCTGCTGCATTAAATAATTCCGACGCAACCACCCCGCCGTGATCTGACACCCCCCTCCCCGCAGCAGCAGGAGAGATGCCCACTCTCTCCTGCTGCACTAAAAATCTCAACGTGACCCGATCGCCCCCCACAGCAGGAGAGATACCCACTCTCTCCTGCTTCCAAGTAACCCCCTTCCCCCCGTCTCCCGCTCCACACCCTCCCCATCTCCACCATTCCCCTCCCCTTACCTCAACATAGATGAGCCGGAGGGACGTGGACACCCTCCTCCCAGCTGCTGCGTTGTCTAAAATGGACCTTCCCCTCCCCGATGCATCTGAAGGCAGTTCTACCCCAGGACTTCAACTCAAAGGATTTGAGGAACTGATGGGGAAGAAGTGATCCCTACTTATTCCTGCCATTGCAGCTTCTGCTTCTCTAAATATCCTGAGCCCTAGTGGCATAGATTTTTTTTTTTTTAAATTTGATGGGATGGTATTTTGGTGGGGAGAGGGTTCTTTGGCCATTATAATGGGTATAGGAATGGAGAGGAGGTTGTAGCACACTATACCACCAAAGCTTTGGGGTCCCCCCAGGAAGATCCAGGGGATCCTTTTTGTATTCATTTATGTCCCATGTTGAGGGTGAAGAAAGGGGTTGCTTGTCTAAGAAGTCTTCTGGGATCTCCAAACTAGGCTATCAGGCCCTTTAAGCTGTATTGCTGCTGCACAAAATGGGTGTTTTTGTGAAGATTTTTCTGTGGTTCCATAGCTGGGGATGCTCAAAGTACTCAGTTGTGGCACCGGATGAAAAATTACTCACAGAATTAAGCTATGGGTTGGATATGAGCGAGGAACTCATTTGCATCTAATAGCTAAATTTTCCAAACGTAGGCACTGACTTGTGAACATTTATGTAGCTTACTATATGAGGGCTATTGAATACTGCCACCATCAGATGGAAGGCAACTCTATAATAGTGTGCCTATATGTAGACAGAATAGCAAGAAGAATACACACCTGTCACACACCTAGAATTCTATAAGTGTGCACTCTGCCCAGATTCCGCCTATGCGCATGCCTACATGTCAAATATGCACTATGTAAGATAGGCACATATTTAAAGAATAGTGCTTAGGCAAATGTTTGTATTTAAACATATGTGAAAATGTATGTACGGTAATTATATGCATATTCTATATATAAATGTTAGCACCTGTGTAATAGAATTACCTGCTTAATGCACATTGATAGCCCTGGAAATACATGCAAGCAATTTTATTCACATTAACTGTGCTAACTAGCAAATTAGCTTGCAATAATGTTCAGGCTAAATCTGTGCTAATGAGACAATGAGATGAAACGTTTTACAAGATATCTCATTACCTTGTTAGCGTAGCAAAAATAAACAAAAACAATACAAGGGCAAACTGCTTTGCAGGCACATTGATGTAAAATTTTATCTAATGTAGGATTCATTAAGATTACACTCATAGTGGTCAATTTTACTGCACTTTAATTTAATTAATCAATCAATCCATTTAATTAATCAATATTAATGCACTTTAATTTACAAATTAATTCGCCACAAGTAATCAGTCGTGTATTTTGGATTACAGAACCGAACAGAGTTATATCAGGTGTGAAAAATGGGATCATGTAAACCCCCCTCCCTTACAAAAAGAACACTGGTTACCAATAGCTAGCGGAATTTCATATAAGATTCTTACTTTGATACATCAGATTTGTTCTTCTGGATTTCCTTTGTTTTTTGTCCCATCAACTACTTTCCTATGTTCTCAAAAGAGCTTTGTGCTCTAGTAACCAACATTTACTCACAGTGCCGGGCAAAATAGTGGAAAGAATTATAAAAAATATAATTGTGGAATATGTAGACAAACATGATTTAATGGGACAGAGTCAGCATGGGTTCAACCGAAGGAGGTCTTGCCTCACCAATTTACTTGACTTCTTTGAAGGTGTGAATAAACATGTGGATAAAGGTGAGCCAGTTGATATAGTGTATCTAGATTTTCAGAAAGTTCCTCATGAGAGGCTCCTGAGAAAATTAAAGGGTCATGGGATAGGTGGCAAAGTTCAGTTGTGGATTAGGAACTGGTTCTCAGATAGAAAACAGAGGGTAGGGTTAAATGTCTATTTTTCTCAATGGATGAGAGTAAACAGTGGAGTGCTGCAGGGGTCTATTACCAATATCCTCAGTTAAAGTTATAAATTAAGCATAGGTGATATTTCATTGTGGTCAAAGTATTTCACAAGTTTATCTATATTATAATCGATATCAAATTACCAAACGTTTGATAGAGTACTACCCTACTAATAACAATGCATCTGGGATTCATAACCTTAGTCAGACACATTATAAGTCCTAATGAAGTGATGTTGTTGCTCCATTTGTTTAACAAAGTTAGAAGTAATAATATAATAACCACATGCATGCCATTTAACAAACTTCAGTCTTATACTCACATACTTAGCACAGTCATATTCATATTTGGATATTTAATTATGTATTGTACAGTGATCTCCACAGTAAGAACATTAGGCATATACTAGTGTGATCAAGACAGCCCTAGAGTCCACATTTGAGTAGGGGGTTAGCCACCATGCAAAAGAAAATAGGTAGGCACTTTGGAATATTTAATAAAGTTAGAAGTGATATGTTCATATGTGATCACAATCTCATGTCATATTACTGTATATGATACTTAAATGTAGTTTCACTCATAATAAATTACCAGTATTCTCATAATTGTGGATTAATTATATATATTAAGCATCTGATATCGTATTATGTTCCAAGTTAAGTTTGATTCAAATCGCAGTGCATAATTGAATATAGACCATTATAAACAGTGACATTAAATAGTAGCCTACTGGGTAAAGTGTTACCACATTTCCTTGTTAAATCAAGATAGGCATAACTGTATACAATTGTATCCACAAACATTCATCCATTTGTTCGAAATCTTCACGCACATATACTCATGCTTGAACACTTACATTCATCCTGTCATATTTATATAGCCACAACGTTCAATTGGACAGTTGTGTAATTCTTGGTTCGTTAAAGGATTACCGTTGCTCATTATAATGGTTCCCAGAGTATTGATTAATGAAATTGAATGTAACCAGCTTATAATGTAAATATTCACCTTCATATGTTGAGAATAGAAAGATCACTGCATCGGCACAACTAGAGTTAGCTGTTGTAATTTCAGATCATTGTTGAAATGCCTCTTAGAAATTATATTATCATTTTTTAATCTATTGCGCTGAGTTGAACTGATTCCAGGAATTCAACCAAAGTTTCCGGTTCAGTGAAATCCTTTGTATGATTGTGAATAGTGACCCTTAATCTTGCTGGGTAAAACAAGATAAAACTTATGTTGATTTCTTCAAGGCGAGGCCTGTAAGCTAGGAGTTATTTCCTTAGCTCACAGGTGTCAAAGTCGGTCCTCGAGGGCCAGAATCCAGTTGGGTTTTCAGGATTTCCCCAATGAATCTGCATGAGATCTATTTGCATGCACTGCTTTCAATGCATATTCATTGGGGAAATCCAGAAAACCCGACTGGATTCCGGCCCTCGAGGAGGGACTTTGACACCCCTGCCTTAGCTGCACAGAATCTTTGTTCAGATCTGGTACAAAAAAAGATATTGTTGCCTTCAAATTTTATAGCGGCATGAATCTTTGATTTGTGCATGATGTCCATTGCTCATCTAAACTGAAGAAGTTTTATTATAAAAGGTTGTGGATATTTATCTTGAGCCTGTCTCTGTGAAGGTACACGATGAACATATTCAATTTCAAAGGGATGATCAAAGTTCAGAACTAATAATGCCCTCAGGGAGGCCAAGCATGCGAATGTTTTGTTTTTGGGCATGATTGTTAGCTTCCTCAAAGTCTGTCTCCAATTGAACCATACGGTTAATATGGTGTCTCAAATCCTTGAGCAATTTGGCGGTGGCTTTTTGCTTGTTTTCAAGTATGTTGATGCAATTCTGAAATTATACTACTGTAGATCCATTTTCATTGAGGTGATATTGTCTTTAATTTCCTCAATATCTTCTTTGGTGTCCATTAGAAGATCTTTAAGAGATCTGATTTTGTCCAGAATTACCTGTGCTTGGTTATCATCTGATTTGGTTACAGATTGTATAGAAGGAGACACAGGATCAGGTTTTGGACGTTTCTTCCCTTTTTCCAATGTCATCTCAGGTGAATTAGTAAGTTACTCTAACTCTTTATTATTGAATTTAATCAATGTTATCCATTAATTCAATGATCCTCGCAGGAGCTCACAATTACCATTCAGCTTAGGCTCCCTAGCGCTCTCCTATTTATTTTTAATTATTTGTATAATGCAACACTGATTAAATACCATGCTATGTGGCTTATAAAATAACTGCCCAGATACTATAAAAAATGCATAACCTAGGTTGGCATGCTTAACTATTCTAGGCACCTAACTAGCTCAATCAGTGTTAATAATTGAACAGTGTCATTAAAAAGTAATTTTAAAATGATTAAAAAATGATATGGTTGGAGTCTAGGGGGGCAGATTGTGCGTGGATTTGTGGTGTGATTTGATTTAGGCATTGGTAGGTGCCTAACTTAGGGGTCCTTTTATCAAGGTGCGGTAGGGGTTTAACGTGCGGAATAACGCACGTTAAACCGCCTGCCGCACTAGTCGCTAACGCCTCCATTGACGAGGTGTTAGTTTTTTGGCTTGCCGCAGGGGTTAGCGTGTGATGAAATGTCCGATGCGCTAACCCCCATAGCGCGCCTTGATAAAAGGAGCCCTTAGGTACACTCATGTAGGCCAAGAAAGCCTGGCCTAAATGGCAGTGTGCCTATGGTTTCAACACCTACCGACGCCTAAGAATGCTTAGACACTTCTAGGCACAATTCTATAAATGGTGCCTAGTGGATAATTGACAATCGCACTCAACGGCCCTTACAAGTTAGGTGTCGTTTGTAGAATCAGGGCCAATATGTATAATATAACACATAAAACAAAGGGCATCACAGCACTAAAACTTTAAAAAGAACTGACAGGACTGATGAAGTAGCTACCTCTTCCTATTCATTATAAATCAAGAAGAAAATGCTTTATCAAAAGAGGTCCTGAAATGTAAGAAAACTGAGGTCCCAGGTACTGGCAACAAATGATCCAGAAATATGGTCACTTCTTTGGGATCAATGTACCACTGGGGCTTGTGCACATCTATGAAGTTGAAAGATATGCCGTCGGTAGTTTCACTACCAACAGGGCTTCCCAAGGCAGACAGGTTTCAGCGGAGCTGTCAGACTAATGGTGTACCTCCTATCTGGGCAGCAGCAGATGGGCAGTGTTGGAGGCGGAGGATCGCGTTTGATGCGACAACGGTGACAGTATCGAATTTATACTGTGCAGTAGGCCCGGCAATCTACTTCTATTCTATTCTGCCAAGAAATCTACTTCAATCTATTCAATCTATTCAATCTACTTCAATCTATTCTGCCAAGAAATCTTGATGATGATGAGACACTATGGGGGCATTCATTTTACTCGGCATAGTGATGGGAAATCCTTGATAAAGCCATCTGAGCCGTTCTGAGCTCTCCTGGGAGAACGGTATAGAAAATTGAATAAATAAATAAAAAATCTACTATCTGGCGAAGCATATCAGATTTACTCCCCCTGGCCGAAGGACAGAATGCTGTACATAAGAACATAAAAACATATAAATTGCCGCTGCTGGGTCAGACCAGTGGTCCATCGTGCCCAGCAGTCCTAACTGAGACTAGCCCTACCTGCGTACGTTCCGGTTCAGCAGGAACTTGTCTAACTTTGTCTTGAATCCCTGGAGGGTGTTTTCCCCTATGACAGACTCCGGAAGAGCGTTCCAGTTTTCTACCACTCTCTGGGTGAAGAAGAACCTTCTTAGGTTCGTACGGAATCTATCCCCTTTCAATTTCATTCTCCCTACCTTGGAGAGGGTGAACAACCTGTCCTTATTTACTAAGTCTATTCCCTTCAGTACCTTGAATGTTTCGATCATGTCTCCTCTCAATCTCCTCTGCTCGAGGGAGAAGAGGCCCAGTTTCTCTAATCTTTTGCTGTATGGCAACTCCTCCAACCCCTTAACCATCTTAGTCGCTCTTCTTTGGACCCTTTTGAGTAGTACCGTGTCTTTCTTCATGTACGGCGACCAGTGCTGGACACAGTACTCCAGGTGAGGGCGCACCATGGTCCGGTACTGCGGCATGATAACCTTCTCCGATCTGTTCGTGATCCCCTTCTTTATCATTCCTAGCATTCTGTTCACCCTTTTTGCCGCCGCACATTGCGTGGACGGCTTCATTGACTTGTCGATCATATCTCCCAAGTCTCTTTTCTGGGAGGTCTCTCCAAGTACCGCCCCAGACATCCTGTATTCGTGCATGAGATTTTTGTCACCTACATGCATCACTTTACACTTATCCACATTGAACCTCATCTGCCATGTCTAAAAATAAGATAAGTGTTACTCTCTATTTACTCTTTTGAAAGTGGTTTGATAAGGGTTATGGGAGGTTAATTTACAGTATAAATTTATTTAAATTTGATATTAAAATTTTTAAAAGGTTTGCAGGACTTATGAGGAGGTTGGTGTGTAAAGCTTGAGGCAATGAGAGGATTAGCTGAGCCTCGAGTGACACCTCTGAAGTCTTGTTCAACACGCACCTAAAAAGTTAGTTTTGTAGAGAGCTGGTTTTGAATATTTTATGATCTATTACCTTAAAATATTGTTAGGGATATCCTGAGAACTATATTGTTCTCATTGTAGAGTCTCGTAGGATAAAACATTGTGGCTAGATTAGGTTGATTTAAAAATGGTAACATTAGAGAATAGCCATTATATTATATTATATTATTAAAAAGGCATTTTGTTGGCCATGGTAAAAATGGCCTTAATGTGCATGAGATCTGCGAAAGGGCATGCTAAAGCCAATTCTTGTCACAGCTTTGTCAAAGGACCCCTTTATTTATTACATTTAATTTTTGTACATTGCTTTGGGCAGTCTTGTGAAAGACTGGGAATGTGGTTTAAGAGATCCACAAATATAAATAAACACTGTAACTGTCTAGCCTGAAATAACTGTTTGATTAAACAATAATAATGATATCCTATTTAGATGAGTAAACCTGGCTTTGGATCACGGGGTACTATTGTTTCAGAACAATTGCCTATTGTCAGTCAAATCCTTCAGTCAACTGCACTATTTAAATGCACGCATACACACACATGGATACCTCTTTTCTTTCCTTTATGGTGTGTATCTATGACTTTTAAACAAAACACATTACAGTGAAGAGAAAATCTAGACAGAATGCACTATAGGATTCTCTCCTGGAAGAGGATCAAGTTTAGGTTTAAGCGACAAATATTCTCCTTACAAAAAAGACACAACAGAAGAGGAAAAAAAAGTATAACCACAACACATCATCAAGGAAATATGTTTTAGACACTACTTCTCTAGCAACATCAAACCTGAAAGAGGTTTTCTTTTTATACTCATATTTTTTTCTTCCTCTTTAAATTGATCCCTGAAAGGTTATCAGATATATACTTGTCTGAGTTTCTTTATTTTTATTAAACTTTCATAATGCTACAAAGACACATAACATCGCCAGTAAGTCACAAGAAAATAAACTAAAACAATAAATAAATCACATTCAACAGTCAAACCCAAATCTTGGAAGAGATAACTGGTAAGAAATAAATCAACAACAAAAAACCTTTCAGGAATACAGATTTTACAAGCAATTATATTTCTACTACCCTGAATGTAATCTGAATCGCCAGCTTTAGTATGTAGAAAACCCTCCAGGTGAAAATGATCTAAGAAGATATAAGTTTGGTCTATTTTCGAAACTATAAAATGTCTTATTTTTTCCAAAGATATTCTATCTAGCTGTTCTGGCCCTTAGGACATCTATCTTTTTAGGCCATTTTTGAAAATTAATATGTCCAAATACAAAAACAAAACAAGCCCATTTTGATGGAGGAGGGGCCAGCATTTTAAAGGACTTGGCACAGTGACATTCCAAGAGAGCAGTGGGGCATCTTAGGGGTTTTTCTGTGAACTTCACATAAAGCAACCTCATATTTGAATTTCTACATTATCTTAAGTCACAGTAATATTTGTTGATGTTACTTTTTGTATTTCACTAATTTGTTCACTTGTTTTTTTGTTGTAGTAAATATTTGACCCCTGAAGAAGCCTTTATGAGGTGAAACGGGTCCCCATTGGGTATTCATTCAGTGTGCTACAACAACAGAGGCATTTAATCTCATAAAAAGATAAGTGCCATTTTTTCACTATTTTAAAGTTCACAACAATACCACTTTAAGAAAAAGACTAAGCTCAATGAAAGATACCCTGGTCCTGCTTAAGCTGTTTTTTATGATTGCACAGCGCAGGCATCTGAGAGCTGAGTCTTATGAGCACATATAAATTGTCAGGTGCTCTTTGTGTAAAGCTGATGTAATAAACAGGTCACTACACAGTAGAGAATGACACAGTGACAAAATTCATCACCGTCCCCGTCCCCGCGGATAACCGTGGGAAACCATCTTCATGTCATTCTTTAAGGAGAGAGGAAAGAATCAGAGTATAATTGGGCACAACCACTGACCCGCAAGCTTTGCTTTGAAGAATGCTAGTGTAAAAGGACCGAGGTTGAAATAGACACTAGAAAATGACATGGGATTATTTCCCGCGGTTATCCGCGGGGACGGGAACAGTGATGAATTTTGTCACCGTGTCATTCTCTACTACACAGCCCACCAGGCTACTGCCATATCTCTGCAGCTGTCAAAGAGCCTTGTATGTACTGTTTCTTTCACATCTTGGGGGGGAGGCTGGTATGGGGTCAGTGACCACTAGGGGAGTATGTAGAGGGGGTGGTGGTCATGCCTTCATGCATCCAGTGGCCATCTGGTCAATTTGGGTACTTTTTCGGCCCTTAAACAGGTCTAACTCCAAACGTCTAAATGATACCCTGGACGTCTTCAAAAAGGTTTCATTATCTCTGCAAGACAACCAAGTCTTAAAGCCACCCTAATCCCAGTCACATCACACTTCTAACATGCCACCTTAAGATTCAGACGTACTGGAGGGAAATTGACCTGCAAGACATCTAAGAAGTCACTTTCAAAAATCGGCACTTGGATATTTGGCAATTAAAATGTCCATGTGCAACTTTATGCCTTTTTATGGATGTCTTTCTGTTTTGAAAATGAGCACCACAATGAAAATAATATTGGTGAAATATGAGCTGTTTGCCATGCCTTAGACCAGTGGTCTCAAACTGGCGGCCTGTGGGTCACATGCGGGCCACCAGGTATTATTTTGAGGTGCTCAGTATTTTTATCATAATCACAAAAGTAAAATAAAACAGTTTCTTGATCATATGTCTCTTTAGCTATAAATGACAATATTATTTTTAAGACTTAGCCAAAAGGAAAGATTTATAAACTATAAAGAGATTTACCTCATGCAAAATTGAAGTCGCTTGTTGTTATCAGCAGGTTGGAGATGGTATGGTCCAGTTTTGCTGCTTGCGCATTTTGACTTGTGGGCCACATTGGGTTCTTAAATTTGCTAGAGGGGCCGGGCGACCGGAGGGGGGTGGCGCCGGGCGACCGGGTTCTGATGCGCCGCAGAATGATGATGGTAAGAGAAAGGGCTAAGGCAGAAAGAACTTCCCCCCCCAAAAGGGCAGACTGTTGTCTCTGGTTTCTGATTTCATCTTCTTTTCACTCTCTTCCTTCCAGCGTCTGCCCTCTCTGTCTCTTCAATCCAACATCTGCCCCTTCCATCCACTGTCTGCCCTTTCCCCCTTCCGTATGGTATCTGCCTTCTTTCTATGCCCCTCTCACCTTCCCATCCAGCCTCCTTTTTACATGATTCATTCCAGCTTCACTGCTCTCTTCATTTATATCTCTCCTACACCAGCTCTAGTATCTTTGTCCCTCTTTCATTTCTCTGCTGACCCCCTTTCCAGCATCAATCTCTCTCTACTTTCTCATTCCTCTGTCTCTCCCCTTTCCCTCATCTGATCTCTCCATTCCACCCTGACCCCCTTCCCCCTTCCCCTCCTATAATCTCCCTGCCAGCTGTTTCCTTCCTTTTTTCCTTCTCCCTTCCCTCCTCCAACAGTAACTCTCTTCCCATCCCTTTCCCTCCTTCCCTCACAGCAGCATCTCTCCTACCTTCCTCCAGGTCCAGTAGCAGATCTCCCTTTATCCAGCAGCTTCCCAGCCTTCCCTCCCTCCAGCTCTCAGTACTTGCCTGCAGCAGCAATTCACTTAGGCAGCCTTGGGTCCTTTGCCGCCTCTGAGGAAAGAGGAAGTTGCCGAATTGAATCACTGCGCTGGCAAGTATGAGAGCTGCTGGGAGGGGAGACAGCCACTGTCAAAGGCTCCCCATGATCTCGCTCACCCCTGCTCCCAAACTCCTGCGCACCCTGCACGTTCGCGCCCCCCCCCCCCAGCCGGCACAAACAGCGTTGCAATGCAGGCCCTGCTGCCCAAGACAAGCCGGAGGCCCCTACCTGCTGTACTACCATTGAGTCACCACAAGTGAGCGGCCTGCCAACAGGAAAGCTAAGGGCCAGCGCCGTACCACATGTACTGTACATTGCTCACCTGTGGGTGCTGTCAACAACCCAGCGGAAGCCAGCGAACACGGCACGACCCTGCAGCCACACGGGCTCAACCCACTGCACCTAAACGCTCCCTCTCAACCACCGGGTGCTTGCACGCATCCCGCATGTGGGCGGATTCTTTCCACACAAGCGAGCTGTCGCTTGCTCCAATGACGCTTGCCTCAAAGACACTGCCGATGGCCCCAATCCATACACCGCCTGGAGCCTGTGGCAGGGTGGAACAGCAGCCTGCTGCCAACACCACCACAGTCGGGGAGCCAAAGACTGGTGTCGCACTGCTATACACCAGGCAGGAAATTTAAGCGTGTCGATCTTGCCGGCCCTGCTCTAGTCTAAACATCTAGATATACATTGTCTTAGACCTCTACTCCTAAGGTTGTAAATCCAGGATAAGCCATCTACAGAAACATACACATACAGTACACACACATGTTTTCCTCAGGTTAAACCTCCAGCATCGCTCCCCACTACACACACTCACACAGTGCACACATTTGCACTCATCTACCCACAGTTAGGCCATCTAAGAAAGTGTCATTGACCCTTTCCACTTGAACTAGGATCCAAAACCCGCCTTGACCATAAAGGTTATCCACCCCTGTGCTTTCATCTCAGTGGTTTACAGAAATATTGATGGTTATCCAATCTAACCCTCTCAGAATAAACAAGTCAAAAAAAACAGAAAACGTAACAAAGCCAGCAAGGAATAATTAAAATAAATTCATTTCACTCATAACCAAAATTTTAATCTCTATATCTCTTTTGCCTTAATAGATTCTAATTAAGACATCAGATTTAAAAATCCAGTAGAACTGAATAAGATTTTCCACACTGAATTAGGGTTTAGGCATTTTAATGGCTGTCCTAATTTGACTTTGCTGTTCAGGATTTTTTTTTCTCTTTTGCACAAATTAAAATCGGGCCCCATGTACATTGTTCCCAGCTGAATCTCATGAAAACACATGTGGCAGGGGAGGAGATGTTTAATCAGCACACTAAACTGTAATTTGTAGTCCAAAGCTACTCTGACGCAACCCAATTCCACTGCTTTTGTTTAACAAGCCTCACTATTAATGGCCATAAAAAAATAATCTCACTATTGACACTTTTCCCACAGTGGGTTACAGATTTATGGCCCCCGCTGTATATTTTCAAAATATGGAAAAACTATGCAGTTAAGGCAGGAGGCTAGCCAACAAGGGGCCCCCATAACCAGAACTGACTTTTTGAACGGCCCTGTGGGAGCCTGATCTGTTATTTCAGAGAAAAACTTTGATTCAGTCCCAGGCACCATTGCTACAGTGGCTGAAAATGAACCCTGGAAAGATTTCCTCTGCTCAATGATCTCACCATATTCAGCACATCAACTTCTCAGTGTGCCTCTCTGTTGAGAATGCCAGCTTTCAGGCAATAAATACAAATATATATTTATATATACAGATGTATAGGAAGAGAGAGAGAGAGGCAAATATATTTCTTTTTTTTTTATAAGAGGCTGAACTTTGCAAGGGGTACCTTGCGCACCTCCCTCTCCCCTCAAAATCCTTAGAGAAAATAAAAGCGTTCTAAATGCAGGATGACAAGAAGCTTTAAGGCAAGGCAGCAAAACCAGAAACCAGAGTGGGCCCCTGAGGATTATATTACACTGACCCTGGAAATAGTCCAAGCGCTGAAAGAGCCTAGGCTCGGCTGCAGCCCCTCCTCCTACAGCAACAGATCTCAAGTTAAGACTGCAGGCACAGACAGATCCTGGGCTAAAGGAAACAAGGCCCTCCTAGAAACACTCTCCTCTGAATGATTATTTTTCCTCAACCCAAACTGAGGGAAGAAAGAAAGTAAAAATTCAGAGCAACAAGCTTTCAGTGGTAATTCTTTGTGCCACAGGATAAAAAATAAAAAAGAGTAAGGCATATGATATGAGTGATTAAACTGATTGAAAACGCTAAGAAAAAAAAATGTAAATAAAACTTGAAACTTGATCATGTTACACCATTACTCTGGAAAGCTCATTGGTTGCCAGTTGCACATCGAATTATATATAAATTAAACCTGCTCACCTTTAAATCAATAACATAAAAGACTCCAACTTTTATTTATAAATTCTTAATTCCCTATAAAACTTCAAGAATATTACGATCAACTGATCAACATTTATTAGTTATCCCATCATTAAAAATTATAGGCACACGACGACAGACCATTTTTTCTGTTACAGCCCCTCTAGCCTGGAACTCTTTGCCGATTTATTTGAGAGAAGAAAGAATTTTAGATAAATTTAAGAGTAATATTAAAGGATTTCTTTTTAAAGATGCTTTTAGCGATTAATTAATTTTATATTTTAACTTTTTTAATCATTTTAAATTCACCTACCTTCCCCATTGTTTTTATCCTTAAATGTCTCTATTATATTAAAATGTATTTCTATACCTCATTTTACCCATTGTTTTCAAGTTTGTATCATTATGTCATGTATACTTCGGATACTTTAATGTATGTTAAATTACTATAAATTTATCTAATTTTGTAAATACTGATGTACATCGCCTAGAACTTTGAATAGGCGATTAATCAAAATTTTATAATAAACTTGAAACTTGTTTTCTGCCGGTACAAAAAGATAGCTACGGTGTTGTCAGCATGGCAGCCATTCGTCCTGGCAAGGCTTATTTATATTAATTCTTCTTTAGCTGACCTGTTGACAGTGTTTATTTAAGTGCATTTTCAGACTCCCACAAGCAGAGACTTTGGGCTCCTTTTTATCAAGCCACGCTAGCGGTTTAACATGCGTAATTGCGCGCGTTAACCGCCGGCCACACTAGCCGCTACCGCCTCCTCTTGAGCAGGCGGTAGTTTTTGGCCAGCGCAGGGGTTAGCGCGCGATGAAAAGTCATGCGCGTTAACCCAGCTAGTGCAGCTTGATAAAAGGAGCCCTTCGTCACTATATATGCATGGCCATACTATGTGAAACCAAGATGTGAGATGATACTTTAGCTTTCACTCAGCATAATGGTATTAAAAGCTACAGTACTTATTATATAGATAAAACAATTTGGCCCAGATTCTAAAAATGGTGCCTTAGGAAGGCGCCAGTAGGTGCTCTACTAATTGTTTTAATTGGCTATTAACGGTGTGGTATTAACCATGCTGTTAAAAACCAATTAAAAGAAAAAAGTAGGTGACACAGTGCAGGAATCAAAAGAGGCATGGTTAAGGATGGAGTTGACGTTCTGCGCCACTAAGCATGATTCTACGTCGAAGGCAGGCACCAGAAATGTAGGCTGCAAAACTCTGGCTTCCATTTTAGGCACCTAACCTTGACACAGGCTGCGATTTTGAAAATGGCCCTGTAATCTGAGTGGCACGCGACTGATGTCATTATTTTTCAGGCGCCTGCCTAGGGTTACCAGATTTTCCTGAAGGAAAATCCGGACCCATGGCCACACCCACAAGCCCTCCCCATTCCGCCTGCATCACGTCCCATTCCGCCCCCCCCAGCCCCGCCCCAGTTGACATCCGTCCATGTGTGAACGCGGCGTGATGACATCACGCGCGCATGCCCCCTCCCGACGTGAATTTTACATTACATTACATTAGTGATTTCTATTCCGCCTTTACCTTGCGGTTCAAGACAGATTACATATGAATTGTCAGGACATTTAGAAGTACATAAGGAGTGGTTTGCATATTTTCTAGTTTGCTAAGGAATGAAGCTTTTCAAAACCCGGTCAAAGTGACAGGGTTTTGAAAAGCCGTCTGGCCCGCCGGACATGTCCTCGAAAAGGAGGCCATTTCCGTGGAAATCCAGATATTTGGTAACCCTACGCCTGCCAATTACGGCACCACTTTCAGAAATTGGGCTATTGTGACAGTGCAGGAATGCATCTCCTCATGAACTCCAAGCAGCTTAACTGAGGTTAGGATTCAGATTCACTTAACTTTATTGACAAGCCAATTTTATATATGTTGCCCAAGCAGTACAAAAGTGTATTAGCTGTTTAATGTGGGAATTAATGTATGCTAATAGCATAGCTTTGCACTAATGGGCCTATTTTCTAAGCTACATTAGCTGTTAATGGAGCAGTTTGTGCATGTTAACAGTTAACGTGGTGCCTTAATTTCTGTGTTTACTTCCTGATGGGAAGGAAGGTGGGGAAGGGTGGAAAATATGCCTTACAGTTAATACAGTAGTAATGGCAGATAACATGCCACAGTTACCACTACCTGAATAGGTGAAGCTAACTGTGTCACATTAT
The DNA here is from genome assembly GCF_902459505.1 of Geotrypetes seraphini. Lineage (NCBI taxonomy): Eukaryota > Metazoa > Chordata > Amphibia > Gymnophiona > Dermophiidae > Geotrypetes > Geotrypetes seraphini. The sequence continues at coordinate 425,569,866 of NC_047084.1, forward strand.
CAGAAATAGAGTTAGAACACACACTTTTTTTCTTTTTTTGCATTAACTGAACATGACTATGTCGGGAACTCCATCAACAGTTAACCATGGAGGCTTTGCAGTTGCTGTGCATTCATTTTGGCCACTAAACAGTAACTTTAGGAACTAGTCCTCAGCAATGGATGTTAAATACCGCATTAACCCTTTATTTGGCATTGTTGCTCAGTGTGTCTTCCATGGCTCTTACTGGGAAACATTAAGGCACTATACTCAGTCTTCACTGGAGTTTATATTTATTTGTATGTATGCATTTTGTACTCCAGTTCCTCCTAAAAACTGAAAAATCTTACGGGAGATCTTCATCTCCAAATGCCTGTTACTTGGCACTGTTCCTGTCGTTCAACATCAAGTTACGTATAGCAGCCATTTCACCATCTGCCAATTTAACGGTTAAGAAGCTATCACGGAAATTAGCATTATGGGGCAAGATGTGGAATGATGGAGATTGTGCTTTGAGGTTAATGTATGGATTATTACCTCACATTATCTACTAGAATAGTAGATAACAAGGAAACAGTTAATGCCGCCTCCTCAAGGAGTATACCTAACTGGTGACGGGATAATCGCGCGCCATATGCCAGCGCGCCGACAATTCGGCAGAAGACAGAAGCGTGCGGTGGAAAAAATAATTTTTAAAGAGCTCCGACGGGGGGTTTGGGGTGGCAACCCCCCCACTTTATTGGTCAGTGTTCACACTGCCGTTGCGGGGGTGGGGAGTGGTGGGGGGTGAAACCCCCAACATTATAGAGAAAACTGAACTTTTCCTGAAAAAAATCAGAAAAATTCAGTTTTCGCTTTAATGGAGGTTTCCAACCCCCCGAACCCCTCTCCAACAGAACTGCGAACACTAACCAATAAAGTGGGGGGAGTTGCCACCCCAAACCCCCCGTCGGAGCTCTTTAAAAATTACTTTTTTCCCTGCGCGCTTCTGTCTTGCGCCGAATTGTCAGCGCTGGATTGTCAGCGCGCTGACGTCTTGCGCTCCACTGTCTATGAACCTACCTAACTACATGCTGCATTATCGGCCATACTGCTAATATGCAACAGTGAGCAGCCCTCCTAAATCTGCTAGGAATGCCCCCAACGATGACTGCAGGGATTTAGCACCTAGTTTGCCTTAACATTTGCAATTCATACCCATTAAATGCAATCAGATGGAGGCCCAAGTGATACAAATAAAATAAAAAAGTAATGTTGACCCTGATCAGGTCATATTTTTGTTTGTTTGTTTATCGAATGCCCTTATCCAGGGTGAGTTACATATTAACATACAAAATAAAACATATTTTCTATTGGCCGTGAGTACGCTCTTTGAAGACTGTGAATAGTGTGCTGGGCTACCTTTGGGCGTGGCTGAAGAACTGTTTGTCTCTGGGATCGAGTGTGTGCAACAAAAGAAGTTGGCTCCTGTGAGAACTTTCTAGCTTTCTGTGTGCAGCCAGCCATTGTGAGACCTAAGTGTGTACAATTGGAGTGGGGACAGTTCCTGAAACGACCTGGAGGAATCACTACTATTGCTATTTTTCTCCCAGCTAAGTACTTGGATTTTTTGTGGGGGTTTTTTTGTCTTTTTGTTTTGTGCACTTTTTTGTTTAACTTTGTACATTGGTTATTATATCTTGCTCTACAGTTGGGTAGGGTTCAGGTTTTTCTCGGACTGTGTTTGAGCTTTTTTTACTGAATTCCCCACCCAACATGTAAGAGGAGCCGATGATTAAGGACATGTTGCCTTATTGGCTAAAAGTACCTTACTTGTAATTATATATTCAATTAGTGTGTCTGAGGCTCATTTGATTAATTTTTTGTTTACAGTGACAGTTCACAGGGTAGTGACTTTTTTGTCTATTTAGTATATTCAAAGTTAGGCACCATTTATAAAATCACACCTAGCGGCACCTAAATCAAGAAGCACACCGCTAGGCACCTCTAACATAGTCGCTGTTATATTAGACCTGGGTTTTCTTGGCCTAATTTAATGATGCCTACCATAGACGCCTACCGACACCTAACTCTATCCATACCCAAACTCCACCCCTAAGCACACCTGCTTTCCAGGTAGCTGTCATTAGATGCTGGTAGGTGCCTTGATATAAACGCCTACATGTGACTATCAAGGTAGGTTCCTACTGGAAGCTTATTTTTTTAATTGGTTTTTAATTGGTTTTAATGGAACTGTCCAATTAACAGCACCAATTGAACTAATGAAAAAAATTTATGTAGGCGCACCAATATAGGCAGGCACCTTTTATAAAATCAGGGCTCATATGTCTCATATGTCTATCGTGTTTCCCCGAAACTAAGACCTACCCCTAAAATAAGCCCTAGCATGATTTTCGGGAAAGGTCTTAATATAAGCCCTATCCCAAAAATAAGCCCTAGTTGAAGCTGGATTCACTGGCAGCAGCGCTTCCCCCCCCCACCACCACGCAGTCAAACCCTTGCTGACCCTTCCATCTCTCCCTCTCATCCAAACCCCGCTGACCATGAGACCAATATACCTTCTTCCAAATGGCAGCATCGGCAGGAATCTAAACAAGCTGCTTCGCAGCCTTCTCCTGCCGGGGCATTACTCTGCCGCATCACTGATGATGTCATCAGCAACATGGCACACGGAACGCCCCGGTAGGAGACGGCTGCAAAGCAGCCTGTTTAGATTGCTGCTGATGCTGCCGTTTGGAAGAAAGTGTATTGGTCTTATGGTTGGCGGGGTTTGGATGAGAGGGAGAGATGGAAGGGTTAGCGGGGGTTTGGCTGCATGGCAGGGGGATGGGAGGGATAGAAAGAAGCTGCAAGGGGGGATGGGATGAAGGGAGGGATAGAAGCTGTGTAAGGGTTCTGCTGCCAAGGGATGGGAGGGAGAGAGGAAAGGATAGAAAGATGCTGCAAAGGGAAGGTACAAGGGGATGGGTGAGAGGGGAGGAAAGATGCTGCACATGTGGGGGAGAGAAAGGAAAGAGGAAGAACTGGGGTGGAAGAGAGACCTACCCCAAAAATAAGACCTAGTGCGTTTTTTTGGCCCAAAATTAATATCACAGTGTCTTATTTTTGGGAAAACACTGTATTTCTAGCTCTTGGTATCTCATTCTGTTTATACTCAGCGTCCCTCTATGTTTTGCATGTGTATCAGAGGTGATATATTCTGCTAGTGTGCACATTACATGTAAGGATCTGTAGTTTGTTCTGTTATCCAATCTGCACCTCCTAATAGGAAGCATACTTGTTTTCTGGGGCATATTACAATTCAGTATCCGCTGGATTTTATATATGATGCTAAAGTTTTTGCACCCAAATCTGTGCATTTTGGTTAACAAGCTCTTAACCATCAATAACTGGATGCTGACAAACAAGTACTGATGTTAATTGTCACTCATTAAAATTTACACTCAAAGCTGGCATGGCTCCTAACTCCCATAGCATGTATCTCAAATGAACATAAGAGCACAAGAATAGCCTTACTGGGTCAGACCAATGGTCCATTTATCCCAGTATCCCATCTTCACGGTGACTAATCCTGGTCACAAGTACCTGGCAAAAACCCAAACAGTAGCAACATTCCATGATACTAATCCAGGGCACACAGTGGCTTCCCCCATGTCTGTTTCAATAGCAGACTATGGACTTTTCTTCCAGGAACTTGTCCAAATCTTTTTTAAAACCATCTACTTTAACCACTCTTACCACATCCTCTGGCAACTCGTTTCAGAGCTTAACTATTATCTGAGTGCAAAAATATTTCCTCCTATTGGGTTTTAAACTGTTTTCCTGTAACTTCATTGAGTGTGCCCCTAGTCTTTGTAATTTTTTATTAAGTAAAAAATCGATTCACTTGTATCCATTCTACACAGTCACAATTTTGTAGACTTCAGTCATATCTCCCCTCAGCCATCTCTTTTCCAAGCTGAAGAATCCTAACCTCTTTAGTCATTCCTCATGTTAGAAGAGTTCCATCCCTTTTATCATCTTGGTCGCTCTTCTTTGAACCTTTTCTAGTTCCGCTATATATTTTTGAGATAAGGCGACCAGAATTGAACGCAATATTCAAGATAAGGTTACACCATGGAACATTCTTAGTCTTGTTTACCATCCCTTTTCTAGTAATTCCTAGCAACTTGTTTGCTTTTTTGGCCACCGCCTCACATTGGGCAAAAAGGTTTCAGCGTATTTACAACAATGACACCCAGATCTTTCTCTTTGGCGCTGACCCCCAAGGTAGACCCTAGCATCTGGTAACTATGATCTGCATCACTTTGCATTTGTCCATATTCAATTTTATCTGCCATTTGGACATCCAGTTTCCTAAATTCTGCTTACAATTTTTCATAGTCTGCCTGCATTTTAACAACTTTGATCAGTTTAATGGCATGAAAACAACAAAGTTATGCAAGTCCCAGTCCATATTCATCCTGCAAACGTTTTGGTGGCCAGGGTCCTTTCCGTTAACCCTGGATATTTAATACTTGTGCCCAGACATGGCCCAGCACTAAATACTTGGGGCTAATGTAGCCAGCATCAGTCTGAATTACAAAAAAAAAAAAAGCTCACCGTCTCCAGTTAAATATCGTTCAGATTGTTCTTAGGTTCTAAAATTAGGATTTATCTTGATCAAGATGTGTAAAGAATTTCTGGTCTTGCAACCATGAGTTCTAACTCTAGCAGTGACTTTTTGTTTATGATTTCCATGCTGTTTCTTTGGTCCAGCTAATTTCTAGCTCTACGAGCCTAAGCAGTTATCAGATTTTCTTCTGTCTAGAGAAGCAAAATTTAATATTAATGGTTAATTAAGTATATTTACCTCAGCCAGCTGTATTGTGTCGTTTTTACCACATCTGATATTAAGGGTTCTTTTTGTTTTTTAACCCTACTTCCTTATTATTTTTCCTTATCATCTTGGATCCTAATAATAGTGGACTAAGGGCTAAATTCAATACATGATGCCCCCAAAATGGCACAGAAATAATGCTATTCTATAAGCCAATGTTGTTTCTAAGGGCCGAGTTCTTGTGAGCAAAAGTTTTTTTTTTTTGTGAGCAAAGGACTGAGTTGATGTGAGCAAAAATTTTCCGTTACATTACACCAGAGAAAGAAAAAGCAATGCATGTCCTCTTATGCTATGCAAAATATAAAGATAGCAGACGTAAATGGCTAAAAACTGACATATTCCAATTACTACATTACAAATTAACAAATGCAAATAAAACAAAAAAAAAAGGAAAATTATACCATTTTATTTGATTTTGAGAAGCCAAAACTTTCTTACTCAGGCTAGGACAGTATATTTCTATTATGGTATCCTGTCTTGACATGAGGAAGGAGGTTCTGGTTTCTAAAGTTAGTCAGAAAGGTATTCAAATTAATCCAATAATATAGCACCTTACTTCTATTTTTACTTATTAGCATTTATTAACATGGCAACCAGACTACTTATCTTAAAAAAAAAAAAAAAAAATTCTTTTTTTCTATCTTTGTTGTCTGGATATTTATTTTTTACAGTTGTATTGGTGGTTTATAGCTCGACGGAGTCAGCAAATAGCTCAGCGGTTACTTCATTGCAATTTTGCTTTCCTCATCTTGATAGGATTTCCTGTCCATATGCAGTTTTTTCTCTTTCTTCTCCTTTCAGCTTTCTTCAATGTTCTCTCTTTCCAGATTTATTTATTTATCTTTTTTTTACTATCCAGGCCTCAAATTCCCATTTTTATTGTATCTACCTACAGCTTCCCACCTCTTTCAATCACCCTGGCTCTCCTATTTCAAATCCTGTTATTCTCTAATTATCTTCTTCCCCCCATCCAGAATATGCCCTCTCTCCCCCTCTTTCATCCAGGGTCTGCCTTCTTGATGCTGCCATTCAGTGTCTGCCCCCTCTCTCTTCCCTGCTTCCATCCAACATGTGCCTCTCTTTCCTCCCTATTTCCATTAAGCATCTGCCCCTCTCTTCTTCCCCACTTCCATCCAACATCTGCCTTTCTCTCTCCTCCCCACTTTCATCCATCATCTGCTCCTCCCTTTCCAACATACTTCCATCAGTCTACCCCTCTCTCCTCTCTACTTCCAGCATGTGCCCTCTCTCTCTGTCGAGCTGAGCTGTTATCCATTTCATATGATTCTTCAAGAAAGAGTATATGCTCCTAAGGAAAGGCTATCCGTTCATCCTCACTTTTTTCTGCTTGTTCCTATCTCTCCTCCCCATGTCCATTCAGCATGTACCCCTATGTCCTCTCCACTTCCATCCAATGTGCCCTTTTACTCTCCCCACTTCATTCCAGCATGTGCCCCTTTGCCCTCTCCACTTTCATCCAATGTATCCTCCTTCCTTCCTTCCAACACGTGATCCCTCTTCCTCATTCTTTGAACCCTAACATCTATTCCATTACCACCATAAATGATTCCAGAACTGCTTCATTCCTGCCTCCAGAGGGTTCAACAGCACCTCTTTATCATCCCTTCCCCTGCCAGAATGCAAACACGCATGGCAAGTCGTCAGCACAAGTAGCACCAAATACAGACTGTTTCCAGGTTGGCCCCATCAGTGCCTTTCCTGTGCCACGTCCCGCCCATGATGCACTTCCTGTGAGCTGGGCTGGCCCAGAAACAACCTGTATTTAGTGCTGCTTATATCGGCAACCTTCCATGCGCTTTTCCATACTGGCAGGAAAAGGGATCATGAAGTGCTGGACCTGCGGGGGGAGGAAATGAAGAGGTGCCCGACTGCGATGGGGTGATGAAGATCTTGTAGTAAAGGACAGCAGGAACAGTGAGAAAGCATAAGCGCAGTGTCTCTGGTGGTTAGGCTGCACAATGACCCAGAACAGTTGCATGGACTCTTATTGGGAGGTGTGCAGCCAAGCAGCTGTGCATCTTAGAGGGAACATTGCTATATGCTGAGCTTAAAATTAAGTGTGGTTTATTGAATAGTGCTTATATCTGGGAAGCTCGACAAATTTAGGCAGAGCTATTTTAAACAGTGAAAACGTGGTGCAAATGTCTGTGCCTAAATTTAGGCATGGAGACCCTAATTCTGTAATTATGCATGTAACTTTGAAAAACGCCCCCAATCTGCTCATTCCAGGCCCATTTCTGCACCCCCTTTTTTGACTCACATGTAAAATATAGGCATAGATCCTGAGCCTAAATTTACATGAGTAACCCTTAATTTATTCTAATTAACACCAACAATTGTTTGTTAAAACACCAATCACCGGCACTAATTAGCTAATTAAATTACACGCCCAATCTGGGTACATGAACAAGATTGCATGTGCAATTTTTGTTACTTTTTATAGAATAAAGGGGTAAAGATGTTCCTTTTCCTTACTGATTCGATTGTGATAGGGTAAGGTTATTGGGATAGTTTATGTTTCTGTGTTTTATTGAATAATCATTGGGTGGGGGGAGAAAATGGTTGGTTATGCATATTTGTAAGTTGAATGTGCTTTTATTAACTTACTAGTCTTTAAGCCGTTACATTAACGGGTGCTAGAATATATGTTGTCTTTATTTATTTCTGTCTCTCTCTGCCGCTGTCTTTCTTTCTTTCTGTCTCTCTCCCTGCCCCTGTCTCTTTCTTCTTTTCTTTCTGTCTCCCTCCCTCCCACTATCTGTCTTTCTTTCTGTCTCTCTCCCTGTCCCCTATGCAGCAGCATTTCTCTCCCCCCCTCCACTTCCTATGCAGTAGCTACATCAGCATTCCCTCCCCCTCCATTTCCCTGTGCTGAGCATTTCCCTCCCACCCCACTTCCCTGTGCAGCATTTACCTCCCCTCCCCCCCACTTCCCTGTGGTCTCTCTGTGTTTGTTTTGGTGCTTGTCTCTTTGCCTGCTGTATGTGTGTTTGTTTGTTTTCTGTGTGTGTTAGCCCGTTACATTAACGGGTGCTAGAGTAAATGTCTGTCTGTTTTTTTTTTTATTTGTCTCTCTCTCCTTGGACGCTGTTAGCCATTCTTTCTGTCTGTGTTCCTCCCTGGCCCCCTGTCTGTCTATCTTTATTTCTAACTCTATCCTCTTCCCTCACATGTGCCCTTTTTTCTTTCTCCTCCCCACTTCTTTCCAACGTTTGCTCCCCCTGTCCCTCAGACTTCCATTCAGCAGCTGTTCCTCCTCTCCCCCACACTTCCATTCAGTGTCTGTCTCCCTCTCTCTACCCCTTTTATCTACTGTTCACCCTCTGTCTTGCCCCTTCCATTCACTGCCCTCTCTTCTCTTTCCATCCAGTGTCCGCCTTCTCTCTCTCTCTGTTCCATATGGCATGTACTCCTTCCTTTCCCCCTTCCTTTTCCCTTGGTTTGGCATACCTTTCCCCTTTACTCCATGCCCTACCATTCTCTCCCACTTTGCTCCCTTTCCTCCTTGAACTTCATCGGGCAGCAGCAGCAGCAGCATTCACAATTAATTGCTGTTGCCGGCTTCAGGTCTTCCTGTCTGGCGGATCCTGTCTTTATGAAAACAGGAAGTAGGCAGGACCAGCCAGAGGGGAAGGCCTGAAGCCGGCAACAGCAGTGAATTTTAAACGCTGCTGCTGCCCGAAGAAGCCAGGCCTTAACAACAAAGCTCCCTCTAGCGCTGGCAGCCGCGAGAGCCTTCTAGCGAGGTAGGGATACCGCTGGAACACCAGGTTTTAAAAAAAACAACTTACCAATGATGGCGGCAGTGCTGGGGGTGGGGAGGTGGAGGGTTTGTAAAGGTACAGCGGCGGCGGTGCTGGGGGGGGTTTGAAAAGCCATCGGCTGTGAAGTATGCCATCTGCATACTTCATGGCCGACGGCTTTTAAGGAATTTAAAAACTTACCAACGATGGCGGCAGTGCTGGGGAGGGTTTGAAAAGGTGCAGCGGCAGCAGACGCCGCAGCTCCTCTGTCGATCCCCGCCTGGTGCGAGTGTGGTGCCGAAGTTTATTTTGAATTTTGAATTTGCCACGACAGCTCCCCTCACCATCACCGCCTTCCTTGGAATCCTTGCAGCGGCGCAAGGTGGAGAGCAGGGAGGCTTGTCTGGTGCGCATGCGCACTTCTACCGGCCACATCCCGACAGATCAGATCTCAGGGAACAAGCAGCGAGAGTGCGCATGCGCGCTTAGTATTTTATTATTATAGATTATATGATATATATTTGTGTATTGCACTTTTGAAGTTTAGAAAATCATAAAGAATATTTTTAAAATCTGTATTGATTTTCAAACTTTTATAGTGCAATACAATTAACTGAACATAAAATACTGCATAAAATGCACTATTAACTACACAAATAATACTTAAAACAATCATTTTCTCCCATCCTCATCTCAATTATTAATACAATAATACATATGACGTGATTACAATATTATAATTAAGTAATTTAAATCCTCAAAATACATTTCCCTCCCCCCACCCACCCACCCTCCATATGTAAGGAAATCTAAGAAAAAGAAAGATACACGACCCTTATTGCAATGCAACAAATGCAGTCAATGGACTCCACACTTTATTAAATGAATTACTAGTCCCCAAACGTTCCGCAGTCATTCTTTCATATTTATATGTGGTACACAAATTTACCCGCCAAAAAGTGTAATTAATTATGTCATGGTTCTTCCAATTACGTGTGACCATTTGAACAGCTATTCCCGTCATGATCAGGAAAAGGCGACTTTTATATTTATTTAAAATTGTTTAACCAAAGTTAATGCGCTTATCTGTTTCAACTCTCCTGAGCCTTGACACGTTTCGCTAAGAGAGCTGCCTCAGGAAACCCAGCGTCAAACTGCTTTCATGAAACTTTCTCCCAAAAATAAATGATCTTACTCTTCTGTATAGAAAGGGAAAAAATAGATAAGAGTGAGACTGTTTGCTTTTTGGAGAAATTTTCATGAAAGCATTTTGACACTGGATTTCCTGAGGCAGCTCTCTTAGCGAAACGTATCAAGCAGATAAGTTCATTATATTTACAAGTCCAAAAGTTGAAAGCTTTAATGGAAAAAATACTGTAGTTGTTTGACTTGGGCATTCACAGAAATGCTATGATTGAGAGAAGCGGAGACAATGCAATGTGGGGTTTAACCCCACTGATGGTCTCAAGTTTATACCTCTGAGCACTTTTTGAAGACTATTGATACAATAATTATTTAAGCATGCTAGTTCTTTATTTAGTTATACTTGCTGTACAGCTTCCAGCAATATTCTTTTGTATATATTTTTGACCCGAGTATATTTTTGTTTTCGGAGCCCATTTTTGAGTGCCATTTATGCCATTTATTGGTGTTTTGAAAGGAACCGAACCCGACTTCTGTGTAGGCCTTATTATTAAACATGTATTTTAGTATTCATTTGTTGAGGACATTACAGCACAGTTTGATAATGTTACTGTTGACTCAGAACCATCTATACTTAACTTGGGTTAGTGTTGCACCTATGTTTTCAAATTGATTTACTGATTAGAGAATGACACGGGGAAAAAAATTTGTCCCTGTCACCGCCCCGCCCTGCGACCACTGTCCCCGCCCTGTCCCCGCAACCACTGTCCCCGAAACATCCATACAAGCCTCAGTACTGCAATATTTAGCTTATTCCTTCCTTGTAAATCAAAGTTCTGGCTGCTGCTACAGAAAGAGATGTTCATCTGGCAGGGCTTTGTTTATAAATTTTTATCAATACAACTAATATACTACTTTATCCTAAAGCAAAAAAAAAAAAAAAAAGAAGAAAATAAATAGAAATTTTTTTTCTACCTTTGTTGTCTGGTTTCTGCTTTCCTCATCTTCTCATTCAATTCCTTCCATCCACTGTCTGTTTTCTCTCTGTGTCTTCCATTTGCTCTGTTACTGTGCCTCTCCCTTCAGCCCCCTTCCCAATTGGTCTGGCACCCATCTTCTTCCCTACATTCCCCCCTCCATAGTCTGGCATTTCTGCCTTCTTTTCTTCCAGTGTCTTCTCCCCACTCTGTCTTCCCCATTTCTCTTCAGCGTCTTCTCCCCACTCTCTGTTCCCCATTTCCCTTCAGCATCTTCTCCCCACTATGTTTCCCCATTTCCCATCAGCTTCTGTTCCTCTCCATCCCCCTTCAGCGAATGTTCCTTTCCTTTCCACCACCACCACCACCCTTCCCTCTCGCCACCTCACTGCCCTCAAGTCATCTCCCTCCCTCGCTCTTACCTTCGTGGCACATTTTAAGTTTAGAGTAACTTGTTGAAAACTGCCAAAGCCTACGGAAGTTGCGTCAGAGGAGAAGCTCCGGTGGCTTTCAACAAGTTACTCAAACTTAAAATGCACTGCGAAGGTAAGGGGGAGGGATGGAGATAGATAGATTCAGGTTGGTAGGTAGGAAGGAAAGAGGGGGGCTGTACACAATTGGTGACTGCGTGTGTTCCCTCCCTTAACTGCAGGGATAAGGTATTCACTGCTCCAAAGGGTAGTGGATGGCCTTATCCCCGTACCACCATTTCGGCGGGTTATCCGCAGCTAGCCGTGGGTAACAGCCACCGTGTCATTCTCTATTACTTATCCTCTCTATGTCTTAGCCAAATGGCCATAAAGCAGAATCAGATTAAATAGATTAAATCTATTTCCTGAATTTGTATATTTAAGCATATTTTTGGGCAGTGGCGTAGTAAGGGGGTACGGACCTCCCCTGGCGCCAGGTTGGTGGGAGCATTGGCACCTCTCTGCCCCACCCTACCATACCATGCCACCCTTGCGCCATCCCTCCCCCCCCCCCGTACCTTTGCATTATCTTCTCTAGCGTGAGCAACTTCTGCCTGTTGCTCAAGCCAGCCTGGTTCCCCTCTGAATCACTTCTGGGTCACAGGCCAGGAAATGACATCAGAAGGAAATCCAACGCTGATGCAAGGAGCAAGCTTACAGAAGCCACTCACGCTGGCAAAGATTAAGAGGTACAGGAGGAGGGAGGGAGAGCGCAAGTGTGGAATGGGGTGCGGGAAGGAGCAGAGGGGTGTGGAAGGAGTGGGTGCATGGAGAGAAGGGCACGGGAGGATGTGGGGGAAGGGGGGCGCCTCCTACCCTTACTACGCCACTGTTTGGGGGTATACTATGAGAGCTATATGCTTCTGGCCTTAAGTATCTGGAAGCATTCAATTTATTTTTTCCTTTTGGCAAGTCTGTGTTGATAATTAAATACTTTTGCTTTATTGTCCTTGCTCCCATATTTTGGAATGGTCTTCCATTAGATATTAATCTTGAGATGTCGCCTCCAAAATTCAAGTCTTCTTTCAAAAACATAATATTTTACTTTAATATTCCAGTAACTATAAGGAATTCATTTCTAGTTATGGTCATGGAAATGGGTCATTGATTAAAGCATGTAGGAAAGCTACAAGAGTAAACTAGAAGGCTAGTTGTAACAATGATTTAAAAAATACACATTTAGTTGGCAATTAAACTAAACCATTACGATCTGCCTATTCCCTTGTTTTAATTTTTGAGAAGTTATTAGTGCAAGTAATATCCTTGAAAATTTCTCCCACATGCAAATTTTTCCTTTTATGAATTTCAGTCAGAATGTGAAACCACATGGTCTGCTGTACCAAAATCTCATCTGACCCCTGGAATCTCTGGCTACTTCCTGCCCCTTCCATCCAAATTGGTCATTCATGGCTACTTTTCTTGATCTCCCTGCCCTTCAAATCAACTAACTTGGCTGGAATAAAGGAAAAAAGTGCTTGCTGCTTCATTTGTTCTCTCCTGTCCTTCTCAGTCTATTCTCCTACAACCTGCAATTCCTGCCAAATTTCACACTCCTCTTTGCAAATGAGAGCATAGTAAGAGCACCATTGGATAGGCATTTCTTTCCTCCTTGTTGAATAGAAGTAGCATTACGTTCGCCCTCCTCCTTTCAGCTGTTGCATCACCAGAGGACAAATTGCAGACAAGAAGACTGGTAGTCTACATTTTCATTGCAGAAAACCCCACCCCACTGGAAACTAGCAATGCTGCCCCTCTTACGATGCCACACTTTTGATCTAAATTATTTAGGCCCTCTTTTATCAAGCCGAGTTAGGATTTTTAATTACCGGTCGCTGCGGCAAAAACTTTTGACGCTCATAGAATTCTTAAGAGTGTCTGAGCTTTTTACCGCAGGAGCTGGCAATAAAAAACCTTAATGTGGCTTGATAAAAGGGGGCCTTAGAGTCCTACAATACCAAACTTTATCAGAATCTCCTTCAGGAAGGAACAATGCAGATATATATAAATGCACAAATACAGCACAAACAAGCAAAATGTGATAGAAAATGTCTCTTTTATAGAGGAGTTCATACCTTACAGGTCAAAATAATGTGAAAATAAAATGAGATACGTTGGAAAATATAGCTAGTACTTCTTTAAGTGAGCTCTACTCTTGCAAGGAATTCAACTAAGATGACCATCTAGGGCAGGGCTGCCAAAGTCCGGTCCTTGAGATCTACTGGCAGGCCAGGTTTTCTGGATATCCACAACGAACATGCATGAAAGAGATTTGCATACCAAGAAGGCAGTGCAGGCAAATCTCTCTCATGCATATTGTGGATATCCTGAAAACCTGGCCTGCCAGTAGATTTTGAGAACCGGACTTGGGCAGCCCTGATCTAGGGAATGGAAATGAAAAACCTTAGTGGATTGCACAAAAGGGTGACGCACAGAAAGTATTAAATGCCACCTCCCGTCACCCACCCACCCGTATCCTAAGGGCTCTTTTTGCTAAGCCGCGTTAGGGCATTAATGCGCAGAATAGCGCACGCTAAAATTGCCCCGCGCGCTAGATGCTAATGCTGCGTGCGCTAAAAACGCTAACGCAGCTTAGTAAAAGGAGCCCTAAATGTTTCTTCTCCCTTTTATTTTCATATTATGCACACTTTCTCTCGTTAGGTAAATGATACATATTTACATCTGTATGTTCTGCCAGAGGTTTGTTACCTGGCTAGTTTGTGGACTGGATGGGTCGTACGAAGGTATATAACTCTTCAGGGAGTCCTGTGGATTCAGGTGCGGGGGATATCTGATCGTCGGGTGGGAGAAGTAGCTAGACGGGGCAGGAGGAAGAATAGCTTGTGCGGAAAAAGGCAACGGTGAGGGTGAAGTCCTGGTTGAGATGACTGTGGAGATAACAAGAGTAAAAATATTCAGTTTCTAGTTTATATTAGTCTACAGTCATTACTTACCCTTTCTGTCATGTGGCGAGAATAATGAATTCATGATTTGGCATCTTTCTATTTTATTGCAATATATTTTTACAAGACTTAATACAAACTATTACTAAGGGCTGCTTTTACAAAGGTGCGTTAGCGTGGAATAGCGCGTGCTAAATTGCCCCGCGCGCTAGACCTTAACACCAGCATTGAGCTGGCGTTAGTTCTAGAAGCGTAGCGCGGGTTTAGCGCGCACTAAAACCCTGCAAGTGCTAAAAACGCTAGCGCACCTTAGTAAAAGGAGCCTTAAGTTTCAACTTGCTGATTTTGACTTTACCTCATTCATTGTATTTATGTTTATATTTGGTCTTTTTATAACTGTTCTACTGTTAACAGAATTGTAAGTTTTATGTTGAATTGTACTTGCTGTACAACTGCCTTGGGTGAATCTAATATAATAAAGCCATAAGCGTGCATGCGCACTCCCACCTGCGTGCTCCCATTTTCCATGCGCTGTAGGGACCCGCAGGTAGGAGTGCGCATGCGCGCGGCGGCGCGGAGCCTGTCAGCCAAAACCCATGCTCGCGGCAGCAGAAAGAAGAGGCCGTACAGCGCAGCGTCTCCTGCGGCTTGGAGTGTGAACTGGCCAGGGCGACGTCAGCGGGGCTGGACCGGAGCTGGAAGGGAGAGGAGCTGTTCTCCTCCCTTCTTTCCTCCCCCAACGGACTTTAATTCCTGCCTCCCAGGCTTCTCCTCCTCCTCCCAGGCTTCGCCTCCGCGTAAAAAAAACAAAAACCCCCAGAGCTCACTTCGGGTCTGGCATGGGCTGCGGGTCCTGAAACCTTCCGATTCAAGCAGCGTCTGCAGCACTCTACACACGCTGCTTTGGGGCCTTCTACTGCCCTGATTTGCTGGGCAGTAGAAGGTCCTGAAGCAGCAGTGTGTAGAGTGCTGCAGATGCTGCTGGAATCGGAAGGTTTGTTGAGACCGCGGGAAAGGAAGGGGGGGCAGTAAGGGACTAAGGGAGCCGGCCAGACCGCGGGAAGGGAAAGGGGGGGTAGGGGAAACGCGGCTGCTGCACAGGGAAGTGGTGTGGGGGGAGGGAAATGGAGGGGGAGGAAATGCTGCTGTGGCTGCTGCACAGGGAAGTGGTGGGAGAGAAATGCTGCTGCATAGGAGGCAGGGAGAGAGACAGATAGATAGAAAGAAAAGAAGAAAGACACAGGGGCAGGGAGAGACACAGAAAGACAGACAGACAAAGGGGGCCAGGGAGAGAGACAGACATCGGGAGGGAGATAGAGACAGAAATAAAGACACACAGACATATATTCTAGCACCCGTTAATGTAACGGGCTAAAATACTAGTCTCTTCATAAATGTGGTTAATAAATCCCAATAAATACATAAACCATCTTAAAAACATCAGCCCCTACCCCACCCCCTTCCCTCACTTCTTGAGAAAAGACAACACAACTTTCTCAGAGCCACCAAATTACTGTTTTGTTTAGCTATGAATTTAATCTAATTTTGCTTCAAATGAATCAGTAACACCCAGAGGAAACTAAAAACTATTTCTTTAACACAATATCTCTATTAAAAGCTCTCTCTCACACACACACACACACACACACATTGCATATTTGTAACTACAGTAATCTAAAGGATTACTGACTGTGTCCCGGGAGACTGCTAGTGATGCTTCAGTGTACTGTATTCTTGTATACCTGGGTGTCTGGGAGAGGCAAGTCTACAGTGATTACACAGGCAATAATGACTTGAATAATTAGCCAACCATTGTAAAAATGCTAATGAACATTCAACCAGAGGGCCTGGGAAAGCACTCCTCCGAGGCAAAAATATGCCTAGAAAACAAAAGAGAACTTTATCCCATCTGCAGTCTCCCTGCATGTTCCCTCTCTATGTGACTAAATATATTAAAGTTCATGCAGTCCTTTAAGTGTGTGTATGTGTGTGTTACTGTGATGCATTATATCAAAGCTCAAGTAGTTTGTAAACTGTCACCAAAATCCTTATGATGCTACTATTTCCCTTAGGTTCACTTAGAGTGAGTAGTGATAGTGCTATATATTTTTTTAATAACACTTAACCTCTACCATTTTTTTTAATCTTAATGTTTCTCTTCTTTTTTTTCTCCCTTGCCCTGCTCTTCCCCATCTTTCCATTTCTTCTTATCTCTGCCTCCCCTCCACTGCCATGCTTAACTCAGCTCTGAGATAGGATCCACGTGGCAACACAGAATGTAGAAGTATTTAGGGGGTTTTCCCCCATCTTTGGAGGGAGGGAGGAATTGCAGTAGAAAGAAGTCAGAAGGGATAAAAAATATATTTTTTTTGTGTGTGTGGTGAGGATAAGTTGGAAGATCTGAGAATAGTTCAGAATGCTGAAGTTCGATTGATATTTGGTCTGAAGAACGACCACATTAGTCCATATTATCGATTATTGCATTGGCTAGCGGTGGAAGCAAGAATAATATTTAAGTTTTCTTGTATTTGTTTTAAGCTGATTTCAAGAGAGTCTTCAATTTATTTGTCCCCTCACTTTGAATTTTATAGACCATCAAAGATTACAAGAAGCTCCAGCTTATTTACCTATCCTAAGCCAAATGGTGTCAGATATAATACCTTTTTTGAAAGGACCTTAGCGTTTCAGGCAGGCAAACTACAATGTTGGCTCGGTGAATTTCTTCATCAAGCCATACTTTACTGTTCTTTTCGAAAATTAGTAAAAGTCTGCTTTGTTCAACAAAATTTATCACATAACTAGGTCTTTTTAACATTGTAATTATTTTACTAACTGTTAATCCTAGTTTTATCCTATGATAGAAACATAGAAACATATAATATGACGGCAGAAAAGGGCCGATGGCCCAACAAGTCTGCCCACTCAAGAACCCTCCCTCCCAAATAGCCCGCCTACTCAAGAACCCTTCTTCCCTGGAGTATCTATTGTATGAGTATAACTCTGTAGTACTCCCACCTGTTTGTCCCAGCGACTCTTGAAGTCGAGCACGCTACTAGCCTCGACCACCTGGCGGGGAAGATCATTCCATTGATCAATCACCCGTTCGGTGAAGAAGTATTTCCTGGTGTCACCATGAAATCTCCCTCCATTAAGTTTTAGTGGATGCCCTCTTGTCGCCGTGGGACCCTTTAGAAAAAAGATTTCCTCTTCCACTTTGATGTGACCCATCATGTATTTAAATGTTTCTATCATGTCCCCCCTTTCTCTGCACTCTGCACTCTGCATTCTTCATACGAGATGTCTTTAAATCCTGAGATCATCCTAGTGGCCATTCTCTGTATCGACTCCATTCTCTTCACATCCTTCTGGTATTGTGGCCTCCAAAATTGGACAAAGTACTCCAGGTGAGGTCTCACCATGGATCTGTACAACGGTAATATGACTTCTGGCTTTTGGCTGATAAAGCTCCTTCTGATGCAACCCAGCATTTGTCTGGCCTTTGCTAAAGCTTTCTCCACCTGATTAGCAGCCTTCATATCTTCCCGGATGAGAACTTCCAAGTCCTTTTCTGCAGTAGTTCTTGTTAAGTTTTCACCATTCAAGGTGTATGTTTTGCATGGATTTCTGCTCCCAAGGTGCATTACTTTACATTTCTTGGCATTAAAGTTTAGTTGCCAAGTACTGGACCATTTTTCCAGTACAAGCAGGTCTTTTTCCATAGTGTTTGGCCTGGTTGCGCTGTCTGGTTCTGATGCCTTGCCCACAACGTTGCACAGTTTAGCATCGTCAACAAACAGTGCAATTTTGCCCCGAAGTCCCTGAGTCAGATCCCCTACAAAGATATTAAATAGCATTGGGCCCAAGACCGAGCCCTGCGGCACTCGACTGGTCACTCTCGACATTTTGGGAGGGGATACTGTTTACCACTACTCTTTGAAGCCTGCCGCTAAGCCAGTCCTGTACCCACGCTGTCAGTGTTTGTCCTAGTCCTAGCGAGTTCATCTTGTTTAATAACCTACGGTGTGGAACACTATCAAAAGCCTTACTAAAGTCCAAATACACTATGTCCAGGGACTCACCCTCATCCAATTTTTTTGTTACCCAATCAAAGAAGCTAATTAAATTTGATTGACAAGAACTTCCCTTTGTAAAGCCATGCATGTACTTCACTGATTGTTTAGTTTCTTAAGGTGTAAACTGCCTAGAACTCTTGGTTAATGGCGGTATAAAAAAATTGATGTATTATTATTATTATTATTATCTACCAAACTGCGATGCAAGGAAATGCCATGCTTGCAAAGTATTGTTCAGATAAAGATAATTTTCGATTTCAAAATCTAAACTCAGAGACTCACAATAAGCTACAATTTCCAATTACTGTCTCCAAGTGCATACCCATAGGTATTTTAACCCAGCTTTAAATCTTATCTTCAGAGTCTCAGCACCACGACTCCACCGCTCAACAAACTTTCATAGCGGCTAAGATTTACGTGTAAAATTGTCATTGGCTCAATCATTGTAGTATGCTTGCAAAGTATAACATCAGTAGGTATGGCGGAGTGGGTGGGTAAAAAATAATTACATTACAGTGAGTATTTCTACCCCACAATTACCCCCAAATGCAGTCACCTCACAGGGCAGATTAAGTTCACTTCTGATAGAGTGGATGCAGCCTAGATTATCAGCAATGCAGTAAAGAAGCAGTGCATCAGAAACTTCAATCCCTGGCTCCCTGACATGTTTCAAACAACCCCCCCCCCCCCCACCTCTTGAGCCCCCAACATGTTTTCCAACCCTCCCAGGACCCCACTGGACCCTCCTGATATTCTTTAAAAAGTTCCTCCTTGGATCCCTATGGCACCCTCCTGCTGCCCCTGGCTCTTACTGAGGGTTCCTAGATTCTAGCAGGGAGCAAAAGCGATTCTCAGCGGCTGATGCCCTGTCAGTACCTCTGGATCAAACCGACATCTTTGGCCCCTAGCTGTAGCCTTACCAAAGAGTTCTATGTGGTTTACAGATAAGAAACTAGGCATTCATAGGACGGTACATCAACTTAACTATATCAATGCTTAAATCTTAATGACAAATTTATTGCATTGGGATCTTCTCTTTCATTAGATATAATTTGGCAACTGATCCCTCAAGAGAGACTGAGACCCCACAACTACCCTCAAAATGTAGTAAATTTGAACTTTGTTCTTCAATTTACTTATCTAAGATATTAAATAGTATTATAAATACTTGTAAACCATTACCAAAATCCTGGCTCAGTATAGACAAGCAATGTCCTTTTCCTTTTATTTTGCATTTGATTAATCAATGTTTGGAACAAGGGGTATTGCTGACCACATGGAAACGCAAATAAATTCACAATGGGTAGTGCTTCTTGAGGAAAGTTGGGATTTTCCAGTAGCTCTTCGAAAGATTGCACAACATTCTCTGATGGGAGTAAAGCAAGGTCTAGTATCATGTTGATCCAACAGGCAAATTTGTGGTCACCTTTGTATTGCACCTTCAGTCCCTCATTATGAAATTTCTATCAAACTGATTGTGATAGTGAAAGAAGCAACCTTTCTTCTTGATGTTGGGGAATTTATTATCAAATGCCTGGATTGTGGCTTGTTCAAAATCCATGATCAGTTTTTGTGGCTGGAGTTCAGGCTGCATGTTCTTCAGCTCTTGTAGCAGCCTCTGGTTATGTTGCATGAGTCTTGTTTGGCAGCAAGGCATACACCATTGGAACAACAAGGCCACGATGGAAAGTACCCAGGGGCAAAATGTGGAGGGCTGAGACATCCTGGGAGTGAAATGTGTAGGGGCAAATATTTTGGGGGTAAAAAGAACCTGGGAGCAAAATGTGTGGGGTAAAACTTCCTATAACCATCATATTGGGAAGCTCTGCTGATCAAATGAGCAGCCATATTTTGTATGAGTGTTTGGAGCCTTGATTGAATCATTCACTCCACTATAGATTGAGTTGCAATAGTCCAGGTGAGCTAACACCATTGATTGAACTACCATAGACATTACTACTATGCAAATCTGTTGAGCCATATTTTATAATAAGGGCTGCACTTAGCAGCCTAGACTATGTCAATTTAAAATATGTGTACAACATCAGACAAACAATGTCACCACAATAGTGACAAGACATGGCAACTTTTAATAAGAGGTGTATCATGACACAGTAATCTTTTGCCTGAAGTACTGGACAGAGAAGGCAGATTGGGAGGAGGTGTAGCATTATATACTAAAGATGACATTAAGGTCACAAGAATCTCAGACGTCCAATACACTGGAGAATCCCTTTGGGTTAATTTGGCCAGAGGGAAGGACAAATGCTTGTATCTTGGCGTAATTTACAGACCCCCAAGACCACAGGTTGACCTGGATATGGAAATAATCGGGGATATAGAAAATATCACCTTGCGTGGGGACACAGTATTGTTAGGTGACTTCAACATGCCTGATGTGGACTGGGATACACTAACCTCCGATTCTGGCAGCAACAGGAGGCTATTAAACTCTATGAAGGGAGCTGGTCTGAAGCAACTGGTGTTGGACCCAACAAGGGATCAGGCAATACTGGACCTATTACTTACCAACGGAGAAAGTGTCACAGAGGTCTCGGTGGGCGACACATTGGCCTCCAGTGACCACAATTTGGTATGGTTCAATCTTAGGAAAGGTTTCACTAAATCTAACACGCTGACCAAGGTCCTCAAATTCAAGGACACAAACTTCCAAGACATGGGTTCCTTTGTTCACCAGGCGCTACAAAGCCAAGCAAAAAACGATAGCGTGGAAGAAATGTGGTCGACTTTGAAAGCCACCATACAAGAAGCGACAAACCGCTATGTTAAATTAGTAAGTAAGCGGCGAAGAAACAACAAGCCGCAATGGTTCACTGCGGAGATCTCGGACCTCATCAAGGAAAAGAAAAAAGCATTCATCTCTTACAAACAATCGGGGAAACAAGACTCTAGGGCAGACTACCTGACCAAGTCAAAAGCAGTCAAAACAGCAGTCAGGGAGGCTAAATTTCACATGGAGGAGTCTCTGGCAAAGAACATCCAGAAGAGAGATAAATCCTTCTTCAGGTATATCAGTGATAGAAGTAAAAACTCTGGCGGGATTGTACGTCTTAGGAAACCAAACGGAGACTATGTGGAAAAGGATTCCGAAAAAGCCCAGCTATTAAATGAATACTTCAGCTCAGTCTTCACCCGTGAAGCGCCGGGGCTTGGCCCTCAACTACAGACAAGGGCAGACTCAGTTGACCCATTTAGTAACTTCGAATTCACGCCCAGCAGTGTCTACGATGAGCTGTCAAAACTCAAGGTTAACAAGGCAATGGGGCCTGACAACCTACACCCCAGGGTGCTTAGGGAGTTGAGTGATGTCTTGGCAGAGCCACTGTCGGCACTCTTCAACCTCTCCCTTAGTACAGGAAGCGTCCCGTTGGACTGGAGGACGGCTAACGTCATTCCACTCCACAAGAAGGGCTCAAAGATGGAGACGGCAAACTACAGACCAGTGAGTCTAACATCTATAGTGAGCAAACTTATGGAAACTCTGATCAAACGACAATTGGATAAGATCCTGGATGAGGAAAATCTACAGGACCCCCGTCAACATGGATTTACTAAGGGGAGATCATGTCAATCCAACCTGATCAGCTTCTTTGACTGGGTGACGGGGAAGCTGGATGTTGGGGAGTCCCTGGACATCGTGTACCTGGACTTTAGCAAAGCATTCGATAGCGTACCACACCGCAGGTTGCTGAACAAGATGAGTTCTATAGGATTAGGTGACACATTGACGAAATGGGTTAGGAACTGGCTTGGTGGTAGGCTTCAAAGGGTAGTGGTGAACGGCACCCCCTCAGAAATGACGGAGGTGATCAGTGGAGTGCCACAGGGTTCGGTCTTGGGACCGACCCTATTCAACATCTTTATAAGAGATTTGGCAGAAGGGCTTCGAGGTAAAATAGCCTTATTCGCCGATGACGCCAAACTAATTATGTAGTGGGAAAATGCACAACGGATGAAGATTCAACGCCCGACAACATGATACACGACCTACTCCTACTGGAGCGCTGGTCTAGGACCTGGCAACTCAGCTTCAATGCCAAAAAATGCAAAGTCATGCACCTAGGCAACCATAATCCATACAAGACTTATACTCTTAATGGTGAGATCCTAACAAGAACGGTAGCAGAACGGGACTTGGGGGTGATCGTCAGTGAGGACATGAAGGCTGCCAGTCAGGTAGAGCAGGCCTCATCCAAGGCAAGACAGATCCTAGGTTGCATACGCAGGGGTTTCGTCAGCCGTAAGCCGGAAGTCATTATGCCATTGTATAGATCCATGGTGAGGCCCCACCTGGAATACTGTGTGCAATTCTGGAGACCACATTATCGCAAAGATGTGCTGAGATTGGAGTCGGTTCAGAGAATGGCCACCCGGATGGTCTCGGGACTCAAAGATCTCCCGTACGAAGAAAGGTTAGACAAACTGCAGCTATACTCGCTTGAGGAGCGCAGAGAGAGGGGGGACATGATCGAGACGTTCAAGTATCTCACAGGCAACAAGAGGGCATCCGTGGAAAATCAGAGGCGGGAAACTACGAAGTGACACCAGGAAATTCTTTTTCACTGAAAGGGTGGTTGATCGCTGGAATAATCTTCCACTGCAGGTGATTGAGGCCAGCAGCGTGCCTGATTTTAAGGACAAATGGGATCGACACGTGGGCTCTATTCACTAGGCAAAGGTAGGGGAGGGTCATTAGGGTGGGCAGACTAGATGGGCCGTGGCCCTTATCTGCTGTCTATTTCTATGTTCTATGTTTCTATGTTTCTATGTAATAGTCCAAACAAGCAGAAACAGCAGGATTAAACTTTGACATTCAACTCTGCTTTTCTAGTTTTACATCTCAAATGAGGTTGCATAAAATATGGCCAGATGCATATTGCTTCTGAAGCCATGGTTAATGTGTAAAATATTCTGGCTTGGATAGTGGATACATAATAGCCAGAGGACTGCATATGCTGTAAGGAGCAAAGGTTAAGAAACTTTTGCTCATGCATAGGGCTTAATTTGAGAAAGTTAACTACAATAAGCAACCAGAAGAAAGCTTTGTGTCATCTCCAAACTATCCAGATGAACTCATAAAAGCTTCTGTCTTTATGCAAGACTGCCACTAGAGGTTGTGATGACCATTTTGAGGATGGAGCCACAATGGGCAACAGCAAGTAGACCTGCCCAGATGACCCTCTAGTCCAGTGGTCTCAAACTCAAATCCTTTGCAGGGCCACATTTTGGATTTGTAGGTACTTGGAGGGCCTCAGAAAAAATAGTTAATGTCTTATTAAAGAAATGACAATTTTGCATGAGGTAAAACTCTTTATAGTTTATAAATCTTTCCTTTTGGCTAAGTCTAAATAATAATATTGTAATTTTTAGCTAAAGAGACATATGATCAAGAAACTGTTTTATTTTACTTTTGTGATTATGATAAACATATCGAGGGCCTCAAAATAGTACCTGGCGGGCCGCATGTGGCCCCCGGGCCGCGGGTTTGAGACCACTGCTCTAGTCTATCAGAGATATCAAGGTAGGACTGGGGAGTCCTACGAGGGTGGAGGGTGACCTGTTAAGGGCATTCAGCTTGTTTTTGTGAGGAGGGGGAATCAGGATGGGGGGAAGAGTGGGTCACAAGAAACACCACAGCCACTACCCAGAAATTAACCATACACTGGCCAATAGTCAGACCAATGCCCAGTTAGCCTTTTTGCTGTCCTATCTTTAGCCACTCACCTAACTGGTTAGTGATCTGAATATCACTGCTAACTGTTTAAGTATGAAGTCTAGCCAAACTCCAACCCTGGACTGCTCAATCACTAACCAGATTGTGCGAAGCAATTTGTACTGATACTCAGTGATACTGTCTGCTTAAGTATCATGAGTACCAGCAGACTGGCATGCACAAGTGATTTAACCAAGCTGGAGGCTCTCCCGCTTGGATAAATCACGTTGAATATCAAGTCTATATTTATTAACACATTCAGTGTCACTTAATGAACAGGCCTATATAAAGAGCCTATTGTATAAAGTAGGTGCCTACTTTTTTTTGAAGAATACTAGCAAAACAGGGTAACTATGGAGTCCTTTTACTAAGGCAAGCTAAATCGGTTAGCGCACCTTAGCAAAAGGACACCTATATGTGTATATTTTTGGCACAACCACTTAGACCAGGCTAGAATTGTTAGAAATGTTTATGTCTAAATTGTTTAAAAAAATGCACATAAATTATAGTATTCTATAATATACTGTAAGTGCCTCTCCCATGCTGCACTCAGATTCCACCCATGTGTAAATCCAGCTTGAAACTATGCACCATTGCATTTATATAATGGGATGCATTGTCCATAGATTTGTGTAATACTCAATTCTGACCATCTCTAATGAGTCAGATCCCTCAAAATGGCTAAATCAACATAAAAGTATCCAAGTTATAAGACTAACTTGTGAAATGGCTCTACAAACCTGAGATTCATGGACTACTTGGCAATAAAAGGTGACTGCTAACTTAACAGCTGATATACTTCTGTTTTCAGCCTGCTTTTCCTGTGTATCTTCATGTTTCTACCTAACTCCCCCTCTCTTGCCCCTAATAAGTTTTGAAACATTTATTCTGTTTCATTCACTCAGTAGGCTCCTAGTGACCACCAGGTTGCACAATCTCTTTTATACAGAAACAGACAAGTTCTGTGAAATCCTTTGGAGGTCAGGACGAAGCATACTATGATATCTGTCAAAAGCTACCCTGCTATTAGTGCCTGTGGTCAACAAATGATCAGAAAAGAATAACCATCATGAATTGTTCACAAATCTCCTTGTTATGTTTTGTTTTGGGGTTTTTTTAAGTAATATCTTTAATTTTAGGCCCTCTTAATTCTGGCCTGTTGCCTAATGTGCATACAGTGTATTGCCTTCTATACCACAGAGAATGATGCACAAAGTATCTTGCAAAATAATCTAATTACCCTTTCACTAAGGCACGCTAAGCGATTTAGCGCATGCTAACCGATTTAACATGAGCTAATCAATTTAGCGCACATTAAATGCTAAGGCACCCATTATATTCAAGATTTAAAAATCATACTCCTTTGGCCCCATTGGTTGCCCATTGAGAACAGGCGAAACATTCTATCATGGACTTCACTTGGAGAGTGCTTGAGGAAATTGCAGTTGGTTGGGAGGGAGATGACATAGAATCATTTTAAATTACAAAGAACAGAGATGGATTTTTGAACTAGGATCATTGGAATCGCATAGTTTAAATGCGGAATTAGACTGGATGCCACTCACTTGATTCAATAGCCTTTTATCAAGAAGCTTTCCCTTTAAATTTAAACATATCGCGTTAGCTTGCAGCAGGGGGTGTGGGCAGCCAATCATATGTTGCTTGAAAATTTGACTCAGCAGTCCCCTTTCAGTAAGCTTTCCCTTTAAACTTAGATGAATTGAGTGAGCTTCTTAGGGTTTTTTTTAGGGTAGTCAATCATATTTGTTCGTGCCTTTTATAACATAGCAGTGCCAGTGGCCGCCTTCACAGAAGTTCCTTTACAGCTGGAATCTATTATCCTGGAATCTATTATCCTGTATTGACCTTAAGATACGCGCTGGAGAATAAGGAATTGTCAATGAATTAGTGCTTGGTGTGCTATATTTCAATGAAGCACAAATAAAAGGTTGACCCTCAGAACTCCACAAAAATGCAAATCAGGCAAAACAAAAATTTCTGTGGCGAGGGTGATGTTCAAGATGAAGGCTTTATTGAAAATAGAATTTAATAATCCACATAAAATATATCTGGGACCCAAAACATTGGGTCCATAGCTCCCAACGTTTTGGGTCTCAGATATATTTTATGTGGATCATTAAATTGTACTTTCAATAAAACCTGCATCTTGAACATCACCTTCTCCACAGAATTTTTTGCTTGTGCTATATTTCAATAACAGATTTATCACACTCAGGGGTCCTTTTATCAAGGCGCGGTAGAGGTTTAATGCGCGGAATACCGCGCATTAAACCGCCTGCCGCGCTAGCCGCTAAGCTTCCATTGACGAGGCGTTAATATTTTGGCTTGCCGCAGGGGTTAGCGTGTGATGAAATGTCCAATGCGCTAACCCCCGTTGCGCGCCTTGATAAAAGGAGCCTTCAGTTACAGAACTGTCCATTATCAAATAATGAGTAATAGGTCCCATAAACAAGTTTTTCCCAAAGTCTTTACATTCTTACCACTGTGTCCTACTCCTGGGATTCCTGAATGGTGATGCTGGGGAAAAGTGCTCAGTCTTGGTGAAGAATCCTGGGGGGACGTAGGATTAAACAATGGCTTTTCAGGCTTCTTCATTGTAGGAGAGGACATATCTGTTAATGAAATTTAACAGACCATTAGCAGAAACATGGACATTTCTTCCAGTTTATCTATGTGAAATATTGAATGATAAAAATATATCTCTATTCCCTTTTTTCCATACGGCTTTTACAGTCATAGAATATGCACGTCTTTAATTTGCCACTCATGAAATCCAGCACACTGTGATATCTAGTTACTCTAATTGGGAACCTAAGGCGCCTACATTATAAACCGGTGCACAAAAGCTAAGTACATTGAAATGTTAACAAGCTTTTAGAACCCAAGACAAGTGGCAAAATGATAATTAAGCACTATTATTAAGATTGTGATTGTGGCAGAGCAACTAATACTCTAAAAGAAAAATATAAAAAAAAAGGTCTGAGGAGAAACAGAGTTTGAGTATAGTCAGCATAGGGTGAAAAGAACCAATAGGTAGTTCTGACAAAGACAAGTTCTTAAAATCAGACTGTCGCGAGCATTTGAGGTTTCTATATCCCCATCAGCATCATAATCATGTTTATGAGAATAAAGAAACACGTATAATTCATAGTTTACAAATGACACCTAGCACAAGACAAAAGTAAATACGGTACATATTAGACAACAAGAAAATAGTATAAAGAAAAAAACGAGGAAAAAATATTTCTCTAATTCCTCAATTTTTTATATATAAGGGAAGTTTGTCATTTGACTTTTTCTATAGTAGGTATAGTGATATTTAATTTAATGTAACACATTTATAATCTGTTTAACCATCAACACAGCTCAAAGTACAAAAAGCAGTAATAGTAGAGGAATATTAAGAAAAGACTTTAGAATAATTAAACTAGGTAAAAGTGCTGTCTTCCTAATCAATCAACAAGAGCTTTGACTTCAAAAGTTGAGTACATAACAATACTACAAGTATAAGTTTTTTAAAAAACTTCTAAAATAGCCAAGGGGGTCCTTTTAGTGCATGCACATAGATCTCATGCATATTCATTGGGGAAATCCTGAAAACCCGACTGGGACTTTGGGGACCCCTGGTTTAGACAATAGTGTAGCCTTTAGAGACTCTGTTAGGGTTTTATATACAAATTCTTTTAGTCTAAGTTAGCATTTTAGGTTGCAGTTGAGGAAAGTCTCTGTTTAGTGTTTAATTCCCTCCCACCCTCCCCAGCTCCCACTCATTGCAAGGTTGCAATTTTGATTCAGACAAACAGGTAGAGGACATTGCTTTGGTAGGATTTTTCTCTGCTTTCTCTCTTTTTCTTTCATCAGGAGCGAACACTTCTGAACTACAATGTGGCTAGGAAACATCTTGTTGCCAAACCTATTGCCCAGGTTACAGTTTCTGTCTCTGTGCACACAGAAAATGTTACCCAAGCAAAAGGGGGTGGTTCCATGTGCAAGCTGTCTTCAGCTTGAATCCCTCAAGAAGGAAGTGAAGGAACTGAGAGAGGAGGTGGCAAGGCTGAGAGATACATCAATAAAATGCTTCATGAGGCATCAAAGATTCCATCATTGAGGAAGAAGAGGCCATACTGATGGAGAACAGCTGAGCTCAGGTTATGAGACTCTGAAGAATCGATACTGTAACTCCATCTACCCTTGAACTGAAGAACCAGTAGTGGAAGTGGAGAAGGTGAAATCATCCCAGGCAGAGGAAGGAACAAAGCTTGAAATCTCCAAAGTTGCTAGTTCCATGACCATTAGAAGGCAAAAGGTAGTGGTGGTTGATGATTCCCTTCCGAGATGTTCAATTGCAGACCAGACATTATGTCCCAGGAGGTGTGCTGTCTGCCTGGTGCCAAAATTCAAGATGTTACCGAGAGGTTGCTAAGACTCATCAAACCTAATAACTATTATCTGATGATACTCAAACATGTTGGCACTAATGATACTGAACATATCAAAAGTGACTTTGTGGCTCTGGGAGAGAAGGTGAAACAGTCAGGTCCGCAGGTGGTGTTCTCATCGATCCTCCCTGTCAAGGGTAAAGGCCAGGGCAGAGAATTTTGCATCCTGGAGATAAATGCATGAATGCACTGTTGACAGTGTTTTGCCTTCCTGGACCATGGGATGATTTTCTAAGGGCTGCTGAGCAGGGATGGTGTGCATCTATCAAAGAAGGGAAGAAGTGTCTTCAGCAGCATTATGGATTACCTACTGAAGAGGGCTTTAAACTAGAATTGTTGGGGCAGGGTGATAAGAGCCCCCAGGTAATTATAAGCCCTCAGCAAAGTGAATTACTAAATATCTTTACACAAATGAGAAAAAGGGGCAGTGTCTGGAAAACAGTATATACTAATGCTCAAAGTATAGGAAACAAGGTTCTTGATCTAGAGGCTGTGATGGAAGACGCTGAGTTGGATTTAATGGT
Organism: Geotrypetes seraphini; assembly: GCF_902459505.1. Lineage (NCBI taxonomy): Eukaryota > Metazoa > Chordata > Amphibia > Gymnophiona > Dermophiidae > Geotrypetes > Geotrypetes seraphini. The sequence continues at coordinate 425,598,769 of NC_047084.1, forward strand.
GATCATGGAGACGTGGTTCACAGAGAGCCATGACTGGGATATAGTTATGCCGGGCTATAACTGTTCAAGAAAGACAAGGTAGGAAGAAAAGGAGGGGGAGTGGCATTATATGTTAAAGATCATATTAAAAACACACCATTGAAGGATCTACAGGGTAAGAAAGAGGCACTGTGGGTCAAACTGGAAAGAAAGAATGGAAAATAGATTTATATTGGTTTTATATACAGGTCTCCTTCACAGTTGGAAGAAGTGGATAGAGATTTAATAGAAGACAAGTACTACTAATAAGAGATTTTAATATACCAGATGTTGATTGGTGTATCCCTATTGCAGACATGGTAAAAATGGGGGAGAAGACATTATTTTAGATATATTAGTGATAAGAGGAAGTACAAAAGTGACATTATGACACTCAAAGGTGAAGGGGAGGAATATGTAGAAGCTGATAAAGATAAGGCTGAATTGCTTAACAAATATTTCTGTTCTGTGTTCGTAGCTGAAGTGCCAAGAACAGGACCACAGAAAAGAAAAGTAAATAGGGCTTGAGGTGTGGTAGACCATGATTGATTTTGAGAAGATTGTTTTTGTGAGGAGCTTCCTAAACTAAAGGTGGATAAAGCAATGTGGCCAGATGGTGTATATCCGAGGATACTGAAGGAACTTAGGAAAGTTCTGGCAGATCTGCTGGCTGACCTTTTCAATGCTTCTTTAGAGTCGGGAGTGGTACCAGGATTAGAGAAGGGTGGATGTGTTCCCTCTCCAGAAAAGTGGAAGTAAGAAAGAAGTAAGGAACTACATGATGATAAGTCTGGCTTCTGTGGTAAGTAAATTAATGAAAATGCTTTTAAAACAGACAATAGTGAAGTTTCTGGGCCCAAGGTAACATGGATTCACTAGACAAATCTGATCAATTTCTTTGACTGGATTATTAGAGAATTGGATAGAGGGAGAGCGCTAGATGTGGGGTATTTAGATTTTTGGTTTTTTTTTTAAATTTCAAATAATGTTTACAAAGAAACATAACAGGATATGGAAACATAACAAATCATTTTACATAATTATTATCATTACAAAATCAGAAATTCCATCTAGCCTTCATTAAAAGAAGAGGTGCACTATTTAATAACAGAAATCTATTTCAAAGGAAAATTAAAGGAAGAAAACATCCTTCTATATAAGCGTCTTTTTCAAATCAGGCTCCTCAATTTGAAAATAGCTATCTCTAAACTAAACTAAACTAAACTAAACCTTAGGTTTGTATACCGCGCCATCTCCGCAAGCGTAGAGCTCGGCACGGTTTACAGAATTAGGATAGAAAGGAACTCCAGAAAAAGAAGGGTAATAGGAAAGGAACTAAGATAACCCCCCATTATTTTTGATCAAGAAATTGTATCAACTGAGCCGGATCCCATAAAATATAATCTGTACTTTGAAAAGTCACTAGACACTTGCAAGGGAACTTCAGAAAAAATGTGGCACCCAGTTCCAGAACTCGAGGTTTCAAGGCTATAAAGCCCTTCCTTCTGAGTTGGGTCGATCTTGCCACATCAGGGAACATCTGAACCTTAACTCTACAAAATAAAGCATTTTTGTTTTTAAAATAAAGTTTCATCGTCAATGCCTTATCGCTCTCAGTCAAGAAAGTTTCAAGTAAGGTAGCTCTCATCTGTATTACATCTTGGGAGTCTTCTAAAAAATCTGTCAGATCTATATCAATAGATTCTAACTGATCTGTTCCTTGCTGCCTTGATACTCTTTGTTTAGCTGGTATATAATAGAGAGTAGAGACAGGCACTGTCTCAGAATTCTGCATACCCAAAATCTCACCAAGATACTTCCGAAAAGGATCTCAGGTAAGATTAAATGAGTTTTAGGAAAATTTATTATTCTTAGGTTTTTTGACCTAGCAGCTTTCTCCATTGCTTCCAGCTTTAGGTGAATAGTATGTGAAGATTTCAATGCAGACATGGAGAATGATTGTAGGTTAACAATCTCTTTTTCCATAGTTGTCATAGTGGAATCTAAAACCTTAATATTGGAATCTACATTCTCCAGTTTTTCTACAACTTCTCTAGAAAATTCTTGTGATTGATATACAACCATTTTCAATAATCTCTCTATTCTCGTGTTAAGCATCAAATATCTTTCAAGGAAACCTCTTCTAGAGTTTCATCTGAGCCTAACAGCTCCTCAATTGTGGTAGTAAAACTTTTTGGCATTTTTGAAAAAACTATACCTGTTTTGGCTGATGGATCAGTGGCTTCAGCAGAAGCTCCAGGATCAACTTCGGGTCCTGTTTCCTCAGAGGATTTAGGGGGGAAAGGAGGAGTTCGTTCGGGAGAACTAAGAGAAATTCCTGAGACCTGTTCTAATCTTTCTGTTGCTTATAGAGGTTCTGTAAGATGACGGTCCATGGGACCTATCATTACAGGTGTAGAAACTATTTTCCTTTTTATTTTCCCCATAGTTAACCTATCTAAGTAACCAAATTATTAAAGAAAAAAATAAAAAGGAGAGGAGAATAACACCCATAAATGATAGTTACCAAAACCAGTAGACTCTACTTTCCACTGTTCTCCACTTGTCTCCAAAGGGGCTCTCAAGGGGCAAATCATGCCCCTTAAGATGAGCCCCTTTGGATACGTCCCTGTGGCCGCACGCCACTGGTTCTTCGGTATTTTCAGCCTGTTGGAGAGGACCCCAAATGATGTTAGAAGGTGTCATCAGCAGTGCCTGCCAGATTCTGGCACTGAAAGCAGGTTAGAAAAACACAGCAGGAAATAAAGTTCAGCGAAAGGGAGTCTACAGGCAGTTCTTTCCTCCCTTAGCAGATGCCCAGGGGTCAGCACACCTCCCAAAATACCAACAGTTCTCCAGCGTTTTTCAGCCTGTTGGAGAGGACCCCAAATGATATTAGAAGGTGTCCTCAGCAGTGCCTGCCCGATTCTGCCACTGAAAGCAGGTTAGAAAAATACAGCAGGAAATAAAGTTCAGCAAAAGGGAATCTACACTGCAGGCAGTTCTTTCCTCCCTTAGCAGATGCCAAGGGGTCAGCACCCTCCCCGGTGTATTTAGATTTTAGCAAAGCCTTTGACAGTGTTTCACAGAGGCACCTAATAAATAACCTGAGTGCCCTCAGGATGGGCCCCAAAGTGACAGACTGGGTCAGGAACTGTGAGTGTAAGGCGACAGAGGATAGCGGTCAATGGAGATTGCTCTGAGGAAAAGGATGTTACCAGTTGTGTGTCTCAAGGTTCATTTCTTGGGCCTATTCTTTTTAACATTTTTGTAGGCGATATTGCTGAAGGGTTGACAGGTAAGCTTTGCTTCATTGTGAATGATACCAAAATCTGCAATAGAGTAGACACCCCTGATGGTGTGGAAAATATGAGGAAGGACCTAGCAAAGCTTGAGGAATAGTCTGAAATTTGGCAGCTAAGATTTAATGCTAAGAAATGCAAGATCATGCATTTGTGTTGCAGAAACCCAAGGGAACAGTACAGTGTAGGGGGAGAAGAACGTTTGTGCACAAAAGAGGAATGGGACATGGTTGTGATTGTATATGACGATTTTAAGGTGGCCAAACAGGTTGAAAAGGCGATGGCAACAGCTAAAAGGATGTATTGATGACCCTGATTAAGACTCTAGTGAGACCTAATTTAGAATATTGTGTACAATTCTGGAGTCCTCACTTTCAAAAAGATATAAACAGGATGGAGTTGATCCAGAGGAAGGAACTTAAAGGATTAATGGTCTATGTTATAAGGTGTACAGGGATACACTTATAGATCTCAATATGTATACTTTGGAGGAAAGGTTAGAGAGGGGAGATATGATGGAGACATTTAAATACCTATGTGGCATAAATACACATGAGGCAAGTCTCTTTCTCCACAAAGTAGAGGTGGTGGAGACAATGACTGTGTCTGAATTCAAGAAAGTATGGGATATTCACATGAGATCTCTTAGGAAGATGAGGGAATGTTGTGGATGGACAGACTGGATGGACCTTTTGGCCTTTATCTGCCATCATGTTTCTATATTTTCTACATCTGCCTCTGTCCAGTTGGTAAATTTGGGACAGAGGTGATTGGCTTGAAGGAGAGTCATAATGAATAAAAAGGCAATCTGTCTATAGTGATATTAAGTGAAATTTACATTCTTTTCATTCCAAACAGGAATAACACTCTTGAAACATATGAACAGTATCCACTAGCACTCACTCTCTTTTGAACTCACTTGAAGAAATCAATCTTAACTTTTATTTCTATACTCCCTTTACTAAAAAGCTGAAACAATCTGAACAAAATTAGAATGGCACAAATTAAAATTGAAAATTATAATAAATACTATTTATAAAATTCACGCTCAGAATTGAAAGGAAGAAGGCTTAGGACATTCCACTTAGTGCGGAGGCAAAGCAAAGAATGGATTTCTTTGTTTTACCCACAGAGATTAAAGAAGGCCTCATTGAATCCACTTTCCTTTCAGTTCCTAGCTTATACTTTATCAGGTAAAGAATTACATAAAATGACAAACAGCTGTAATTTAAAGATGTCTTGTTTCTCTTCTTGAAATGTGTAATAATTGTCTTCTTCAAGGTTTAGGTAGTGGTGCCATTGTGCTGTGTCATTTGATCACTAAAAGGTACACAAATGTTCAATATTTTTAATAGGTGCCTGACGTTGTATAGCCCAATATGCAAGATTATATCCCATTCCTCACAGACAGAAACACAACTTTACTTAAGAGGTCAAACAACCTTAGTACTAAATACAAGATGTGCTAGAGGATACCTAAAAAGATACATTTTCATATTATTGTTATTATACTTTTGGAATATCTGATGCACTAAAACATAAAACTAAGTATTTAAAATGTTGGTTTGGGCCCAGCACTGGTGAAGAAACTTGCTCAAAATCATAGTAGGGATTGCAAAGGCCAGAAGGTTTGGGGTTCATTTTAGAAGTTTTGGGATGTTTCCTTTTCAGCCATTTTTGGATATGTTTAAGATGTTTTAATAAAAAAAATAGACCTATACACACTTGAAGTTTGTTACATACAAAAATAGATTAATGCAGATTAGATTTATCTAGCACATTAAATCACCTTAACAATTTTAGTATATGCAAAATGAGAAAACCAAACCAGCAGTTTCACCTTTACTAGTCAATATAATACCTTCGAGGCCAGCGGTCTCAAACTCAAACCCTTTGCAGGGCCACATTTTGGATTTGTAGATACTTAGAGGGCCGCAGAAAAAAATAGTTAATGTCTTATTAAAGAAATGACAACTTTGCATGAGGTAAAACTCGTTATAGTTTATAAATCTTTCCTTAATTGCTTCTGATAATTTCAGCTATACAAGCTGAAAACAGTGCAACATACAGAAAGTGAAGTTTAGATAGTTTTTCACTTTCTGCTTGTTGCACTGCTCTCAGCTGTGTATAGCTGAAATTATCAGAAGCAATTAACGAAAGTTTTAAACTATAAAGAGTTTTACCTCATGCAAAATTGTGATTTAGATTCTAATCTAAAGTATCAACTGCATGAGAGAAGATTTTGGTATAGTCCTCTAGGTTTTTTTGTAGAGGGGAGAATCAATATCCGACTTATAACTTAAGTGTCCAGTGGTCGCATCCGCAACCACCTTCAGCTCTCACCTCCTCCAGCACTGGACACAACTAACATCTTACATCAAGCAGTCATCTCCAGGAGAGGTGCCGAATTTTGCAAGAGTTCATGAGATTAAGTACACACGCACAAGCTGCACTGACTCCAATGGTTACCTTACGTTCTGGAATGTTGCCCACCTCACTGCTGTAACCTCACGCAAGTGCTTTCCTGCGTCTGTATGCAATTGTTCTCTCTACTCCACCTCACAATTGCATATAGATGCAGGAAAGCGCTTGCATGAGGTTACAGAAATGAGGAGGGCAACGTTCCAGAACAATGGTAACATACCGAGGGCCTCAAAATAGTACCTGGCGGGCCGCATGTGGCCCCCGGGCCATAAGTTTGAGACCACTGTTCTAGGCTATCACCAACGTAAAAGTCTCTGTTCCTTGGTGTTATGAATAGGCTCAGATGTCAGAACAGCTATACTGTTCTGCAACCATTACAGCAGCTACCATTACAGTGGTTACCCATTTAGGAAAGATGTTACCTTAAAATTTTATGCCAACAATGCACAAAAAAATATCCCTTGCCGTTAAATTCAATATCACATGCAAAATAGCATGGCCTTAGTCTTACCCCCTCTTTTACAAAACTGCAATAGCAGTTTCTAGCACGGGGAGCCGCGCTGAATGGCCTGCGCTGCTCTCAATGAACGTCGGGAGCAGCGCGGGCCATTCAGCGCAGCTCCCCGTGTTTGAAACTCCTATCGCAGTTTCATAAAAGGAGGCCTTAATCTTTAAGAGAATTAATATTGGGAAAACCAATGTACTTTAAAGACTTGCTCTATATGTACTTAACTAGCCTTCATGGTAGCAGCATAGACTATTATGGGTGAAATGAAACCAAGTAAATTAATATGATTAAACAAGCTTTTAGGGACCCTTTTACTAAGGTGCAATAATGAATTAGTGTGGGTTAGGTGTCATGTAGCACATAAGTATGCAATGGGCTGCATGGAATTTAGCACACGGTAACTGTTAACGCGCACTAAATCCATTAGAACACTTTAGTAAAAGAACTCCTTGGTGTGGTGAGTTCAGTAAATTGGAAAGGCCTACCAATAAATGAAATAAGACTAATTTGTTACCTTTTCGAAAGACTTTGAAGACATGTGTTTCCTCTTTGGTTAATTAGACTATAGGTTTGAGGGTAAAGTATTTTAAACAAGAATGATAAAATTATGATTCTATTCTGTAAATGAAGGATAGATACATAAATCACTTTGGTTGTACCACAGAAAGGCAGTATATCAAATCTATGACCCTTTACAACTTTGTGTTATTGTAAATCATTTTGAATGAATATGTGACAGTATATAAACACCTGATAAAAAAAAAATAAATGAGCTTTTTAGACCAGATCGATGCAAACCCATCTGAGGAACATTCATTATAGATATTCTACTTCTTCAGGGCTATTCTCATCTGCACAAACCTTGAATATGTGGATTTTAAAGTGTTTGAGGCTTGTGAGCAAGAGAACAGAGCATGCTGGAAAGGGGCAGGGACAGGGACAGAGCTCGCAGGGATGGTATGGAGAAAGAGAGATCCCACAGGGACGGGGACAAATAGCATTGCTGTTTGTCCACAAAAATAGAAGGTTTTGCATGCAATATATCTGTTTTGGTGTTCCCTTTTTATGTGGTGCCTTATTAAATGTATTTTGAGCTTAATAAAGCAAAAATAAAAACCCAGAGAACTATTTAGCAGATTGCATTAAGGACATCCAAACTGTGCCTAAGTTCCAACCATAGAACTCAGGTCTATCTAATCTAATCTAATGTAAACCTTAAGTTTATATACCGCATCATCTCCATGAGTATGGAGCTCGACACGGTTTACAAGAACTTAAATAGTAGATAGAGAAGAAGAAAAAGGATTACATGAACTTATGTGTAGAAAGGAGGAGAAAAAGGGGGGGAGGATAGAGTTACAATTTGATGAAACCCAAACTATGCTCAAACTATGCTCAAAAGAAGACCTCCTTTACAATGCTTACAGGACCTAGTTTTACAATTGCTATGTAACTTGCTAGCACACTGGTTAAACCTACAGCCTTCTATCCTAATGTTGCTGGCTCGAATCCCAGTCACTCTGTCTGATGAAAGAGAAATAAATAAAAGCATTAAACAGATCTAACTCCTAGTATCACAAATATAATGAAAACCAACATAAAATCACCATTCTAATAAAATCCTAGTAATAAAATATTATAACATTGTTTGGACATCTAAATCTTTCCCTAAAACATGATTCTCTAAAGGACACCTAAAAATTTAGACATCTAAATAGTGCTGAGCACGATTCTACAAAGGACACCTGTCTAAATGGCGCCTAACTTTAGACACGTTTTACAGAATCAGAGCCATAATGTGTATTGCTCTGTGTACATTGAGTCGCACTATAGAAATAAATAGTAGTAGTATTAAGGTTAATATTTAGACCACGGGATGCAGGCGGGCACACTCCTGTGGTTAGCATTGACTGCGGATATTCAATGCCGGGTCATGTCCGGTGATCAGGATTGATTAGCCATGATTTTTTTTTGTTTGGATGGGCTTCAAGTTTCTTATAGATTTGATTGATCACTTATTCAAAATTCTAAGCGATGTACACATCAAAAAAAATTACAGATTTTTAGGGGACAACAAAATAAACGACAAAGACTAAATCTTACAAACATATTAAAACAAAAAGAAAGAATGGGGAAAGAAATACAAGTTGTTGATAGTAAAAAAGACGCTTAGGGGAGAAAACAATAGGAAGGGAGAGATCCGTGTATTTCAGAGAAGTTATGAAGTGGAATTGAAATGAGGCTCCTAGTCAGGCTTTCTAATTATCAAATGCATCCTTAAAAAGAAAGCTTTTTAATTTGCTCTTAAATCTGTCCAAATTGCGTTCTTCCCTTAAATAGATAGGGAGCGAATTCCATGTTTGGGGGGCTGTGACAGAAAAAAATGAATTGCCGCCGTGTATTAATAATTTTAAGTGAGGAAATTATTAGTAGATGTTGATCGTTTGACCTCAATAATCTAGTTGAGGTGTAGGGAATCAGTAATTTATGAATAAAAGCAGGAGTTTTATATAGCAAAGATTTGAAAGTAAGTAGACTTAGTTTATATATTATACGGTGAGCTACTGGGAGCCAATGCGCTTTCTTAAGGATAGGTGTCACATGATCAAATTTCTTAGCTTTTTTACTAAGCTGCGGTAGAGGTTTCTACTATGGCCCAGAGCGCTAAATGTTCTGATGCTTCTCTGATGCTGATAGAATTCTTATGAGCTTCAGAGCAGTGTCAGAGCATTCAGTGCCCCGGGTCATGGTAGAAACCTCTACTGTGGCTTAGAAAAAGAGGGCCTAAGTTAACTTTCAGCACTGGCCAGTTATGTTATAATGGCCAAAGATAGGGCTGCTATTTGCACAACCTGATTGGTCACTAAACTTGGCTGATCAGCGAATGAAAATTGGCAGTTATCATGCGATATAGGTGGTTAAATTTTCATCATTAATCATGAATATTCAGTGGAGAAACCAGTTATGGATTTAACTCCATAAAAGAATCAAGGATTTTCTAACTAACTACGAATTCCTTTTATTAAGCCGCAATAGAGGTTTCTACCACGGCCTGGCGAAGTATCTGCTCCGATGCTCATAGGAATTCTATAAGCGTTGGAGCAGTTACCTCGCTGGGCCACGCTAGAAACCTCTATTGCAGCTTAGTAAAACCCAGCATAAAATCTAACATTTTATGGCCTTTAAATGTAAGCAAGCACAAATTTGAAAAGTTTCTAGTGAAAAGTGCACTACTTTAGAATTGCTTTACTGTAGTCTGAAGACACATCTCATTCATAGTCTTTCATTCAGCTTCATTCAGGACCTTTCATAAAAGACACATCATTTCAGCAATTCAAAAGGGTAAAGCAGATGAAACTAGGAATGCTGGCTGGATCTAAGTACAGTTGAACCAAATATTTGCGTTCAAACTTCTTCCCGTGCGTCTTCTAACTATGAAAAAGAATTCAGACACTATTGCATGAGAAAGACTAACAATTCTACAAACATCCCATTTGAAAAAAGCTTTTGAAGAATGCATTAGGGAGTCCTTTTACTAAGCTGCAGTAAAAAAGTGGCCTTAGCATACCCTAATATGGGGTTTTCCTATATACTAAGGACATTTTTACTACAGTCAGAAAATGATCAACTTTTTTTTTCCAATTAGTGTCCATGCGCTAATGTTGCCATTAGCAAACGTTCAAAAGACCGGTGAGTCTGATGATGGTACAGGGCAAAATGGTATAGACTATTATAAACAACAAAATGACACTGCATATACATAAGTATGGATTAAAGAGAGAAAGTCAACATAGATTTAGTCAAGGGAAATCTTGCCACACCAATCTACTCCATTTCTTTGAAGGAGTGAATGAACATGTGGATAAAGGTGAACCAGTTGATAAGGCACTTCTGAGAAAATTAGAAAGTCACAGGATAGGAGCTAAAGTCTTATTAAGGATTAAGAATTGGTTGAAAGACAGAAAACAGAGAGTAGGTTTAAATGGTCAATATCCTCAATGGAGAAGGGTAAAATGTGGGGTTCCCCAGGGGTCTGTGCTGGGACCGCTGCTTTTAACATATTTATCAATGATCTAGAGATGGGAATAACTAGTGAGATAATTAAATTTGCTGATAATACAAAGTTGTTCAAAATTGTTAAATTGCAAGAGGATTGTGAAAAATTGCAAGAGGATTTTGTGAGACTGTGAGACTGAGCATCAAAATGGCAAATGCAAAGTAATGCATGTGGGAAAGAGGAACCCAAACTATAGCTATGTGATGCAGGGTTCCACGTTAGGAGTCACTGCCCGGGAACATGATCTAGGTGTCATCATTGAAGATACGTTGAAACCCTCAGCTCAATGTGCGGTGGCGGCTAAGAAAACAAATAGAATGTTAGGAATTATCAGGAAAGAAATGGAACGCGTTGCCAGAGGTTGTGGTTAGAGTGGATAGCATAGGTGGTTTTAAGAAAGATTTGGACATTTTCCTGAAGAAAAAGGCCACAGTCTGTTATTTGAGAAAGACACGGGGGAAGCCACTGCTTGCCTTGGATCGGTAGCATGGAATATTGCTACTCCTTGGATTTTGGCCAGGTGGATTGGCTACCGTGAGAAAGGGCTACTGGACTTGATGGACCATTGGTCTGACCCAGTAAGACTATTCTTATGTTCACTTGGTAAATTCCACCTCACTTATAACACTTTGATATAAATCAGCAGAATACCTAATCTCATTATTTTTTTTATTTGTATGGCTATTACCATAATTAATAACATTTATCATTGTTGATTATATGCATTCCAGAGCTTAACTATTTTCCAAGTGAAAAAAAATTTCCTCCTATTGGTTTTAAAAGTATTTCCCTGTAACTTCATTGAGTGTCCCCTAGTCTTCGTAATTTTTGACAGGGTGAAAAATTGATCCACTTGTACCTGTTGTACTCCACTCAGGATTTTGTAGACTTCAATCATATCTCCCCTCAATCGTCTCTTTTCAAAGCTGAAGAGCCCTAACCTTTTTAGTCATTCCTCATACGAGAAGAGTTCCATCCCCTTTATCATCTTGGTTGTTCTTCTTTGAACCTTTTCTAGCGCCACTATTTCTTTCTTGAGATAAGGAGACCAGAATTGAAAGCAATACTCCAGATAAGGTCGCACCATGGAGTGATATAGAGACATTATAACATTCTTAGTCTTGTTAACCATTCCTATTTTAATAATTCCTAGCATCCTGTTTGTTTTTTTGGCCACCGTCGCATATTGGGCGTAAGGTTTCATTGTATTGTCTACGATAGCACCCAGATCCTTTTCTTGGGCGCTAACCCTCAAGGTGGACCCTAGCATCCAGTAACTGTGATTTGGGTTATTCTTCCCAATGTGCATCATTTAGGTTAGAAAAACCCCACACAACTGAGAGGAGGAGTTAAGATGGCGGATGGACTGTGACGGCGTCCTTTCCGCTCTGGTGATTTTTCTTTCTGTGGCTTACCTCGTTTATTTAGAGACAATTTCTGTTCCTCTCTCAAAAAGAAAGGGGACTGTGAGAACTGTGATGTTACCACCGCCTGTGATGTTACCACCCTCACTACGCCACTGATCACAAATGCATTTTTTATATCTTAACTTCTAAATGCTAGACAATTCCTCAAACTTTATTAAATTCCTCCTCATGTTTTCTATACCTTCCAGATGCTCTACTCTGCTACTTGTTTTAGAATTACCCATAAAAAGACAAATCTTTCCCAACAGCCATTCTATAATATATCACCTACAAAAATGTTGAAAAGAACCAGAGCAAGGACTAGTGTCTGTGCTTCTTCGCTAGTAATGGAAACCTCAAAATGAACTCCTTTTACTTCACATTGCTGCTTTCCACCCATACCAAGGGTGCTCAGTTATTAATTGCCTATGTAGAAGCATGTCAAAATCTTCACTGTAATGCACCTACATTACATCTAATGCTCTCCCCCAATTCAATTCTTTGATAACCCCCCAAAATTGACCAAATACAGCACTGTAAAGTTTTTTTGTGTGTGATAGGAATGTTTTAACAGAAGAAAAAGGGACAGAGAAGGAGACAGATAAAGAAGAACAGGATAAAAATACAAAAATAAAAAAGGAATCCAGAAGCAGCAATGGAAACAGGCAAAGAGGTCTCAGTGAGCATTGATGTAAAATAATCTAGAAAAGGAGAAAAGAGACAAGAATTCTATATTCTGAATGACTACAGTGAGTCTAATAGCAGTGATGGATTTAATCCAGTGGCTGACCCTAGGCATTGGGATAGCTAGTTTCCTCATACCAACTGATTGGAAATCTCTTCTAAGAACATAAGAATAGCCTTACTGGATCAGACCAATTCTTCACGGAGGCCAATCCAGGTCACAAGTATCTGACAAAAACTCAAATAGTAGCAGCATTCAATGCCACTGATCCAGGGCAAGCAGTGACTTCTTCCATATCTGTCTCAACAGCAGTTTATGGACTTTTCCTCCAGGAACTTGTCCATAGCTTTTTTAAAACCAACTACATTAACCACCCTTATCACATCCTCTGGCAATGCATTTCAGAGCTTAACTATTTATTCTCTGAGTGAAAAAATATGTCCTCCTATTGGTTTGAAAAATATTTCCCTGTAACTTCATCGAGTGTCCCCTAGTCTTTGTAATTTTTGACGGAGTGAAACATCAATTCACTTGTACCCATTCTACTCCACTCAGGATTTTGTAGATTTCAATCACATTTCCCCTCAGTCGTCTCTTTTCCAAGCTGGGCGGAAGGGTTCATCATATTGTACACGATTAAACCCAGATCCTTTTCTTGAGCACTGACCTCCAAGATGGACCCTAGTATCCGCTAACTATGATTTGGATTGTTCTTCCCAGTAGTGATGAGCCCTGAGGGGTACCTCATTGATGTTGGGTCAGCTGACTGAGTTATAATAAAGTCAAGGCTACACAGAACTACCAGATTTCTGATGTGAGGCAGCACTCCTCGCATCTTCCCTGATTTGTCTAATGGAAATTCTGTTCCCTTTAGTTAGTGTGTTTTGATGGAAGTCAGGGACTGGTGCTTATAAGTGATGCTGTGACAAATGAAGGTCCTACTAGTAACCTGGTCTACAGAATCCTGCTAAAACTCTCAATCAATTGGACAGCATATAATATTCCACAATCATAATCTTTTATTGCACAACCCATCTTTTAGCAGAGTGGAGGAGCAGCCTAATGGCTGAGCAATTGGCGAAGAACCAGAGGATCTTGGTTTAAATCCCCCTGCAACTCCCTGTGGTTTTAGGCACATTGCTTAGCTCCCCATTACTTCAGTCCCACTGAATATCTGCTCAGACAGCCTCAGCAATCTCCACATAGTGCCAGGGCAGTCTGAGGCAGAGTCAGGGTGAACCTGTAAATTACGTAGGCACTGATAATATTTAGGGCTCCTTTTATCAAGCAGTGGTAGAGCCTTTTACTGCGGGACAGTGAGGTAAATGTTCCAACGCTGATAGGAATTGAATGAACGTTGGAGCATTTACTTTGCCAGCCCACAATAAAAGGCTCTGCCACAGCTTAATAAAAGGACCACATAAACATCAGTTCTAACTATTCTCTGTCAGCTGTTTGGAATAGTACCGAATATCAGCCATTGATGTGTAGCTTCTGGGCACTGCCCTGGATATTTGGGCCCTGATTCTATAAACGGCTTCTAGCTCATAGGCACCGTTTGATAGTTGTCAATCACATATATCAGCACTTAAGCATTCTTAAGCACCAGTAGGCATTGAGGCACAGATTCTGTAAATAGTTAGGCCCCTATTTCATGCAATCTAACTTAGGCGCCTATTTATTTCGGGACCTGTTTGGCACCTATCTTTAGATACCTTTTATAGAATTTCCCTCTGAATCCTTAGGTGCACTGCCATTTAGGACCGGGTTTTCTTGGCTTAAATGAATGGATAAAATAATCTGTTACCGCCTTGTAACTTAGGTCTCCTTCTGTTTGTTCTTTCTTTCTTACCCTATTTAATTTGCAATGCAAACCATTTAAATAATTGTATGTATAGTATATCAAATGAACATGAAATGTGAACTGTGAAGGATTTAAATTAGGTGTTTATTAGATATTGATTAAAACCTAAAGACAGAAACCCTACATATAATCTATACATTTAAAAAAGCAATATTCAGCTGCTAAAAAGTCAGACAAAAGGCAAGAATAACTTGTCTAATTTGCAACTTCCATTTATACCTGAATATTTAGCTTGCCAATGAAAATATGTGTAATTTGAAGCTTTGTCAATGGATGTTTCAGACAATGGGGTTCTTTTATTAAGGTGCACTAAAGATTAGCGCTTACTAAATGTTATGGTGTCCATAGAATATAATGGATGCCTTAGCATTTAGCATGCGCTAAATCAGTTAGTGCGCCTTAATAAAAGGTCCTCAGTATACAGCCCATCCCGCTGAATATCAGCCTCCATAACTCATGGTCAGTGATCTGGCAATGCCCTAAAGTAATATAAAATAGAGCATAGCTATAACTATCATATTGCATCTATCTGTTCATCAGTGGGCAAAACAGACCACAGTAATTGCACTTTCTTTTTACCCCAAATCATACAATTTTTCTTGTTCTTATGCTCCAAAATCCTGCTGCTAGATTTATATTTGGATCTCATAGATGCAAGAGGTTATTTCCTCTGTTGAATCAGTTACACCATCTTCCTGTCTGAGTGTGAGTTGCATTTAAACTTGCATGTCTTATTAATAAATATTTCAGGGGTTTAGGACTAGAATATGTGGTTATTCTTTTTTTTCTTTGTTTAATAGAAATAGGTACTCCAAGAATGTGTTACTGTTGAATTGTGTGCGCCTGCTTTGAACTCTTTTTGGAGATTTAATGAGATATAAATCTGTCAGATTGCATTAAACTATTAAGAAGCCTATGCAATAAAGTTTAGTATTCAATAGGCTGTTCTACCCTTGCTAAATAGCATGCTATATAGGTAACCCGTCAAAAGCGCACCAGACTTCGGCGAGCCGACAATCCCGCGGCAACATTTGCACACAGGAAATATGCATGCCACCGCTTTTAAGCCTTTAGCAGGTACACTGTCAAAAAGCATCGGACTTTGGCGCACCGACAATCCCGCAGCGACATTTGCATGCAAGACATATGTGCGCCTCCACTTCCGCTGCTTTTAAGCCTTTCCGTTAGAGATGTTAGGTGGGGGTATGGGGAAAACCCCCACTACATTTACAAGTCCTCGTGCTCCCATTGGAGGGCAGGCATGGGGGGGAAACCTTGCCACACTACACTGAAAACTCCCGAACAGTGAAAACGGAAAGGAAAACGGGAGTTTTCAGTGTACTTGGGGGGTTTCCCCCCCACAACCTCTCCCCAACAGGAGCAAGAGGACTTGTAAATGGAGTGGGGGGTTCCCCCATACCCCCACCTAACATCTCTAACGGAAAGGCTTAAAAGCAGCGGAAGTGGAGGCGCACATATGTCTTGCATGCAAATGTCGCTGCGGGATTGTCGGTGCGCCAAAGTCCGATGCTTTTTGACAGTGTACCTGCTATATAATATGGCCTTATTGTGTACATAAGATGGTCCACCCAGAATACTAAATATAAATAAGGAATCATCACCTGCAAATTTGATTTACTGAGTTCATGGTATGACTGCATTGGCCTTTCAAAAAGGCACCAAGGTAACCAGATTGGGCAGTGATCATGGTCCCTAACAGCAATGGCATGGATATACTGGACTTCCAATAAATCATTGGGGTAACCTGCAAGGAATGGCCATACTTGAAACCCAAATGCAATTAACATTGAGAAATGTAATGGTGTGGACAATGTTTTTGCTTCTTTTGGTGGCTCTGTAGATGATTATAAAACTTGTTAATGAGATATTAGTTGATGTGGGAGCTTGATTTAGTATTGGTATTGTAAGAATCACAGAAGAAGATGGCAAGGCCTGAGGTGGCTTCCCAGTGGAGGCCAATAATTTAATATTCTGGGCACACTTGGGATAGATATAAAGGGTGATGGTTCATGAGGTGAGGTAAAAAAACAAGATAGGGTGGAATGAGCTGGAATTGGATTGCACATGAGAATTTATAAACTGTAGAGAATGACACGGTGACAAAATTCATCACTGTTCCCGTCCCCGCGGATAACCGCGGGAAACCATCTTCATGTCATTCTTTAAGGAGAGAGGAAAGAATCAGAGTATAATTGGGCACAATCACTGACCCGCAAGCTTTGCTTTGAAGAATGCTGGTGTAGAAGGATTGAAGTTGAGATAGACACTACAGAATGACAGTCTCTGGTATCCAGAGCAGATATTGTGATGTCATAATGCCTCATTCCACCAGTGCCTAAGAACCAATCACATCAGTGAAATCACAATGGCTTCATTGTCTTTGGCTCACATAAGAATCAGAGTATGAATGGCCACAACCACTGACCTTCAAGCTTTGCTTTGAAGAATGCTGGTGTAGAAGGACCGAGGTTGAAATAGACACTAGAAAATGACATGGGATTATTTCCCGCGGTTATCCGTGGGGACAGGAACGGTGATGAATTTTGTCACCGTGTCATTCTCTAAATAAACTGATCTACTCCTAGTGAAACAATCTGAACTGCGCGGACTGAATGGGCCAATTTAGTCTTTTCCAGAGTGAAAGACCTTAGCCAGGCCCTCCCTATGGTAGACCGCAGCACTGCCACTAAACCACCACATGAAAAAATATGAGTAAATTTAAAAATGCAATGTAAGGGGCGATTTTCAGCAACACACCTTTCCCTATCAAACTATAAATATGTCTATCCCTGTTTTGATCTAAATATTACAGACGCAATATTGTGTAGTAAAGTGCCTGCAATCAGCTTGTGACCTACATGACAAAGTATACTCACACAACCCAACTCAGTAAAATGTAACTGGCCTCCTCTCCCAGACTCACAGGGCAACAGCATTTTAGTTACTCTATATCATCCTTAGAGACAACAGTCCCACTGCAAGTGAGAGGAAAGGGCCAGAGAGCTAGACATCACAACAAGACATCTGTTATTCCTGGCTGAGCCTCCACATTCTAGTTGGATTAAACCAAAGGAAGAAATTGTACAGATGTTAATGCTTTTTCACATGCCATACACTGCACAACAATCTTTCACAAAACATACCATTTGTCCCACTGTAAAGGCTGCATATTTCAAATGCATGCAGTCACGATATCTCCTCTATAAATATAAGTACAAATAAATATTTAAGAGCACACAGCCGTTCAGATGGTTTGCTTCATTTCCTCCTCCCCCCTTTCGAGTGCTGACATCATGGTGTCATGTATCATAAATGGTGCATTCATGTGCCGCACAGAGAAGGATCACAGATGCTCCCGCTCGTAGTGCAGCTGGAACAGAAACTATTTGTTTAAGTTATGGAGGAGAGCTGTGGCACTCCCATTCTTGACTATGAGGAAAACAAAATGCGGCCCTGTTAAGCCTTACATTGGAGATTCAATATCTGAAGAAGTAATGCATAGTGCCAGTCTTAAGGAAAGATGGTCCTTTTTTCCTTCTTGTTGTCCAAATGCCTATCAATTTATAAATCTGTGGCCATGTTTTAGGGTTGTCTGTTCTGCATTAAACCCGTAAGATATATAGGTTTCATTATGTATTTATTTAAGAGAATATATAGGCTGCCATTCTACTCATATTTGATTACAATAGAATATATGTTACGAGGGCAGGGAAGGGGCATGCGCGGCTGGAGGGGACGGCGAAGGAGTGGGGGTGGGGGGCACCTCTCACCCTCACTACGCCACTGGCTTCCGTGACCTTTAGTGGCAATTTCGCACGAGATCATGACAGCCATTTGGACAGCAGCATGTTCCAGATAAATGCTTTTGATACAAAAGTTTAGCAGGCATTTGTCTGTAAATTTGGGATGATAAGCTTCATAGGAATTAGCCTCTCTGTGGAGAGGTGCCATCAGCTGTCACTTCAAATACGGCACCAAGTCGTATGTTTAAAAAAACACCAAACACCCCCCACAAAACAAACACAGCGTATACATAGCAAAATATCACCAGCACCTCACAGGTCCCTTCATTAGCCACTCTTAACTCTCTTCCCACTAAAACCGGGATTTCAGCTTTTTCCTAAAATATAAGTGAAATGGTGTGCTTGGCCATGTTAGTTCACTTTCCAAGGCAATATATAGAAATAAAACAACCGCCCCCCCCCCCCAAGAAAATAAGATAATACCTTTTTTTATTGGATTAACTCATCATAAAATGCATTGAGTTAGCCCAATAAAAAAGGTAGTTACCTTATTTCCTTTGTTTTCTGTTTTATTTCTCTATATATCCTAAAATATAAGTAATTCCACTTAAATTCTACTTCAACAGGAGTGTATACCACAACAAAGGTCCTGTCACTGAAATAGCCACTAGCTCGGCCATGTGCATTGAAGAAAGCTGGAACAGCATTTGATCTTAGGAGTGAAACAAGTATGAAGAGAGAGATTCAGTCCAAAGCACACTGAGAGATCTAGGACCCTATCCATTGAAGGATTTTTGAATCACAATACTTTAAACTTGATTCAATTTTCTATGGGCACCAGTGCAGTGCTTTTACATAAAGAAAATTGTGTGTGTGTGTGTGTGTGGGGGGGGGGGCGGTGTTGTAGGTTGTTTTTTTTGGGGGTGGGGAGATTGTACTAAGCATCCCATAGTAATTCCTGTTACTGTATTTTGTAACATTTATAAAGAAGCAGCATTGCTGAACCCCAGCATGGAAATCAAACTGCAACAACAGACAATGAAGCCAAAATACCATCCTTAAATTAAAGAATATCATACAAAACACTTTTTCTACCTGTCAGTGTAAAGGACAGCTAGTAGATGACATGACAACTATGTATTTCACTTTTTACAATAAGGGGGCAAAACATCATACAATTGCAAGGATATCAAGAATTCCAAATACCTCTTAATCACCCCCATGATTTCATGATCTTTTCTTTTCTTTCACATTGAAAGCCAATATATTTATAGCTAATCATCTATTAACCACCCTAAAGACCATCATTAACCCTCCTTTAGCCTCTGAAGAGTACTGGAATAAAAACATAGCTGATTATCGTCAGCATGTAATGAATCCCCAGCTCCCTCAGTAACTGATATAACAGTCTAAGGTACACATTAAATAATAATGGAGACAGTCTAACCCCTGTGGAATTCTGGATTCCACCAACTGCCAGCTTGATTCTTCCTTTCCCTTCCTTTTTGCATCTTCTCAAACTGAAAAGACTGGAACCATTACAAAATCCCAGTTCCTAATCCCACTTTTCACAACTGATTTAATAACAGTGAGTAGATGAACATTTCAAATGCTGACGTCATAATGAAGAAAACAATTTCTCCTGCACCACCTCCAAATATTCATTCCTAACCACATCCAGAATGGACACGAGTAAAGTCTTGATTCCATAGTCTTTGTAGATCCCACATTGAAACTGATCTAACAAGGACAGTCCTCTACAAAATCTGTTGATGTCTCAGTATGGACTACTCCAAAGTTCTCTGTGAAACTGACGAATGAGTAACAGGCCAATAATTTGCTAAGGAGGATAGATTCTGCAGAAGCCGCTTGTGATGGGGTGTATGTCCAATCACGTGAAAGAGTACCGTCCCGCGGGCAGGCCTACCTCAGAAAGACCCCTACCCAGAGTGCCCAGGGGCAAGAGACAACCCAAGGGTAAAGAGGGAATAGCTGGGTACAGCTGGTTCCTAACACCACCCACCTAGTCTTCCACTATGACAAGAACCACCCCACTTAGGAACTAGCTGTACCCAGCTATTCCCTCTTTACCCCTGGGTTGTCTCTTGCCCCTGGGCACTCTGGGTAGGGGTCTTTCTGAGGTAGGCCTGCACTCAGGACGGTACTCTCTCAAGTGATGGAACATACACCCCATCACACCGCTTTTGGCTTTTTTCAAAGGGCATACAAAAGTCCTTTTGAGATGAGATTATTCCAAACCTATTAATAATAAGTAAATTATTCACCTTTATATTTAAAGCATTGTAAGAAAAGAAGAAAAAATATTTAAAAAAAAAAGCTTTATGGATCAATGAGGAAGGTAACCGTCTGGAGTAACATACGTACTGTAAATATACTCAATCCTGATAACTATAAATAGATGAAATGCACAAGAAAGTACAAATATGAGTGATATTTATCACTCATATATATAAACCTGCACAGGGCTTCGGTAATCCCCCAAATTTACTCAGTATTAACAATCAATTTTGCTCAAAAATGAATACACATCTTCTTCCGTATTCACTGTGATAGGGGATTAACAGAACCGCAAATACAGTAAAACCGCAAATAACTTTTTCATATATTATTCGCTGTTTTCTATTGAAAACCATTGTGAATATGGTGAAACCACAAATAACATGGTGGGAGACTGGGCCTTTTTCTGAAGGAGAGGCAAAACACGGTGAAGAAAGTGCTGGGAATCAGCGATTTTCTCTGTAAACGCTTGGAATCAGCAATTTCTCTATGCAGGCTGATGTAATTTGGGGGAGGAGCAAGCAAGCTACAAACTGTGAATAATCAAAACCGCGAATGCTGAAACCGCGAATATGGAGGGAGAAGTGTACATGTTCAAAATGATACTTCCTCTCTGGCCCATCTAAACCTGCAGAAGTAAAGGAACCAGCTGTGATTCTACAAACATAGACATTCTTTGCTGTGAATAGCTCTGCATTATATTTCCCCTGACCTGTAATAACCAGGACAACAACCTCACACACATTCAACCCCATTACCCAGAAGAAACAAGACAAACTATCATACAGCCAACACTCCCCTAAACCAAGACATAAAATACCAGATAATGATTCAAAAATCAGCTCCACCCCTTCTTTTACTTTGTCTCTACTCAAGAACCATAGCCTGCTCTGTTGTGAAGGAACAGTTTTTCAGTGGTATACCTGGATCTCAGTGCACCTTAAACACTTCTCCAGCATCTCTCTCAAATGATGATATGGCTCCTAGAATGAAGATCTTTCTCCTCTGTCCAAAGGTGTCAAAAATAATCAATAAGTGCCCAGTGATTTCAAGGAACTGCTGCTTAACTCTTCCCAGATATCTCAGATGAATATTCATATTTTGCAAGACAGTGATATATTTAAATGGTTTCACCTTTTCTATAAATGCTGTGGTCAGCACATTTCTCCTATATGGTTTTTCTCAGGCTTTGTTAACTGCATAGAACTTACAAAGTTATGCAGTATAGAACAGTGTTTTTCAACCTTTTTACACCTATGGACTGGCAGAAATAAAATAATTATTCTGTGGACCGGCATCGGTCCGTGGACCTGCGGTTGAAGAATACTGGGCTAAGTCGTGGGCCAGACCCCGCCCATCTCTACCCAGTCTCCACCCCAGACCCCACCCCCATAATAGTACTAATTGTAACACTATTTTATCCATTCATTTTTCACAGATACACAATATAATCTTATTAACAACACATAATGGTTAACCACAAAATTACAAAAAGCACACTGACAGCAGATGTAAATTCTCAAAATTGACATAATTCAATCACTAAATTCAAAAATAAAATCATTCCCCCCTACCTTTGTTGTCTCCCTCCCTCCATCCTGTGCCTTATCTTTTGGCTTGCTCCCGCCTGGCCATTTTATGCCGCCCCCGGTATTATCTTAAGGCCAGCTCCCTCTTCCTCACTGATGCAGTGCACAAAGCTGCGGGCTCCTTTCATGTCCTGTGCCTCATCTGGAAGCCTTCCCTCTGACGTTGCAACGTCAGAGAGAAGGCTTCCGATTCAGGCGCAGGACGCGCGTAGGAGCCACTGCCCATGGCTTTGTGCACTAAATCAGTGAGGAAGAGGGAGCTGGCTCGAAGATAACGCCACATTGATCGCACCATGGACCGGCGGTTGAAGAACACTGTTTTAGGCCTGATGCACGTGCTGGCCCTGTGGACCAGCAGGAAATTTCTGTGGACCGGCACCGGTCCACGGACCAGTGGTTGAAGAACACTGGTATAGAAGTTATCTGTTGTGTTATGTTATGTTCGCCTAAAAGATTTTGTCAATTGAGTCCTCTGATCTTTCTGTCTGCATTAAAGGTTATACTCTCTGTCAGTCAACTGAAAATGGCCTGTCAACTTATAGCCATTTTGCTTGCTTCTTCTCGCTTCATCAAGCAACATTAATTTGTTGGAAATTGCATGATGATGCTATGGAATAAAGGAATGTGACATAAAAATTTTTTAGTACTGGCATTGTTTATTGAACGTCATTGGCTTCCAGTGTTATTTAGAACTAAATTTGAGATTCTGTACTTAACGTACAAAGCCCTTTGGGAGCGACAGCCCTCACATTTGCAGATTTGGATTACTCTGTACACACCAGCTAGATGCCTCAGATCTTTACAAGATTTTAGGCTTGTAATGCCCCTGTTGACTAAGGTACACTGGACAGTGACTAGGGACAGAGCTTATTTTGGGCTCACCCCCATCATTGTGGAATGAAATTCCCTGTGAGATTAGAGGTGAATTATCCTGTCAGAAATTCAAGATTGCCCTTAAAACGTGTTTCAAACAGGCTTTTCACCTATAATGAAATGGAAAGCAAAGAAACAGAACAAACAGAAGACAGATAAAGAGAAGAAGAACCACCTTTCTTTAATGTTGGACTTCTGTTGTTTTCCTAAGGAAACAGGTATATAGACAGGAAATGTTAAGGGTATGACTCTTACGTACTTGATTTAGATCTTTTCTATTGAATGTGAAGCTCCTTTCTATTTTATCTTTACTTAACTGTTAAATAGTGTAAATCACCCTGATCTGACAAAGAACGGGCAGTATATCAAGTGTTAAATAAACGTAAACATAAGCATAAAACAAGTCATTTCATATGAAAGATTGGATAAGCTTGTTGTAAAAGCTGTGGGAGTATGCTTTCCTGTTTTAGTGCCAAAGATTTATTCCATCATTAGAGGATATTGAATACTAGCCAGATTTCTTTAAGAATTGCCTGGACTTTTTCCTTCAACATCCCTGTATGTGTATTGTGAAAATTGATTCTAAGCTCACAGTTCAGGCCAATGAGGGTTTAATAAAGGCATCTTCACACATGCCAGTACACAATTGTAAAATGTTTATAAAATTATCCCACTTATACAAGTATGCACTATGACAAATACATGCACAATTATAGTTTATTATTTATAGGCTGCCTTTATCCAAGGCAGATTACAAGACACCCTACATAATCTTAAAACACAAACAAAACTCAAGACCACAATTGTATGCAACTTTGTAAAAAAAAAATGGGTCCGATAGTCAGCACTATTTAACCGACCAGTAACGGCTCCAGGTATGACCATTTACACTAACTATAGAGTTGGTGTAAAGGCTTATGTTTAGATTGTTTAAAAAAAATCCCATCAACTATTGTGTTTTGTAATTTACATGCATAATTGTGTGCCCCACCCATGCACCAACCAAATTCTACCCAAATGTATGACCACTTTCAAACTACTATACACGCCATCACATTTAGGGGAGAACCTTAAGATCTGCATCACAGCATCTTCTTCATGTCCCAGCCCTAAAAATCATTAGTACCTGTAGGGCTTCTTCTTTTGCAATGATAGCCCCAACAATATGGAATTTGTTACCATCATATTTAAGGTCTGAACAGAATTTAGATAAATTCAAGGGTGGCCTCAAAAGCTTCTTATTTAAAGACGCATATGACTGTTAATTGATCTATGGGACTTTCCAAACTCATTTTCTATACTAACATTGATTTTTCCCTTTCCCCATATTATTATCCTTCATTGTTCTCTTTTTCTTTCAAATTGTATTTCTCCCCACTATCCTATTGTGTCATGTAAGTAAAGTTACGTCATTAATAGTTTGTTAATTGGACCCCTTTTTAAATTTTTTACTGTAAAACGCTTAGAATTTATGATTAGCGTTTTATCAAATTTTTAATAAACTTGATGACTTCCCTATGAGGAAAGGCTAAAGTGTATGGGCTCTTCAGCTTGAAGAAGAGATAGATCAGGGGAGAAATGATGGGAATCCACACCTAACTTACATGCCAGAATTTACACCAGGTTTCAGGTGATATAAATCCTGACGCCCAAAGTTTGATATTCTATACACGGCACCCAACTTGGGAAAATACCCCTACTCTACCACAGGCTAAAGATAGAAGACGTAAGTCCCGACGGAAAGGTAGCATTACCCACCAATGGCATGAGTACACTAAGATGTGGATCCTGCTCCCAATAAGAAAGAACTTGTTTCCACACTGCCCAAAGGGGACGATACAACACACTACCCCAGGCGGGTAAAAAAGTAATCTAAGAAAATACTTCTTTAGAGAAAGGTAGACACATGGAACAAACTCCTGGAGGAGGTGTTAGAGACGAGAACTGTGAATTCAAGAAAGCATGGGACAAGCATGTAGGATATCTTAGGGGGCAGAGGAAATAACAAATGTTATGGAGGGTCAGACTGGATGGGCCATATGACTTTTATCTGCTGTCACTTTTTATGTTTTGTGCAAAATAGAACTTTATATAAGCAACTATTATCCCAAACCCAAAAGTATCCATTATTCACCCAATGATGTCAGTGAAAGAGTGATCAAAAGACAAAACATGATGCACAATTGTCCATAATTCAAGTTGTGATCTATGTAATTGTGTAAACCACAGTTCTTCAACCGCCGGTCCGCGGACCGGTGCCGGTCCGCAAAAAAATCTTGCCGGTCCGCGAAGGATTCGGTCCCCGCCGCAACGAAAGGCCGGCGTCAGCTGACTTGCAACTTTCTGTTGCAGTCGCGGTGCCGGGACTCCTGCCTTCGCCGGGACTCCTGCCTTCCACCGCGTTTGCCTCCTGCCTTGTCTCCGCACCTCCAGACCAGCAGCGGCAGCTCTGTATATTTTTAACTTCGACACAGAGCTGCCCCTAATCAATAGTTTAGCGCGGTTTCATGAGGCAGCTTCGGGGCCTTTGCTAGGCCGGCCCACATCGCATCATCGAAGCGGGCCGGCCTAGCAAAGGCCCCGAAGCTGCCTCATGAAACCGCGCTAAACTATTGATTAGGGGCAGCTCTGTGCCGAAGTTAAAAATATACAGAGCTGCCGCTGCTGGTCTGGATTCTTGGGTCACTGAAGGAGGGCAAAGAGCAGCTGTCCTGAAGGTTTCCCTTCCTCTCGCCTTTGCAGGTCCCTTTTTTCCACCTTTTTTTTTTTCTTCTTCTTCTTCAAACGGCAACGGGCCCCAGCATCGACATCAATCAAGTAAGTTCCACTGTTCCTTGCAAGCGGTTCTGCTCGGCCAAAGCTTCCCCTCTGGCATGAGCCACCTCAGGGGAAAGAAAGTGACCCGCAAAGGTGAGGGGAAGGGAGCAGATAATGGAAGTTGGAGGGGGGGGGGAGAGAGAGAAGGAGCAGATGATGGAATGGAGGAGATGAGAGAGAGAAGGGGACAGATGATGGAAGTGAGAAGAAGAGAGAGAGAGCAGAAGGCAGATGGATGTCAGTTGAGAGGGGAGAGCAGATGCTGAATGGAAGTGGGGAAAGAACACATACTGGATGGAAGGAGATAAATAAAGGGGGAAGAAAATAGTAAGATAATGGAGGGGTGAGGGAAAGGGGTGACAAGCTGTGGGTAGACACAGTGAAAAGAGGGAAACAGGACTAAATAGTAAGAAATAATTTAATTTAGATGGAGGCAGAAAATAGAGAAGGAAGACCAGAGAAGAAAAGGGAAGAGAGAGCAGAGAACAATATCAGATCTGAGTGGAGGAAATGAGAAGAGAGATGCTAAAAACCACAGGGGGGAGGGAAGGACAGAGATGCCAGACCATGAGGGGAACAGAAGGAAGATGATGGATGCCAGACCAAATTGGGGGGGGGGAGCAGGAGGATAGATGGAAGGGGCAGATGCTGGACTGAAGAGACAGAGAAGGTTATCATGCCGCTGTACCGGGCCATGGTACGCCCTCATCTGGAGTACTGTGTCCAGCACTGGTCACCGTACATGAAGAAGGACACGGTACTACTCGAAAGGGTACAGAGAAGAGCGACTAAGACGGTTAAGGGGTTGGAGGAGCTGCCGTACAGCGAAAGATTAGAGAAACTGGGCCTCTTCTCCCTCGAACAGAGGAGATTAAGACGGGACATGATCGAAACATTCAAGATACTGAAGGGAATAGACTTAGTAGATAAAAACACTATTCACCCTCTCCAAGGTAGGGAGAACGAGAGGGCACTCTCTAAAGTTGAAAGGGGGTAGATTCTGTACAAACGTAAGGAAGTTCTTCTTCACCCAGAGAGTGGTAGAAAGCTGGAACGCTCTTCCAGAGGCTGTTATAGGGGAAAACACCCTCCAAGGATTCAAGACAAAGTTAGATAAGTTCCTGCTGAACAAGAACATGCGCTGGTAGGGCTAGTCTCAGTTAGGGTGCTGGTCTTAGACCAGAGGGCCGCCGCGTGAGCAGACTGCTGGGCATGATGGACCACTGGTCTGACCCAGCAGTGGCAATTCTTATGTTCTTATGTTCTTAGGGCAGACGCAGGATGGAAGAGAGTGAAAAGGCAATGAAAGCAGAAACCAGAGACGACAAAAGGTAGAAAAAATAATTTTATTTCTATCTTGTGATTCAAATATATCAGATTTGAAATATGTATCTTGCTAGACATAACTGGGGAGTGCAAAGCCCAGGCACTACTACTTCTTTAGCTTCCAGCTGGCTTAGGGCTCTCTCTGACCAGGGGGCAGTTGCCCTAGTTCTACTCCCTAAAACCATTCCTGTCATGTGTGACTGTGGTATTCTGTTACATGATATTTGTGTAGCATTCTGTAATAATTTAGCTTATTCAGTTTTCTTGATAGTAGAGGGGATATATGTGAAGGGGAGGGGAGACAGGGTTTTTGTTGATCTTTGTCCTGTATTATTTGTATTTATAAAATGACAATTGTATAGAATATTGTTTCTTTTTATACTTTAATAAAATATGTTCAATATAAAATCATAACTATTTGAGGCTTGTGCAGATGGGATCAGATGGTTTGTGGGACCGAGCTCGCGGGGATGGGGCGGCGATGGTTTTTAAAAAAATTTTAGTCTTAGTAGTTTGCCGGTCCACGAAATAATTATTTTATTTCTGCCGGTCCACAGGTGTAAAAAGGTTGAAGAACACTGGTGTAAACTAATACACAAGTATCTCTTGGATGTCACTTGGCGCTCATGCTTCTTTACATCATCAGCTTTCACAGCCTTTATCATGGAAGAGCTCCTTCCAATGTATATTTGCATTACTTTCTGCTCCATGATCTCCCCTTGAACATCAGGGACCGGTCATGCTCATACAGTCTATTCTGTAAAAAGTGAAGCATTGATCTACTGACTCTGCAGTTTGGCCTTGGTCCATTCAGGATAAAAATAAAATTTTGTAATAACATGGCTGTCTTAGGACCAGTCATAAAGTGTGTTTTCCCTGGAGAGATAAAATGGGGGGGAATTCTTTAGTATAGTCAGCCTTTGGCTTTGAGAAGTATTATCACATTACTGTGAAGATACATGCTCGGGCTGAAGTAGATTACAACTTTTCAAGCCCCACATCAAAAGGCCAAACATATGCAACAAATTTAAAAAGAAATAAGTCAGATCAACCGATCACCTAACAAGGTAAGTGTGTCAATGGAGGAGGCCAGAAAGAGAGTGTGTCATTGTCAAGTTCAATGTACTGTATGTACCCTGTTCACTGACAGCTTGCAGGCATGGTACTCCAGATGTATATCTGCTTGAGTTAACCCTGGGCAACAATTTTGATCAATTCTAATGTGATAACATGCTGCAGAGGAGGCCATGCATTGATGTGTTTACAACAGCTGTTAATTAAACTGTCATTTAGTTCCAAGGAATCTTAGGAAACACTAAAGAGCCATGTTTTTGGCAATTTCCTCATCAAAGTGCCTCTCCTTATCTACAGTCACCTGTCACCCAGGCAGCTCCCCAAATAAACGTCAGCTGGCCCATCACTTGTGATAGCCACCTATTAGCAGTGATCCACAGCAAGTTTAGACATCCAGCAAAACACCTGCTTGTCCCAAACACCTGCTCAGGTTTTACATACATTATGGCATATGTTAGCTGTGGTATGTGTGTGTGTGTGTTTTTTTTAACTGCTGCCTGTGGTGGTTCTGGGTTATAAATAAGATTCCTAGAAGCAATCTGTGAGAAAATAAGCATATGCACGATCTCTCCTATTGAACTTGAGGAATCAGGTTTTGTTTTGGTTTTGTACTTTCTTTTTTATTGAAGCTTTTTAATCATTTTAATAATTAAGGGGTGAGTTATCAGCATGGGCTATCATTAAGATTTGTTTATTTTATCTTAACCCCACTTATTAGTAACTAAGGAAAAGAAGAAAAATGATCAAAGTGGGCTACAATAGTAGGGAAATTAACTGGATTTTGAGACATAGATAGGATAACTCGTTTACAATTAAAAATTTTATATTTTAATACTCATTCTTAATTAGACCCCATGTATAGGTCCCCTCTATTTTACTCCATTTTCTTATCTTTACTCTTTGCCACCTTCCTGATGTGTTTTCTTTAAATGTTTCTTCATTTTCTTTAATGATTGTAGTTCATCCCCCCTCTCCTTTTCTACCAGTAATTAAGGGCTCCTTTTACAAAAGTGCGCAAGCGTTTTTAGCGCACGGTATAGGGTGCGCTAGCTGAAAAAACTACCGCCTGCTCAAGAGGAGCAGTAGTGGCTAGCGCGCACGGCATTTTAGTGCACGCTATTCCATGCGTGAAGGCCCTAACGCACCTTCGTAAAAGGAGCCCTAAATTTGTATGTATATATCTTGTTATTTTTTTGTAACAAATTGCAGTTTGTCCCCTACTTTTAATATTGTCATACGCATTGAAATACTTGACATTGCGTGCACAACAAATTTTTAATAAATTTGAAACTTGATTTACCATTAAGAGGTGTTACTTATCCACTAACGTGCTATTTTTTGCACAGGTACTATTTTATGCAAAGAGACCTAGTTGGAAAGTTATCAGTGTGAGCTACTGTTAAGTCAGGTTGTTATATCACAAGTCAGGTTATTTTAGCACAGGGGTCTAAAAGAAGCCAACTTGTGTTATAATAACTTCAACCTAACATTAGCCCATTCTGATAACTCCCCTCTCCTCCCCTTCAGTTTCTAATAATCCAGATCAAGAGTAAAATAACCCATCTTAACGCTAGCCCATATTGATAACTGCCCCCCTAAGACAAGTTACTTTACTAGCAATGGGTAAAGTTATCATTGTGGGCTACTGCTTATTTGGGCTATTTTACCACAAGTCCGGTTATTTAGCATAGGGTCTAATTGTGTTCAAATACCCAACTTAACAATAGCCCACACTGATAACTTAAGCTATTTTATCACCGGTCCCATTTTATGTAATGAAGTTTAATTACTAATAACCCAGGTTGAACTCATCTTAATGGTAGCAAAAGATGATAACTCTCCCCTCCCCCAAGTTTAAAATGGGATTGGTGCTAAAATACGATAAACTAGTAGTACAATAGCACACTTTAAATTATCCTGCATTGATTACTAAGCCCCTAAATAAACATGGAGTGATAGATGTCCAAAGTCAGGACGTCTCATGTTACGCTAGTACCTTAGAACAGCATCTGCCGACAAAGAGCCTGTTCTGAAATATGTGGAGAAATGGGACATGTATGAGCCAGTGACATGCAGCATGAACATCTGTAAACATCTAAAATATCAATGGAGCAACACAGGAGTGAGCGTTGACGGCAGCTCCAGTAATTGGAACCCAAGGTATCGAGCTTTGACAGTTAACTCCAATAGCTCCGGGTGAACTTCTACCGTCTAAAACCCAATAAAATCAAAGAAAAACGATGATTCAATTTAAGCATGAATTTATAACAACAACAATAACAATTTTTTTTTTATATATATACTGCAGGACCGTGAAGTTCTATGCGGTTTACAATGATTAAAGATGTTACAGATTGAGTGGAATCAACAAAGTATAGACGTGGTGATTGACAGTTCTAGAGATCATTTGTTGAGGACTAAGATTGTATAGGCTGGTTTCCTAAGTATTTCAGGAATGAGTATAACAGTGGGGCAGACTAGATGGATCATTCAGGTCTTTATCTGTCATCATTTACTAGGTTACTATGTTATTATAAACATCTTTGTGCAGTATATGAATGTCTAAATTATGAAATGACAATATAGCCATTTATATGAGCATAAATGGTTATGTTGACCATTTTAGAAACAGAAGTCCTTCATCAACCAATGAAGATGAAGGAGGTGATCTCCTCTAGTCCCTCCAGTGGAGTAGAGATCAATATGAACACTTTTCAGAAATCTGGACATACTGAGTAGCAGATCTAGCTCCTGACATCCATCTTTTTGGACATACTGTAGATCAAGGGTCTCAAAGTCCCTCCCTGAGGGCCGCAATCCAGTCGGGTTTTCAGGATTTCCCCAATGAATATGCATGAGATCTATGTGCATGCACTGCTTTCAATGCATATTCATTTGGGAAATCCTGAAAACCCGACTGGATTGCGGCCCTCAAGGAGGGACTTTGAGATCCCTGCGTAGATGATCATTCCCTTTCAGAAATTGGAAATATTGACCTGATTCTATATACAGTGACTAGGTTAGGTGGGTTAGGTACCCTAATCAGAGGCATCTAGTGACACCTAACTGAAATCCACACACAACTTAAATTGTTTTAATTGACTTAATTGAAAGGTCATTGCCCACGCCATTGAAGTTAATTAAAAAAATATATATATAAAAAAATCAATTAAGAATTCTATGCGAAACCAGGAGCCGTGCTTAGCAATGCTTTAGTCAAGGCACCTACAACAACAACCTGAGAAGTAGTCATGGTTAGGGGTACAGAATAGGCGTGATTGACTTAGGCATCAAAGCTAGGTGCCTAGCCTAATATACTGGCGCCAACCTCTAGGATGCCTTACAATGCCTAAGTATGCCTAGGCATTTCTAGGCATGATTCTATAAATGGTGCCTAGCGGTTGATTGATAATCGCACATACCAATGCCTACAAATTAGGCACGGTTAGATGCCATTTGTAGAATCAGACCCAAAAGGCCGGAATCTGTAACCAGTGCCCAAGTCAGTGGTCACCTTAACAGCGGCCGATTGCCTGTCAATCATTCCAGGGTGCCAGTTACAGAATCACGTCAAGATAGGCGGCTGAAATGTAGGCCCGGAAAACCCAGGCCTACATTTCATCCACTTATCTTGGCCACTAGACCGCAGAAGCCAAGAGCGGCAGGGGGATTCCCCCCCCCCTCCAATCAGCTGAGTGGCAGGGACTCCCCAAAGCTGCGATTCTGTAACTGGCGCCTACATTTGGGCGCCAGTTATAGAATCGCAGCTTTAGGAAGTCCCTGCCACTCAGCTGATGGGGGAGGGGGAATTCCCCTGCCATGATCGTCTGAAAGCGGCCGTGACAGGGAACCCCAAACCCCAAAGCAAATCAGCCAGCAGGAGAGATTCCCACTCCCTCCTACCTGCACTCCCCCCCTAACATCCCTGACATTCAACTATTGGGAGAGGGGGGAATTTCCCTGCCCAATCCCTCCCACCACCAACCCTTGTTAACATCCCCGACCAATCAAGACCTTAGGTATTTGCGTTGGGTTTCGGGGTTTGCCTGTCACGGCCGCTCTCAGACAATCCAATCAGGATAATTTCCCCCTCCCCCATGAGCTGAGTGGCAGGGACTCCCCAAAGCTACAATTCTGTAATCGGCACCCAGAACTTGGCTTTGGTGAATCCCTGACGCTCAGCTGATAGGAGAGGGGGGAATTTCCCTGCCGCGATCAGCTGCTGTGGTCTAGGCAAAGATAGGCGGCTGAAATGTAGGCCAGAGTTTCCCAGACCTACATTTCAGCCGTCTATCTTAGATCGCCTAACACCACTTTGGGGGTTGACCACACCTACTTTGGCGTTCCGCAGCCTAAAGTGGCTTCCTAGCCGTGATTCCAGTGGCCATTTCAGCTGCCTTTTATTTAGGCATCGGTATGACACTCACATACCCAAATTTCTAATCTCAGTTTATATTCAAGTCAACCTTTTTTCTTCCTTTTTTTGAGGAAATTTGGTTACCTCGGTTTATATTCGATTATATGCGGTAACTTAAAACATAACAGCCCAATCATAATAAAATTGTTAAATACCTAATCCAGCAGTATTTCAAGAAATAAAAGAACAAGAAAAAAAAAAGCCAGTTTAAGTTAAAAACGCCTGTAGCACTATTCTATAAATGGCACGCTGAGCTGCATGCTGTGTATAGAATAGCATTAGAGTCAATTTCCTTGCCAAATTTTGGATGCTGGGATTTACACCAGCTGAAATCTGGTGTAAATCCTGGCACATGAGTTAGGCACGGATCCCTGGTATTAATATGTGCATATTTAATAAATGCCCCCGACCCACCCATGGCCCTCCTGTGGTCATTACCTTTCTGAATTGCACTCTATAAGATTTCTGTGTGAATCTTAGCAAGATACGCACGCAAATCTAAAAAGCACCAATAATTGATTGTTAGCACCCAATTAATGGTGCAAATTGGCCTGTTAGCCAACTTAGCTGCATGTACATCTCAGGATCGCGTGCAGTTTTGCATGCATAAATTTATAGAATCCGGAGGTATATGGCTATGTACAAAAGAAGTACCACACATTAATATTCTACAGCAGGGGTGCCCACACTTTTTGGGCTTGCGAGCTACTTTTAAAATGACCAAGTCAAAATGATCTACCAACAATAAAAACACTAAACCTATACCCCCTCTTTTACTGCGGTGCGCTAGCCGATTTAGCGCACGCTAAGTGCTAATGCGCCCATTATATTCTATGGACGCATTAGCATTTAGCACACGCTAAATCGGCTAGCGCACCTTAGTAAAAGACCCCCCATATTTATTATATATACTGTGTGCACTTCTTCTCTCCTCCGGACCTCATTCCATTCCCCAACCAACATCTCTCTCTCTCTGTCCCTGCAGGAGTCCAACTTTTCTTCCTCTCTCCTCCACCCCTATTGACAACATGTCTCCCTCTCTCTCCCTCCTCTGTTATGATCGTGCATCTCTCTTTTCTTCCTCAGGGTCTCTCCCCCTCTGTCTGCACCTTCCATAGTCCAACATCTGCCCCCCTCTCTTCAGCCTCCCCTTTGTTTCAGGTTTCTCCTTCTCTCTATCTTCCTTCTGCTAACATTTTGAGTCTTCCCACCTTTGGTCCAGGTCTTTGTCTCTCTCACTCTGTCTTCCCCCTCCCCAGGGCCTGGCATCTCTCTTTCCTTGGTTCAGGGTGTTTCCCCTCTCTAACCCCTCCAGTAGTCCAGGATCTGCCCTGTCTTCCCCCTCCCTTTTGGATCAAGGCTGCTTTCCCCCTTCCCTCCTTAAGGTCCTTTTGTCTCCCCCTCCCCACCCGATCCAGCATTTCTAAGGCAACCTCTATCCCACTGGGGCCCTCACGATGGGCACAGCCTTACCTCCGCTGTTTCCCGCACACAGTGACTGTCAAGACCTCAGACCTCTTGATTGCAACTGTCCTCATCTCTGTTTTTCCCTCTGGGCCTAACTGCCACAGTTGAAAGTTCATTACGGCAGCCTGCAGAGCAAACGTAGCAGGCGTCCATCAGCCTCTGTAGCACGTTCTCTCTGCTGCAGTCCCGCACCTCCTCTAACGTCAGGGGCCGGACCGCAGCAGAGGGAACGTGCTACAGAGACCAACGGCAGCCTGCTACGTTTGCTCTGCAGGCTGCCGTAATTAACTTTCAACTGTGGTAAGTCAAGAGGGAAGAACGGAGGACGCTGAGGGGGAAGCGTGTCATCTGAGCAAGACAGCCGAGCACTCACCTAAATTAGCTGGGCACAGCGTCCAGCTAAAAGATGATAAAGACACTAGGGAGAACACTGGCTCAGCGATCTGCCAGCATTGCCTTTGCGATCGACTGGTAGATCACGATTGACGTTTTCTGCACCCCTGTTCTACAGCAAAAATATGACTTTTAATAGTAGATAAATATGCTTAAAATAGCGTATTGCATCATTCTTTGACAGCTGGCAAACAGGGCTTTGTTTTTCAGGTTAACCAAATTAACTTATTTCTTATTCCAAATGTATGAACATATACTTCATAAATATTCATAATAGATATGCTGAAAACCAAATCTACTTGATGTTTTTGAGGACTGGAGTTGAATACATCTGTTGCAATATTTATTACTAAAAGGGTATGAATTGTTAGGAAAGAGCACTGTCCATCTTTTCAAACCTCTTTGTATTTTCATGTTTGCTTTTTCTCTCTTTTCTCCAATCCATCACAATTTCTCTCCTAATTTTATCTTGTACACTGTCTCCTTTCATCTTCACCTTTTTTGTCTTTACACTGTGATTATATGAAACTGGAATTGGTAAACTTTTCTTCCCTAAAGTTGAATTTCTGGCTTTTGTCTCAACAGCACCTGTAGATTGTTCCTCCAAAGACAAATGAAATGGGAAGTATCTTCTCAGAAAAAGGAGAAGCAGGATGAGTTTCCTTAAAGAGATCCTCTTCCCTCCACCTACCCTCCCAAAGATGGATGATCTGCCATCGAAAGCAGAAAGAGAGAGTGGGGGTAACAAAAAGCACTGCAGCTTCAAGGCTGTCTCTGTCCCCTGCTAATGTCATCAGTAAAGGCCAATATTGTCCATTGTTATGTTGTATAAAGATCCACATGACACTGGATCTATACTAAATATATCCAGATGGCCAACTTTAATGCTATAGTGTTGGTGGGTCAATAAGAATGTGGATTTCAAAATGCCAAGCAGACCAGATGAAAGCATCTTCTGGACAGGAAAGGGCCAAAGGGTTTTAGTTTGCCTACCTTTGAAATAGGTATTGAGGGAAACATTATCCCCCAAATTCTATAAAAAGCACTAAAAATTATACACATACATTTGAGTTTGTGCTCAATTTGCCTACAGACTTTAACTGAATAACAAGCCAATTAGCACCAATATTTAGGATCTTAATGAGCAATTATTGGTACTAATTGGTTGTCACTGAAATTTACACATGCCGCTAAAGATGGAAGGAGCGAATGTGGCTCAAATAAGGTTTCTGTGTCAGCTTTGGGGGCAGGGTGGAGATTGTCGGAAGTGGCTTCAGTGGGGGGGGGGGGTGGAGATGTCAGAAGTGGCTTCAGCAGGGGTTGGGGGGCAGGAACATGGGATTCCCGGCGGTGGCAGCGCCTGCCTCCTTCTCTATGGACAGGCGGGAATTGGCAGCCAGGCCGTGTACCTCCAACAAGCAGCCTGCTTACCCCCTAGGGTACACGTACCGTGTGTTGAGAAATACTGATATAGACCAATAGTATCCTATATGTGACTCAGTATTAGATCTTCTATCTAAAAGTTGAGGATGTTGAAATTACTACAAGATGTGTTAAATCATATTTGCAAGATATTTTCCATATAGTTAAAAAGTCTGCCAGGTCATCCCTGTTCTGATTGGGACATTTAAAAGTGGCTCTATCTAATGTCAGCTGGCATTATAGATTTGATACTCAAAAAATCATGAAAACTTACATAACTTAAATCAGGTGATCTTAATGCTAACTCCAAATAACTTATCACCTTAAAATTTTTCTTTAATTTTAACATCTTTAAGTCAATAAATACATAAAAATGTGTGTATGTGAAAAGCTTCAGACCCAACAACCAACCTCTAGTGATCAACACGTAGCAGGTTGTTAATGAGACCTTCACAGCTGATCACCATCTCATACCACCGCATAGAGACCTAGATCTTAAACGCTAACTTATCAGCCTGTACTTATATTAGGCGGTGGGGCTGCTGGGACCTGCCCCACAATGGTGTCCCCTCCTGAAGAAACTCCAATTCGTGAAACTCGAGTTAGGAGGTCGAGGGAAATATGAGACAGCATTAGAATATTGATCCCAAGGCTTTAAGACCGGAGCGATTGTGGGACGGGTCCCAGCAGCACCACCTGCCTAAGATAAGTACAGGCTGATAAGTTAGCGTTTAATAATAATTTAATAATAATAATTTATTCTTATATACCGCCACACCCAAGAAGTTCTAGGTGGTTCACATCCATTAATTAAGATCCGTGCTGACACACGGATTTACAAAATTTTGACAGAGTTACAGCAACAAAGAAAGGGAGCGTGGGAGCGCTTAACGGAGTTTTATCAAAAGTACAAGCAGCAATAAAGGAAGGGATGGAAGGTAAAGGATCTAGGTCTAGGTCTGTATGCGGTGGTATGAGATGGTGATCAGCTGTGATGATCTCATTAACAACCTGCTATGTGTTGATCACTAGAGGTTGGTTGTTGGGTCTGAGCTTTTCACATACACACATTTTTATGTATTTATTGACTTAAAGATGTTAAAATTAAAGAAAAATTTTAAGGTGATAAGTTATTTGGAATTATAGGTTTGACGGCACATGCACTCTGCTGTAAGGGATTTAAAAACCTCATCAGCACAAACCATGATCCAACTGCTTCTATGGAAAGAGATTCACAAACCTGGACCTAAAGCCAAGGTATTTGAAGGTTAAATCATTCAATATATTCTGAAAGACTATTCTAAGAGCTTATAAGGAAGCATTCTTCATGGTATCTTAAGCATGCTGATGAAATACTGATCTATGTCATTGTCACCTTGAGTCATGGTGAAGAAATCTCAAGGCTATCTTATTTCTTGAATGAATTTTCTGACAGAAGTTTTCCTTGTGAGTTAAAGTAGACAGCTGCAAGGTCTTGCAGTCTGTATAGTGCATCGCCATTCTTCCTTTCTCTTACAGCAAAACACTCATTTTAGGGGTATGCACAGAAATAGTTCTCCAGTTTGTTTTATGTCTTTTTAAAAAAAATTTATTTCAATGTCAGATATGAAAGAAAAAAACCCCACCAAACCAATGCCCATTCCTGTGCCTCTTCAGGTGAAATAATGGTGCTGGGTGACTTGAGCCCAGTACCATTTAAAAATTCTGCCTTACAACGTAGCTAGACTCATATACTGTATGTGCTAACCATAATTTGAGGAGCATTAAGCCCTAGATAGGAGTGAAGGGATTGTTCTAAGCATTGACAGACTGCACTGTCTATGAGGAAGTGAAGGAGTGAGAAATTGGAGACCATGGTACATTCCGTGACCTAAAACTGTAAACAACTAACAGGAGCAAGAAGTTGACTGGGGCTACTAGAAGCCCATGAGAATAAAAAGGCAGTATCAAAGAGCAGAGAGAGTTGAAGATTAGTTGACCAGTGAAGAAGCACAGGAGAAAAGAGGAGTGTGCACACCTCAGAGGAGATCATGAGCTTTAAATACTTTTGCCTTTACTTCAGAAGGGGCCTTAAGCGCCTGAATCAACTGGAATCTTAAGCCTCCTTCCCAGTGCATTCTGGGATGCACTGGGAGTAGCCTAAAACTCCTCTCATGGTTCCCTGCTGTGTCTGCCTAAGCGGCAGCGGAGAATCACACGCCAGCATCCTATATAGAATCGGTTCTGTCCTAATGGACAGATACCTAACTCCGCCTAACTTGCCTGTAGCTGCTCAGCTGATCATGGCAGGGAAATTTCCTTGCCAAAGTCAGTTTAGTGGTCATGTCTATTTGAAATGTAGGCCAGTATTTCAATGGCTTACATTTCAGGTCCCTATCGCAACTCTAGAGAGATGCTTAGGGCTTCTTAAGCTTACCCAAGGTCACTTCTCGGTGAAACCATGCCCATGCCTAGCCTTGGGCGAGCTTAAGTGTCCCTAAGTGTCTCCCTGCACCTGCAACAGATGCCTACAATGTAGGCAGTCTGACTCAGGGTTGTTTGGTTTTTTTAAATCACCATTTTGAGCTAATCAGGGCCTTTGGCCCCTCCCACTGCATCCCAAGATGCAGTGGGAAGGAGAAGCCCCATCATTTGCAGCATGCAACTCTGTAGGCAGAAGGGAGTGAGCTTCCTTCCTGCCATTTTCTCATCCGAATGTACAGAGGGATCCGGGGATGTGGGAGGGTGGGCCCAGGAAAGTTGTGGGTATTTGGGGAGGGGACAGAGATGTCAAGGGAGGTCGGGGAGGTCAAGGATGACAGAGGGATGTGGAGGATGTAAGGGGGATGTAGGGGATGTCAGAGGGAGGGGTGTAGGGTTCTGTGGCTAGGCTGATCATGGCAGGAGGAATCCCCATCAGCTGAGCCACCAGGAATCCGCAAAACCAGCTCAGTTGATGGGGATTCCTCTGTCATGAACAGCTGATGGGAAGCCTACGGGTTTTTGGAGGTTTTTCTCACTCTTTGAGTTGTGGGAGGGGATCATGACCACTGGGAAAGTAAGGGGGAGATCATGCCTTAAGTTCTCCAGTGGTCTTCTTCTCAGTTTGGGCACCTTTGTGGAACTTAGATGCAACTCAAACAGATCTAATTGCCGGTGTCTAAGTTCCTTCTGGGAAAGCTTTGATTATGGCTGGGGTACATCCAGGTTGAAGCCCACCTGATTCCCACCCATAACACACCTCCCAACATGCCCCTTTGCTCTCTGGACACACAGCAGCTTAGAAGTGCTGCTGCACATTCAGAACGTTGGATTTGATTATCCGTACTTGGACATCCCTGCTATTAGAACATCCAAATGCCGACTTAGGCTGGTTTTTGAACATTTTAAAATTTTGATTATGAGCCCCTTAGAGAATTAGGTATGCTTCTTGAATCAAAACTTGTCTTTTCAGACTATATTTCATCTGTTGCCAGCACTTGTCTTTTTAACCTGCATCTGATAAGACCTGTTCAGCATCTATTTGATCTAAGAGCACTTCATATTGTTATCCATTCTCTCATAATTACATGATTAGACTATTATGATGTGCTTTGTAAGGGAGTCTGCCAGAGAGAGAACAGAAGGCTCCATGTTTTGCAGAATGTTGCATTTTCTCAAAGAGCATTTTCTGTATAAAGCCACCTTGCAGATTGGCACTGTGGGACAGTTGTTGGTTGCTGCAGTTTGGATAACATAACAGACAGAGGATTTGACCTCTTGCTTTCCCATCAGTTTGTATTTCCTAATCTGTCTTTTGTTTCTTTATCAATGCATTTTTATTATTATAACTATGTCACTCAAACAAGATAATTCCTTTTTCCTCTTTATGTGCCCAATTCCCTCTGATTGCGAACTATCACTCTCAAAGGCTCCAAATGGCTTCATCCATTGCATCTTTAACACCCCACTTCGTACATCCGACAACCTTGAATACGTTTCAACACTGAAGCGACTTGACTATCGCCCATGGGAGAGCTGTGTCAGTTTTCTATAAAATTATGCGGGATCACCGATATACTTTCTCATCTCACACTGTGACTCAATGGGAATCTATGCTGACCTCTCTCACCTCAGACATTGATTGGCGATTATATTGGATGAAAACCAATTGCCCGTTACTATCCTCCAGAGTATCGCAATCTTTTTATTTCATTATGTGGCAGGCAATCTGGACCCCTCATTGTATGTGGAAAGCTAAACTGAGACCTGACCCTAAATGCTGGCACTGTCTCGGACCTGAAGGCACATTAGACCATATGATGTTTCACTGTAACGCTATTCGTCCATTATGGTCCAACATTTGGAAGACCATTAAAAACATTACTACTTGTCATTCAGATCTTACATTTGATATTGTCATGCTCTCAGCACACCTGTTTTTCCAATTCTGACTGCCCTTCAAAGCTGATTGTTTGCAACTGCTATCATGCATATTCTCAAGAATTGGAAATCAGCCTCTCACTTAGACTACACCTTCTGATGGAATTCATTATGTTTGTACAATAAACATGAACAATATGCTTTTGAAAAATGTCATATATCCAGAATGTCTTCTCACGTTCCTGCTGTATCACCTTGGAAATTTCTTGAAAGGTATACACATCCCACCTTGCCGACCATTCTGTTCTCATAATCCTGCTCTACACCTTCCCTTTTTCTTTTTCTCTTTTCTCTTTTCTTTAGCATCCTCTTCCTAATACTTTCACAGGGATAATGAGCTGTGTTGTCAGACCACTGTGTTGTATAATGCCCTTTGGCAGCTCTCAAGTTCATGGTTATGTTTTGATTTTATTTTGTATTGTAAAACTTACAATAAAAAATTTGAACCAAAAAAAAAAAAAATTGTATGTCATTCTTGGGTTCCACCAAGAAAAAGTAGGGATTGGAAAGCATACCACCAGGGATGATTGTCCAATAAAATAATTTATTGCAATGTATAGGCTCGACCTGACACAGGAGAGGATTTTCTAATACTCATGCTAAAATCTGACATACCACTATCACGGCGGTAAATATAACTATTGGAAAAAGACGAGTCATTCTCGAATACCTGCACAGGCAAATGAGTTTCACAGAGAGTTATAGAGGGTCATTAAATTTACATGGGACAAGTCGCTCGTGATAGCGATCAACATATGCGCAGAATACACCCACAAATATAAAAAAGAGACCCCCCCCAAATCGAAGATCGGCAGGAGGGATGCCCACTCCCTCCTGCCGCTGGTGATTCCCATTGCCTAACACCCCTCCACAACCCTCTAGTACTTGAATATAAATCATCAGGAGGGATGCCCATTTCCTCCTGCCACAAACTCCCCCCCTGAACCATGCCAGGACCCCCCCTCCCCACGAACCAACCTATTCCCTCTACTTCCCCACTCTTCTTCATAAAAAAAATTGGCAGGAGGGATGCCCACTCCCTCCTGCAACTGAATGCCCCTCCCCAACATCCTCTGAGCCACCCCCATACTTGTTCAAGAAATAGACAGCAGGAGGGATGCCCAGTCCCTTTTGTTCTCAGGCCTGCTACTCCAAAATGTTGGTCCTTCCCCTTCCCAGTACATCCTGGGATGCACAGGGAGGGGCCTAAGATCCTGATTGGCTCAGATGCCTAAGGTCCTTCCCAGGGGAGAAGCCTTAGGTAATTGAGCCAATCAGGGCCTTAGGCTCCTCCATCACACAGGATAAACCTCCCAGCAGGACGGATGCCCACTCCCTCCTTCCACCGGTGATGCCCAACCCCAACAACCTCCCCAGCAGGAGGGATATCCACTCCCTCCTGCCGCTGGTGATGCCCACCCCCTACCCTGTACCTTTCAGTCGATGACTGGCCGGAGAAATGCTACTCCCTCTGGCCGGCAGGCCCGCCTGTTCAGAGTGGCGGCCTTCCCCTTCCTGATGCGTCCTAGGATGCACCGGAAGGGGCCTAAGGTACTGATTGGCCCAGAGGCATCCCTCCTGCCGGGGGGATTGTTGGGTGGGGAGGGGATCACTGGTGGTAAGAGAGAGTGGGCATCCCTCCTACTGTCCTTCAGAGGAAGATTCTCAAAACCAATTTGGGGGTCTTTTTTTAAATTTACAGGGGGGAGATGTCTAAACTGTCAAGCCTTAATTTCCTGTCAATGCCCGAGTTCCATAAATAGGGAAGACCAACATTAAACAACTTCACA
Source organism: Geotrypetes seraphini (assembly GCF_902459505.1). NCBI lineage: Eukaryota > Metazoa > Chordata > Amphibia > Gymnophiona > Dermophiidae > Geotrypetes > Geotrypetes seraphini. The sequence continues at coordinate 425,640,664 of NC_047084.1, forward strand.
TGAGTTGAGGCCATCATTTACTAGAAACAGCTGGATGTTCAAATTTATTTATATATATTGAATAACTAGACACCAAATTTGGACTGATTCTCAGTAAAGCTATGATCGTATTTTTTGCTCCATAAGACATACTTTTTTCTACCCAAAAGTGGGTGGAAATGTTGGTGCGTCTTATGCAGCGAAGATATAAATTTTAAACACACATCCCAATACCTTTTTTAACCCTCATCCCTTTTTAAAACACCCCCATCCTGTCCCATACCTCTTCAAATCTCCCCCATTGCCTTGTGGTCCAGAGGTGCATTGGACGGCGGGTACGAGCCCTCCACCCACCTGCCTGGGCCCACGCCGCCTCTTCCCGACCTATCCCACACCCCCTTAAATGTCTCCCATTGCCTGGTGGTACAGCGGTGTGTCAGCTGACAGGCATGAGCTTTCTGCCTGCCTTCCTAGGCCAGCGCTGCCTTCCAAATGATGCCTTCAGTTCTCATGGCCGATACACCGCTGGACCACCATGCAATGTGGGAGATTTGAAGAGGCACGGGATAGGACGGGGGTGTTTTAAAAAGGGATGAGGGTTAAAAAAGGTTGTTTTAAAATTTTTGTTTCATTGTTCTGCATGCTGGAGGTTGCTCTCTGCTCTAGGAGGGGGTGGTATTCTTGATTATTGTTCCAGTTTTGTATGGGTTATGCCCTGTTTGTAATTTATTTTGGAAACCATTAAAAATTGTTGCACCATAAAAAAGGGAGGGGGGATTAAAAAAGGTACTGGGAGGCAGGTTACAGGACAGGGCAGTGCAGTGGGACAGGGTACAGAGCCTGGCAAGGAGAATTTGTCTCAGAATGTTTTTTTTCTTGTTTTCCTCCTCTAAATTTAGAGTGCGTCTTATGGTTAGGTGCGTCTTAGGGAGCAAAAAATATGGTAATTATGGTGGACAGGTCCTATACAGTATCTTAAAAGCAAGGTAGTATTTTAAATTTGACACAGGCACTCACTAGGAGCCAATGAAGACTTTGCAAAGTGAGGCAACATGTAAAATTTAGGTGCGGATCCCATGCGTGCACTAATTGGTTAGCACACCTTAGTACAAGGGGGGGTAAGTGTACAGCCCTGATGGAGACTGCCCCAATTTTGTTGGTTGGGCAGAGAACTTTTCAGCAGCCCTTTCTACTGTAAATTATGCATGCTTCCCCAGTGCTTAGGCACACAAACCAACTCTATTGCTGGTGTAAGTGTTCATGCCTACGTGCATAAGCTAGTATTCATTAAATGATAGCAGGTGCCTGCTTTCCTTTATAGAATATGTGCCTGTATAAAAACACACAGTTCTAGAACTACCCTCCACTTTTTTTTGAAAAATGAATTTTTAATATATTGGGCTCCTTTTACAAAGGTGTGCTAGTGGTTTAAGTAGGTGTTATTTTTTTCAGCTAGCGCTAATCCTGTGCCTGCGCCTGCGCTAAAAACGCTAGCGCGCCTTTGTAAAAGGAGCCCATTGTGTTTTGTAAATTGTATTTATGAAATTATAGTCCCTTTTGTCTCTGCTCTGGGTAGTCCCACAGAACTAAAATGGCAGAGTTTAGGTATTGTTTATAATTCTGATTGATGCATCGCATGAAAGATGTATCAAAACTAGACAAGACACAGGAGATGGAAGAAAGACTAGGGGACACTCGATGAAGTTCCAGGGAAATACTTTTTAAACCAATAGGTGGAAATATTTTTTCACTCACAGAATAGTTAAGCTCTGGAATGCATTACCGGAGGATGTGGTAAGAGCGGTTAATGTAGCTGGTTTTTAAAAAAGGTTTGGACAAGTTCCAGGAGGAAAAATCTATAAACTGCCTTTGAGACAGATATGAGAGAAGCCACTGCTTACCCTGGATCGGTAGAACAAAATAGAGTCACCGCACTCATCAATACACTCAGTAAACTTATTTTTTGTTTAGAACTCTGCTCAGAGACATGAAGGCTGATTACTCGGCCTCACCTACCAATCATTGACGTGTTCAAAAAAATTTTTGATTTAAAGTTCCTATATCTAAGAAGAAACATTTTCTTGAGAGACCTAGCTTTGTAATTTCATGTGACTTCACTACCAGCTTTAAACCTAACTGTATTGTCGGTTCCCTGACGCAGCAACGAAACGTGCACGTCGGAACCAGTCACTATTTAAAGTTAAGTCATTTTGTATAATTTATAGAATTCATGAGAACATTTATATTTTCAGCATAGCCTTCTGGCTAGCGCATTATTAATAGGAACTTCAAATCAAAAATTTTTTTGAACACTGCAATGATTGGTAGGTGAGGCCGAGTAATCAGCCTTCATGTCTCTGAGCAGAGTTCTAAACAAAAAATAAGTTTACTGAGTGTATTGATGAGTGCGGTGACTCTATTTTGATCTATTAATCTCTTTAGTCACTCGACAGTAACCTTGACTTGAAAGAGTTACCCTTGTATATCTTTTTTGACTTACCCTGGATCGGTGGCATGGAATGCTGCTACTATTTAGTTTTTTGCCATGTACTTGTAACTTGGATTGGCCTCCGCGAATTTGGGATACTGGGCTAGGTGGATCATTGGTCTGATCCAGTAAGGCTATTCTTTTTTTCTTTTTTCTTTTTTTAAGTTCAATAATTTTTATTAAGTATTTTAAAGGATACAAGAATCATTTAAAGTACATAGAAACAAAATAAAGCTTTCTGTATATAAAATATATAAATCTATGTTTAACTGTATAGGAGCAAAGGCTCCAATTATTAAAAATGTATGTAAGGGATATATAAGATAAAGATGAGAGAGAGCAGTAAAGGAAAAGGAAAGAAAAATGAAAGAGAGAAGAGAGGAGAAGAAAAGGATAACAGGAGTGTCTAAGAAGATGAGCGTACATAGGAATCTAAGAATGACCATGGAGATTTGTTGTATTTCAAGTTCATGCAGGTTCGGAATGTAACTCTCTTCTCATATGCATAGGATTCAAATCTATGATACATACTCAGAGAGTTCCACCAAAAGGTATAATCTAATAATCAGTAAGGCTATTTTTAAGTTCTTCACTTTGGATAGAAACAGCGTCTCACTTGCTGCTCACCACATTTTAGCTTTTCCACATATTCACCATTATAGGACCCTCAGGGACCCCTGAAGAAGACTTTTTGTCGAAACGCAGACCATGTTGGGTCCTGCGTCCCTAGTGGACTAGGTCCTTTAAGGTTTTCATGTGGATTACTTTACTTTTATGTGGATGATTTTATTGTGCCTTTGGAACTTTGACATTTTCAAAGTCCATTTAAGGAACATCATCACTCCACAGAGTTTCTTTTGGTTTCTTCTGGATTTTCTTCTCTGTGGATACCTTGGGGTCAATTCTCTTTGGTTTTCGCTTATTCTTATGTTCTTAACAGCTCTGCTAGGAGAAATTTCTTTGGAAGATTAAGCTCTTCAGCTTAGCGACAATTGAGGAGAAATATGATACATTTCTTAAAATTGTGAGTGGAGTAGAACAGGTATACAACTAAAGAGATAGGGACACATCATGAAGTTATTAAGTAGTGCACTTAAAACAAATCAGATAAAATATTTTTCCACTCACACACAATTAAACTCAGAAATTTATTGATGGAGGATGGTATAAAAGCAGCTAGCAAAAGTGTAAATCCATTTACTGTTATTATCAAAACATACTTCGGGAAAGCTGCTGCTTATCCCTGGATGTAGTCAGAATGAAATCAATCTGAATTGGCACTGCTGGATACAGGACTTTGTCCTGCCCCAATGTGACACTATAAAATGGGAATAAGCCAGATGGGTAGGGTTGCAGGCCTTAGCCTGGTAATAAAACGGTCCAAACACAAACTGAAAGGTAAAGAAACAAAATAAGGACTGGTTGTCTCTCTATAAGCCATGTTTGAGATTCTGCTTATCTCTCGATATAAGGCAGACAAAGGAGACAGGGACAAGAGGGAGGAGGAGATGACTGCTATGCACTCTCTCTTCTGCACACAGCAGTGTCTGTTCTACTGTTTCATTTCTGCATATTTTTTTAATTCAATATTTGTTCCCAATTCAGCCTCCAGCGATATAATAGAATGATTTCTCCTTACAAGAACACATAGGGCTCCTTTTACAAAGGTGTGTTGGGGCTTCAATGCACTGAGTTGCCGCGTGTGCTAGACCTGCTGATTTTTATTCAAGTACCAGAGGAGAGTAGTCCATGCCAGGGGGAATAGTATGGTTCAGCTCAGTCCGGGAGGGGGAGGGGTATTAGCAGTGGCAGGAGAAAGAGTGGGTATCCCTCCTGTCTCTATTCGTGTTCTGGGGGTGGTCAGGAGGGCATCATCGGGGGTGGGGGGCTCTACCTTTTTATTGGGCCAAATATTGTGTGTGTTACACACACACACAACTGTGCCCAAAGAAGAAAAAAAAAATGGAAAAACAGGCAGACCTGTTAGCTTTTTTCAGGTCGGTCTTAGCGATCCAAATATGGCATGCAATGTTAGGCCATCGATCAGATGGCTCATTTTAATATTAATGACTTCATTTGCATGCCAGAATTAGAGAATGTGTGACCACACGGAAAACCACACAGTGAGCTATTTTGAGCATCGGTACAGGATCAGACAGTTTTGTGCATCTAGCCCTCTGAGTTCCCAGGTTTGGCTCCCTGGCTTTCTTCTTGCTTAACTGCTTAATCCTTTCTCCCCTCTTTGCTCTTGATAAAACTCAGCAACCACCTCCCAGGTCTGAACTCAGCTCCTTAAGTTGGATACTTGTTCCTTAGCCACTGGAATAATATCCTGCAGGAAGCCCAGAACACAGTGGCTTAGTATGAGTGCATGTTCCTATGCCCTGGGATGCAAGAACATGTTCTACCACTCAGCATGTAATCTTTCAGGTTTCAAACAATGATCCTTGCAGGGCTTTCAAAGCTCAGGGTGGCAAAGAATCTGATGTGGACACTGGAGGCAGAAAGGTGGCAACTGACCTTTGCCCATCTAGCCTCCTACTATGGCTGAATCCATCCTCCTCATCATAAACTCCTCACTCTCCAACGGAGAGGTGCCACTCAGCTGGAAATCGGCAATTATTAAACCCATCCTCGACCCTAACAACCCAAGCAATTACCTGCAAGTCTCCAATCTCCCACCTCCCATTTGTCTCCAAACTCCTAGAATGAATAGTGCTCCACTGTCTGCCACCTTTCATAGAAAAACGAGCTGTCCTATCCTCTTCTCAATCCAACTTCCATGTGGGACATAGCACAGAATCGGTATTCCTAGACATAACTGATGACAGCTGGTCAATACTTGACAAAGGCAGCAATGTCCAACTAGTGCTACTAGACCTAAGCGCTGCCTTTGACACCGTAGACCGCCAGCTCCTACTACACAGACTCTCCGACCTTGGAATGAGGGTCACTGCCCTCCAATGGTTCACCTCTTTCCTGCATCACAGAACTCAAACAGTCCTACTAGGACCACACAAGTCAGAACCTAAACCTATCAAATATGGTGTTCCCCATGTTGCCCTGCTGTCCCCCCTCCTATTTAACCTTTACATCAGGCCAGTCATCGATATAGCCCAAAAATGCAACATTAAAATCCACTCCCATGCTGACGACATTCAGCTACTTATCCCACTAGGTGCAAACCGATCAGCCCATATTGCTAACCTCCAACTTTGCCTTTCTGACATGAAAAACGGGATGGCAAACAACAAACTACAGCTGAACACCGCTAAGACTGAACTCTTATGGATCAGAATGAAAAACACCAAACAGCAGACCAGGTACGTAGCCTTGGAGTAACATTGGACAGCCACCTATCCCTATCGACCCACATCTCCCAGGTGGTCTCCACTTCCTTCTACTACTTCCGCTAAATGAGAAGGATAAAACCCTTAATCTCCAAAACGGACCAGACTCAACTCCTCTATGCCTATGTTCTCTCCAGGATGGATTACTGCAACTCCAATTTTAATGGAGAAGCCAAAAAGGAACTCAAGCACCTCCAGCAAGTCTAAAACGCAGCAATCCGCCTCCTATACAAACTCAACTATCATGACCCCATCTCCCCAGCACTCTGCACAGAACACTGGCTACCGATCAACAAACACTGCACATTCAAGGCACTGGTGACAGCACATGAAAGGTTCCATGCTACCACCCCAGCCTATATAAACTCTAAGCGACATTTATATGCCCCTACCCGCTCTCTCTGCTCTAAAGCAGAGAGACAACTGTGCATCCCCCCAGGAAGATCTCTCCTGTTGGAAACTGCCCACAAATGCTCCTACAGCCACTTCATTCCACAGCTTTGAAACCAACTCCCTCCCTCAAATCTGATCACAGAACTCATTGATGTCCTTCTGAAGAGCAGTGAAGGCCTTTCTCTTCAACTAAAGGTCCAGCCACAAACAATTCCCTCTGATCTCTCTCCACCAAAAACTAAAAGCTGGCGACCCTCTGGTTCAACCTTCTTTAATGCCCTTCCATAAATTCCCTATGAATGTCCTCAAGTTACTGTACTGCCCAGCCTTCCCTTTTATGACTGTATTGTATTGTATTGTATCACCAAATGTACTGCCTAATGTAATTTCTATGAATGTTGGCTTGTAACCTGCTCTGAGCTCTTGGGAGGACAGGATAGAAATTGAATCAAATAAATAAATAAATAGGTCTGGAATCAGTAAGTGCTGTAGTGCAAAAGGGAATGAGGAATCAGTCCCAGAAAGCAGGAATGTGCCTGGAGCCAGGGAAAACAAAGCAAGAAAATGATCCAAGCCTGTGGTCAATGGGAAGTCACAAATTGAAGATGAGTTAAATCTACAAACAAAATGGAGTTTCGCCTATAGAGGAGAGAAATAGGAATCAGTAAAGGGACGGGGGAGCCAACCCTGTATGGAATGGCAACCAGCTAGGGAAAAGAGCATTGGACCTTGCTGAGGAGCGGATAGAAACAGAAGGCTGGGAAAAGGAAAAATGGGAAGAACAGGTTAAAAAGATATAAGGAGTAGAGCAGGCTAAGAACAATTAAATCTCCTGCCTCCAAATATAAAACATCAAATTGTACCTATGTAGGAGAAGAAAAATTTAAAAGTACAGAAGAAGGATGGGGGGGAGATAAAAGTAGAGGAAAATGAAAAGAATTGGGGGGAATAGAGTGTGGTGTAGATAGGCTGAGGGAAAAGAGAGACTGATTGGAGAACAGTGCTATAAATGGCTTGAACAGAGGGAGTGAGAGAGACAGAAGGAAAGAGAGAGGGAGAAAGAGTATGATGCTGATATGCAGGGAGGGGAAGGAGAGAGTGACAGGGTCCTAGCTTTTGATTTGTCCACATTCCCTGCCCCTGCTCTTGACATTTAGATACAGGCTGAAGGCCATCACTACCATTCGCTACCAGATACATTTTGTTTTTACTTTTATTTCCTTTGCTGGTTGAGGGGAAATTTGTTACGAGCTATAAGCTGAGCACCCCCAATCATTTTCAAAAATTGGATCCTATGCTATCCGGGAGTCCGGGCGTATTTTCAAAACCCATCTGTTTGTCCAGGATTTGGAAGGGCCCGGCTCTGCCAGAGCTCGGGGCCATATCTGGAGGGCCTCCGGGCAGGCGCAGATGTGCCGTGATGATGTCACACACATGTTTAAAGTAACTCCCATGCACAAGTCCCCCCTGCATTGCTCTGCAAGTATTAACTCGTGGTAACCCTACAGCTATGCCTGTGGTCACATTTTTCATCAGCCTCTGAGTTGGTAAAAGATATGTAGAGCTATACTAATTGGTAAAGATTAAGTTATGTTCTTTTTATCTCATCCTAAACCAATACCAAGGATAGGACGAAGAATAGTCTTGGTCTTCACCTCTGCCCCCTATTCCCCAACTGAAGGAGGACAAACATTGTGAGAATTTCAGTTCCATCAGTGGGAACAGCTCTCCAGTTTCTGAAGTCAGCAGATGGTTAACATAAGAACATAAGCAGTGCTTCTGCTGGGTCAGACCAGGGGTCAATCATGCCCAGCAGTCCGCTCACGCGGTGGCCCATCAGGTCCAGGACCTGTATAGTAACCCTCTATCTATACCTTTCTAACCCCTTTTCCTTCAGGAAATTGTCCAATATCTTCTTGAACTCCAATATCGTACCCTGTCCATTCACGCCATCTGGAAGCACATTCCAGGCGTCCACCACCCGTTGGGTGAAAAAGAACTTCCTCGCATTGGTTCTGAATCTGTCCCCTTTTAATTTTTCCGAATGCCCTCTCATTCTTGTAGTTGTCGAAAGTTTGAAGAATCTGTCCCTTTCCACTTTCTCTATGCCCTTCATGATTTTGTAAGTCTCTATCATATCCCCTCTAAGTCTCCGCTTCTCCAGGGAAAAGAGCCCCAATTTCTCCAGTCTTTCAGCGAATGAAAAGTTTTCCATACCTTTTATTAAACGTGTCGCCCTCTTCTGAACCCTCTCCAACGAGAGAAATGCTGGACAGGGAAGAAGGGAAGGGAAAATGGGTACTACTGGACATGGGGGAGCAGGGAAGGGAGAAGGGGTACTGCTGAACAGGGGGAGGAGGGAAGGTAGAAGGGGTACTGCTGGACATGGGGAGCAGGGAAGGGAAAAGTGGTTAGTAATCAACACATCATCCTTTCCCAAAGAAAACCTACACTGCAGT